>NC_042623.1:175481401-175785567 GCF_901001135.1 Rhinatrema bivittatum
CTACGGAATAGAACTGCTTTTTTTTTTTTTTCTTCCCTTGGATTCTTTGTACTCTGGACTGCATCTATTTTTGAATATTTGATTTTGATCAGCAAGCTCGATTTTTGTTTGGAACACAACATCTTGAGGGTGGTGTCCTGGCCTTTTTTGAGAATGATCTTCTTAGGCACCTTACAGGTATACGCTGTCCCCATCACAGAAGCCCTGCCCCTAGTCCTGCATCGAGTGGGCACATGCTCAGCAGGGATTGGAAGTGTCAGAGCTGCAGCCAATTTGGTGCCTGTGGCCAAGTGAAAATCTGCGCCCTCCCCCTTTACACAACACAAGACACCACGAGTTGGGAGATTCTGTTCAATGTTTGTACAGCAATGCCCATGGCCAGTGCAAGGGTATTAGGTACCCTAGGAAAACTTTACAGCCTTGCATCCCCCCACCCCATCATATCCTCCTCATACACAATTAAATATTATGCATTTTAAATAACAGATTTTACATTAAAAAAAAGACCATTCAAAGCACAGTCTTCTGAGGTAAAAATATCACTTACAATATGTATATTATATTTACATGCACTACTGAGGTGCCAACCAGAAATCCCTGCAAAAAAGCAAGAGACACTTGGAACCTATATGGCATTAGGCCTATTGTAATGCATCTTGGGCATAGGTTTGACCCTCAGAGAGCCACTCAAACAGCAACAACCCTACCTATGAAAGTTAATGTTATAAATATTACACCAGGCCTAAAACAGTAATAAACCCCCTATTAGGAAAACTGAACAATCCAAACTGCTATAGAGCCCTACATAGAAACTACACACTAACAGAATAACTCATGATATGTGCAGCCAGGACAAAGGCCCCTCTCCCTCGGCTCCTCACAATAACACAGCCATCAAATAATACACAGAGACCACAAGTTGGGATTCAAAGAAGGCCACAGCTTTATTAAACAACAGAGCCAACAGAATCAACATAAACCCCCCCCCCCCCCCCCCCCCCGAGGGATCATCCACCTCACCCAAGCAAGACGATCCCTCCACAGGCCACCAAACCTGTATAACCAGCAGTATCCCGCCACTAACAGGGACCCCCACCACAGCCAAGCAAGAGGTCCCCACCATGTGGCCGAACCCAGCCACATGCCACTCAAACAACAACCACAGCTAAGGAAAACCACCACCTAGCAGATTCCTTGCTCTCAGCACCGCACCATAAGAACACCCCCCCCCCCCCCCCCCAAGGCCAAGTTGTGACAACTAAATATTGCCCCAAACAGAAAGAAGGGGAGGGAGGGAGGGGGAGCAAGACGGCTGTGCAGAGGAAAGGAGGGGGCGGCACACAGGTAACGTCCCCTTTTATACCCCCACGGAATTCAAAATTATTAATCCCTGGGTGCACTGGGACTGACCAACCAGGACCCGACCGGCTCCTGTGAGTTCATCCCGGCAAGCCCATTTGCACGAGAATGACTTACTTCGACCCCCTCTCCCTCCGTGCTCACTACCGTATCCAGCCCCGGGGGAGGAGCCAGCCTGGTGCCCCCATTATCACGGGCTTCCAAAGACTGGGCCCTTCCACATGCAAAACACAGATAGAAGCTCAAATACAGAATAAAGAGACCATACAGTACAAATAGAAATGTACAGATAAAAACTGAACTGGAAACCGCAACAAGCCAAATTCTGTATGCACTGCAACAATGTGAAAACCAGAAACATGACCATTCCTCATAAAACAAAATTAGTAAACCATACCAATAAAAAGAATAATTCAAAACAACTAATGAATACAATAATATTCAATAATTGAAAGCTCATAAAAATCTTCCAAATATCAATAAAATATTTCAACACCCAACAATTAAAATAAGGATTTTAAAAAATTCCCCATTATCCATACCTGAAGGATAATGCGTTTTTGACGCACTGTTACCCCTTACTGAATAAGGGGTAAAGCTAGCGCGTCGAAAACGTGCGTCCAAACGCGGGTTAACTGTGCGCTCCACCGGAGCGCACTGTACTGTATCGGCCTGTAAGTGGTTAAAGCAAGGGATTGGTTGTCAAGCGGAGGCACATTTCTAAGGGTTTCATAGCAGGCCTGAGGCCTCTTTAATCTGTAGTCACTGCAGCTCATAGGGGAAAATAGAGCAAGGCCAGGACAGAGTCATTCATTATTCCAATGTCCACATCATAAAGTAGCCAGTTTAAAGACATCTCATTTGCTTCACTTGTAAAACCTGCACACTCTCACTATTCACTTTAACTTCTTTAGAAGGCAAAGAGTTTACAAAAATACCATTTCTTAAATCCAGCAGCACTTCACCCTGGCTGGCTGGGTTTCCCCATCCTGTTTGTTATAGCATTCCGCTCTCTATTCTTGCATTCCCAATCCCAAATTTTCCAGGAAGTAATTAAGTAGAAGAGAAACATCTCATTTTCACTTCATAAAACAAGCACCTTATCTTAAGGAATGGAATGTCTGCGGGTAATGGCTCTGAGTCCTCTTCTGAATCTTCTTCCATGGTACTGGCTGTCTGCTAACCATTTCTCCTGCTCCCTCCTTCTCTTGCTAAAGCTGCCTCATTTATTTCACCCGGCAGCCAGCCAATACCAGGAGGCTGACCACACTCTGCTTGAGTTTCTCCTTCCTGATCCTCACAGAAACTGCTTTGTGGAGGCACCTGGGAAATGTAGTGCCAGGAGTAGCCATCTTGGCTTAATTTCACTATTTTACAAATTAAAGGAGTCCTGGCCAGGAAATTATAATTTTTTTACCTTTTATTCTGCTTAGGGACAAAACAAACACCTAGTAACCGTCACAGATATTAGCTTGGATGCTAACACATAAAGTGTAGTTTCTAAATGCTTCTCCTTGAAATACCTCATACTGAGTCCTTTTTTTCTGGCTAGCACAGGCAATTTTCTTTCTCATTCTGAACCCCATGAGTCACAAGTCTCCTTCCTTCCCAATACCTCCAAGAACCATCAGCCCCTCCCGAGCAGCATCACGCAACCCCCCTCACGCCAAGCACCATCAGGCACTCTCCTGAGAAGCCATCAGACTCCCACCTCCCAAGTCCCCAAGGAAGATTCAGCCCAAACCCACTCTGACTCCTCCCCCAACATGAAGTCCCTTCTGCCTACGTCCTGACTCCTCTCCGATCCCATTCTGGAGGGTTTGGGTCTTCATGGGCAAGAGGGACCTCAGATCTCTCCTGCCCACACCGCTGCAGCCACCAGCGATGCCATTGCAAGTCCTTCATCCCCAGAGTGAAGCATCTCCTGCCAGCATCATTCAGTAACTGCAATGGGGTGGGCAGAAGGGCCCTGACATTCCTACTACCCATGAAAATCCAGGCCCTCTGGAATGAAAGACCCTCATTCTAGAGGAGTGGGGGGGGGGGGGGGCGGTCAGGGCTTTACTACTACCACTACCACCACTATCACTGCAATATTAATTCAACTCTTATATTTTACATTTTCTCACCTACCTAGAAATAATAAGTCCCATGACACCACTTTTTATTTATAAAAGTCTCATGCTAGCACTCTGACTAGCTATTGGTTATTTTATGTATATTTGAAAAAAATCTATTTTATTTTGATTATTTTTATGTTTTATTTCACCTGTGTAAACCGTTTTGACAAAAATGTATTTTTAAAAACGGTATATAAATGCTTTTAAATAAATAAATAAATACTACTACTATACTATTATTTATCATTTCTAATGCACTACTAGACTTACAAAGAGCGGTACAGGTATGTATAAGAGACAGTCTCTCTCCATGGAGCTTACTGTATATTCAAGACAAATATACATCACAAACCAAGTAAGGGTATTGTAGAAGTGGTTAGGATTGAAAAACAACTTGAAAAAGGTGTAATTTTAAACTGGGTTTGAATATAGGCAGACAGGGAGCATGACGCTCAGGAAGCCTCTTCCAGGCATATGGCACAGTGAAAAGAAAGCACGGAGTCTGGAGCTGGCATGGAGGAGAAGAGCAACTTGCCTGGTGATCAGACTTCACAAGGACGAGTTAGGGAGAGAAAAGAGAAAATAGGCAATGAGGAGCTGCAGAGTGAATGCATTTACAGATGAGTAAGAGAAGCTTGAAATGTATGCACAAGCAGATGGGGACTCAGTGTAGCAATTTGATAAGGTCATAGCCACCTTGAAGGAAGATAAGTTGGGCAGCTGAATTCTGAATAGATTTCAGTGGAGAAAGCGATTCTGCAGGAAGCCTACAAAGAGTAAGCTGCAGTAGTCTAAGCAGGAGGTTATAAGAGAGTGGCTGAGCGTTTTGGGAGCCTGCTCAGAAAGGAAGGAACTGGAGATGTGCTTCATTTAAACATATTGGTTTGGGCTTCGGATTGGGCGTTCCACGGAAAATTTCGGTTTCCCATGGTTCTTTTTTTTTTTCGGCAATTTTTGACGAAGTGCGTTAATGCGCACAAATGGGCCTTACTGCGCACTAACAACCAGTTAGTGCGCACTATCTCCGCATTAGTGCGCAATACACCGAACGAGATAGTGTGCATTAGCTAGATGTTAATGCACATTAAGGCCCATTAGTGCGCACTAACAGGTTCGTTAGTGCGCCCTAATAGAACTTACTAAGTATGTAGTTGTGCGCAGTAACTGCGTTACTGCGCACTAACACGAAATACGAATTTTGCTGAAATTTCGGCAAAAATCGCTTCGAATATCGGCGCTACCGAACCATGATGAATTAGATAATATCGTTGACATTGTCTAATTCATGAAAAACAAATGCACATCCCTAGAAGGAACTGATTTTAATGATGGTATAGAGGAAGAAATGACATGATTTAGCAGTACTATGGCTGTGCATAGAGAAGGAGAGTGAGGCATTAAAGAAGACCCCAAGGCTATAGGCCGAGGAAATTGAAGGATGAAATTTGGGAACACCATGTACAGAGAAAAAGAGGGGAAAAGGGTTTTGGGGGGGGGGGGGCACAAGATGTTCTATCTTAGCCATGTTAAATTTATTCATTTATTATTTTTATATACCGACGTTTGATCTGAGATATCACATCGGTTTACATTCAGGTACTGTAGGTATTTCCCTATCTCCAGAGGGCTTACAATCTGAGGGGGTCATTTATCAAAATGTGATAAGGTGCTTTTGCATGCTTTAAGGGCTTATCGCATGTGAAAAGCCCCGTTAAAGCATGGGATAGCACCATATCGTATGGTGCAATGCAAATTCAGAAAATAGGAGTTAGGGGCAGAGAGTGGGCTGGGTTAGCCTGTCTGCAAAGAGCTATCTCACAGCCATAACACTGATTTTAACAACACCTCTTTGGATTGTGTTAGGCTGCTGTGACTGTGTGGTAAGGTTTCATTGCTATTTGTGATGTCTCACATAAGGCCTATTTCAGGTGAATTGAAGGTGGGTGGGTGAGAGAGAAAGAGAGAGAGAGAGAGAGAGAGAGACTGACTGGCCATGATGTCATCCCCATAGGTAGGTATTTGTATCCCTATGGTAGGCCCACCTAGTAACTCGAGGTGGGGTTTAGGTATGAGTGTAGGGGGTTAGGGGCCACTTTGACATTCTATGTGACACGTCCGGACAGAACAGTGGTCTCTTGTGAAGATTTGATGGCCTTTGGAGTGAGGAAACTCACTCCAAGATGAGATTTGGGCAATGTTCTCTCAACCTAGCTTGATGTTCATTGCCCAAATCTCATCTTGGAGTGAGTTTCCTCACTCCAAAGGCCATCAAATCTTCACAAGAGACCACTGTTCTGTTCGGACGTGTCACATAGAATGTCAAAGTGGCCCCTAACCCCCTACACTCATACCTAAACCCCACCTCGAGTTACTAGGTGGGCCTACCATAGGGATACAAATACCTACCTATGGGGCTGACATCATGGCCAGTCTCTCTCTCTCTCCCTCTCCCTCTCCCACCCACCCAGTGGTCATATACAGGAAATACAACAGGTCTGACACCTATCACAAATTCTGATAATGTGCACTAACTTAGCTCTTCACATAGGTAATTAGTGCAAATTGCAATAAACTGAATTTTTGCATAAACCACACCCCTTTTGTAATCGCATGCAGTACTTACCACATTTTGATAAATCCAGGCCTAAGTTTGTACCTGAGGCAATGGAGGGTAAAGTAACTTGCCCAAGGTCATAAATTTAAGATTTAGGATCCCACCTAAAGCGTCATGTTGGGGAAGGGGTGTTCTCTGATGCTGATCTGGGAGCGGGGGGGGGGGGGGGGCAGGGGCATGCCTGATGGATCTGTGGAGGGGGGCTGTGTGATGCTGCTGGGGAGGGTGCCTGATGTTTCCCTGGGGCGGGCAGTAATGTTGCTCAGAGAGTTGCCTGATGGTGCTCAGAGGTGTTTGGGGGGAGGTCAGTTGGTGAGCCATGGGTTCAGGGGGAGAGGAAAGGGGCTGGTTAACATGGAAGGTTTGGGATTTGAACATGGCTGAGCACTTATAGGGCCTTAGCGCACAAACTACTTTGTCTGCATAAGTTAAATTTCAGGCTTTAGGGAGTGCTTGCTAAATAGCTTGTGGAGCAGAGCAGGCCATGCTGTCACTAGGCACATATTAAAACCTCATTTGCATGTGGCATTCCTGCATTTACAAGAGCAGAGATCTAACTTCATCTCAATCATCCTAATATCCTTTCAGACTGCACACTATCCTCTGCTGCATAGGCCCCTAGGTTTTGTGCTCAGGCCATTTTGAAAATTAGCCTCTAATTATTTTCTGATAGACACAGAATTGAGGAAAGTCTTAGTGAGTCAGCAGGCCCTTAAATATCTACTTCCACTTAGAAGTGAAACAGTGAAAATGTGAAACCGAAGAATAAACGGGGGAGGGGGATCAGCAAACTGAAATTGAAAATGAAGGAGAAAAATGCAGAATTTTTAAAGAAATTCAGCAAAGCTCAGTAATTCCAGTTGTTTAAGCGCAGATGGAACAGCAAAAAAATAAATAAATAAAAGGAACTACATATTCTTTATTATGAGTCTAAGAGAAGGGCATTTTTTGTATCTCCTTGTTAAAAGCCTAAAGAAATTGAATTAACTTCTTGTACCACAACTCTAGCAGGCAAGTTCCTGGAAAACATTTTGCTTCAAGGAATCAGCTGGGAATAGTTCATGCAGTACAAGCTCTCCCTAATGGATACAAAATCCCTGTGCATTGGAAATCTTCCATGCAAGAAAATAGGGACAGTGTGTTTTCAGTACAACACGCTCTCTCCCTAGAAATGACATGACATTGTAGTATTTTCGTCTAAAATTAATTACTAAACATGTGAATGTGTGTGTGTGTTTGCTAAACATGTCTGTTAAATTTTCTAAAAGACATTATCTTTGCATTGGCTCATTCCCCTTGGACTGCGTCCTCCCTGCTTACAATACTACACAATTGTTCTCAGTCCTTCAACCCTATATCCCTATAACTCCTTTTTGATGCCTTTCCAGATGTTACCTTGATACATCTTTTTGCCTTTACCTATTGCGCCTTATATAATAGTTACTACCCTGATATATTATCTAATATTATACATGACAAATGCAATGTTTAAATGTTGTAGAGTCTAACTGGCTGTACCTTCCTTTAATTGGAAAGGCAGGTCACGAATAAATAATGCTGATATTATCCTGCTATGGACAGCTTGCCGTGATGATAATGATCTCCTCATTACTGGGAAAGCAGTGGACAAGCCATTTTGAGGGTAATTTTCAAAGCCTTTTCTGTGGGAAAAGTGGTGCTGGACCCATGGAAGTGGCCTGTTACAAAACGGCCCGCCTGACGTGCAGGTGAACTGACACATGCAAGGCCTGCATGCACATGATCACCCGCAGTGAACAGAGACATTCCCAGGGGCGGGGTTGGGGGGAAGAGCTTTGTGCTTCCATACATGCTTCTTGTTGCGCGCGCCGGCTGCAGCATCTCGCAGCCGGTCACACTCACCCGATGCAGCCCAGGTCTGGTCCTGACTTCCTGCAGCGGCGGAGAGCCGCCGCCAGCGTTAAACCTCTCTGTGGTTCAAGGACGCCACTCAGGACGCCCGAGCCCGACCCCTCCGTTGACTCTCTAGGCTCGTGTGGGCTCACCTCTTCACTATTCTTAAAGGCACCACGGCGGGAAGATTCCCGCGCTTCCTCCTGATGACGTCAGCGCTTCTGCCTATTTAAGGCTGATCCTGCCTGCTATGCCCTGCCTCAGCAACAGGTCATTTTCCTTTTGGGTAGCTAGTTGTCTGTTGCCGTCTTCTCCAGGATTACTTCTCTGGTCTTGAATTGGATTGTCTTGGACCTCGTTTTGGATTGCCACCTGCCCTAACCTTTGATACGTTCCTGGACTTTGTTGGATTTCTGCCCTCTGACTTCTGGTATGGATATGGACTTTGCTGGATTGCTGCCTGCCGTGACTCTTGGAACAGTTACAAACTTCGCTGGATCACTGCCTGCCCTGACTCTTGGAATGGTTGCGGACTTCGCTGGATTGCTGCCTGCCCTGACATCTGTCTTGTCTTTGACTCCTTTGTCTTGCTGACCCTTGGAGTTGCTATTCTCTGGAGACCCGCTTCTAAGTCCAGCCAGCCCTGGCACCCAAGGGCTCAACCTGAGGTGAACGAGGGCTGGTATTGGTGAAGGGCCTGTTGGGTCTCCACATCAGCCAGCTCCGCCTACCAGTGACGAGAACCTGCAGGGTCTCCTCTCTGCAAGAGGTGAAAACCTCATCTCGGACCCAGGGTCCACTTTCGTATCACTTCTGTATTCTCAAAAGTATGTGGAGCTTTGGGTAATTACAGATATTAAAAGTTTCCGTAAATACCTAAAAGCCTTGATTTTTCAAGAAACCATTGGCTGAATTTTGCAAACAGCTGCTTAATGAAAGTATTAACTCAGACAATAGAATGTATTTTTAATTTCATGATTAATTGTTCTGATTTTTTTTATAGTATTTTATTAATGGTATTGTTTGTTATGAATTTTATTTATGTGTATTTATGTTTTGTCGTTATCCACTTAGCACAATAAATTTGTTTATAGGAAGACTATAAATATTTTAAACAAATAAATAAATAGAATTTTGCTATAATAAAAAAAATTAGCACACAATTTATCAGCTGTAACAGCATGTGGGTAATTTTGGTAGGATAATTTCCAAAGGGGAAGTATGTACCTATTTTCCCCTTTGAAAACTGGTGTAACTTATGCATGCATTTGATTTAAAATGTATGCAGGCTGCTACAATTTACCACCTTTAAGAGCATAGTGCGGTGTTTTTCACTCCCAGCCCTCGAGGGCCGCTAGCAGGTCGGATTTTCAGGATATCCTTAATGAATATGCATAAAAATGTTTTCTATATAAGGGAAGCAGGAGCATGCAGATCTCTCTCAAACATATTCCTGATAGCCCGAGCTGTTGGCAGCCCTTGAGGGCTGGACGTGAATGCCAGTGGCATGGAGGATCAATTTTGAAAGACCCGCTGAGTGAATTGGATAAGCAGTTCGTTTTACCTGGTTATCCTCAGCCAAATTGTCAACAGAACCTAACTGGCTAGGATTTCAGGTCAAAATGTCCCTAAATCTAGCCAGTTTAAATTTGACTACTCAGAGTTAATGATGTAAATTAACTGGTTAATGCTGAAACTCAGTACTAACCAGTTCCGTTCCATTCCATGACCTAACCATGCCTTTGGCTCACTCCTTTATTATCTGGTTAACTTTAGGAAGCTTGTGTATTTAGCAGGTTACATTTAAAAAATTAGATGGGGCCATTTCTAACCCATGAGGTTTAAGCAGTTAACTTCCAAAGTTATTCATTTAAACTTTTTGAAAATCCACTCCATATGGTGATTTTTGTATGAAACTCTAATATAGAAGTTACAAAACAGACAGACATGGAATCTAAACTTTCCATTTTCCCAAAACAACTTTCATCACCAAGGAGATGTTTTAATAGTGATAAAAATATATTTTTGCTTAAAATATTATCCTTGTTTGACTTTCCTAGTACATTTTAGCTTTTAATATAGTTGTCTTAAAAAAATATGTTAATGTAACTCTGATCCATACTATCTTTTAGGTGAATGGATTCACATGCAGTGCCATGGCTCAGCTCTTGTTTTTCTCTCAGTCTGCCTCGAATGCAAATCCTCCTCCATTGGGAGGAAGGATAAACCTCCAAGGCCCAGGGGTTATATATATTCTAGCTTTCTAAATACCAATAAATAGTCAGGACTCCAAGATGTTGTTCCAACATACTTATTTGGTAAATGATAACTATTAGGCATGGTGTCGCATTCATTTTACAGAAATACATTTCGTCAAAACTCTTATCTATGGTCCCTTCTTCCCTGGGTCCCCTCTGTTCCCTCCTGAAAATTTAGGGCTGCCCCTGGGTACAGTGAATAGTTTTTTACTAATACTCTAAGGATTTCCCTTCCGTGGCTGGGATCCACTGCTTGATCTTACTTGGTCTTCCTCTCTGCTTTCCTATTTGTTTCCACTGGATGAGCACCAGACTGGTAGCTCTTCTTCTTCTTCTTCAAGTCTCCACCCCAGTGTGGTTCCAGATGGACACCAAGATATACCGAGTGGGCAACTAAGTCTATCTGGCTGAGTGACAAAGAGGGGATTGTAAAGGCTTCAGAACTCTCAGAGAAACCTCCAGCCACAAAAATAAATCTGCTTACTTCCAAAAAATAAAATACCACCAGATTCTGTCTCACAAGTGGCAAGGTTCTAGAGAAACTGGCGTTCCAAGTTAGATCTTTCTTAACATCTGGGAAGGACGGGTGGACCAATCAAAAGCGCATGTAACCCCCTCTTTGGTTTAATGCCCAAACAGAAGGGCCACACAGTCCCCAGGGCCAATCTCACTGTCCTGGACCTCTAACTCTTCTCTCCATTCACCACACCGTTAGCCACTGGGGTGCCAGGGTCCCACCACCGGAGAGGAGGACAAGCCCCTGGGGCTTGAGGGGAATCAATATACAGTCTCTCCAGTCCCACTCCACCTTTCCCACAAGGGTACTCACTCCAGTAGATCTCACTAGGCTGGTTCTCTAATTCAGAAACGGCAAACAAGAAGTTTTTAGTTGGTATTCAAATAAGAAAGTCTACTGCGACTCATAAAATCATGATAAAAAATAAAAATAGGAAAATCACAAAATACAAAAATAAAAATCTTTGGATACAGATGGAATGAAACTCTAGTTCCTCTCTCTCTCTCCCTCCACTCTGCCAGCCAGGAACACTACAACAATTCATACACTTGTCCTGTGGACTTTTTTTTCCAGCTAGGGTCAATTCCGAGGTGCAATCTCTGGGAGGGCAGGAACTGCAGCTGAATGTTAACAAGCCAGCATGAAAATGAGTCAGCATCTGCTCTGCTCTCAGGCCCTGCACAGTGGCCCCATCCCCTTCTGGGTTTCTGTATGAGAGGTGGACCTGAGAGGGGCGTAAACGCTCATTCAGTCTCATGCTGGCTCATTAATATTCAGTTGCAGCTGCTCCCCCAGGATCAGCTCTAACTGGGCAGGGGGCGGGAAAGAAAAAGTCTCTGCTGGCTAAGATGCAGGGTGCAAGGCAGCGTGTGCACCTCAGGACGGGTCTTATTTATCCCTTATCCTCCTGCAGTCACATGCTGCCGGGGACCAGTGGTTGAATAACACTGATTTAGTAAGTTACTTTATTAATATATATACCCCTGTGCTTCATACAACTTGAGTATGTGTGAATGACATTCAAATCAAAATGCTAGAAATTAGTGCCCATCACTCATTTAGCTAATTGTGTGTAAATGAAAAGAAAGACGGTGCAAATTTATGATCTGTTTATGGGAATAGTTGAATTCCTCATCTGAGGATATATCTATCACTCTTAACACAAAGAAGACAGCAGAGTAAATGTTATGCAGATGTTGATCCTTAAAGTCAGAGGCAGAATAAATCAGCAACCTCCAGAGCCCAAAACATAAATCCCGGTACAGCCTTCATTCTTTGTGACAGGAGAAGAAAGCTCTTAATTCTTTCACATGGTGCAATATAATACAGCTATTTAAATGGCTACCAATGGAATTATGTAATATATTTTGCTTATATTACTGTTCAATCCATTATCAGAAAAGTAAAAAAAAAAAAAAATCCTTCAGCAGGGCTAATGGGCTGATTCTTTTCAAACAATATACATGTTTTCTGCTTCATACCATGTAAATAATATAGCCTTAGACTTGTTCTGGGATGAAAAAGAATCTATTAAGTACCTACCTGTAAGTGAGTGGAAAATACTGCGCACATAACTCAAGGTGAATGCAGACTAAGATCAAGATCTGGGGACAAACGTTGTGATTTTGAGACCGAGTAAAGACCCCTTGGATGTGGAGAGTTTCAGTTCATTCTGTGGCTTTGATATCTCAGCAAACTTAACAAAAACATCACTTTAAATGCGCTTTCATCCCTGAACAAACTGACTTTATTTATGCCAAGCAAATAATGCACTGGCCAGATATTGAATCCCACCCAGTACGCTGAATATGACTTCAAGAAATGCCAAATCACTGGTACTTAATGCTTCAGCAGCATATGGCACTGTCAGTCATCAAATGCTGATCTGAAAGACCTAGGGCATGGCAAAGGACTACCAACTAGTTCATCTCATCCAAAACCTTATTGAAAAACAGAACTTCTACGTCAAACTTGGAGGAAAATACAGCCATTGGCGATTGCAGTGGAAAGGTCTACCACAAGAAAATATGAGGATAACTTTCAAATAACTCCATGCAGCCCAATATACAAACATTTATGGCCATGCAGAGATCTATGAAAGTATTTTATAATCCACATGTATCACAAATGCGGGTATGTGTACCCCCAAACACATGTGCATACGTGTGCTTACGTGCGAATACATGTAATGCATTGAAAGCAAGTATTTCAATGTATTGAATGTACACACTGTCCCTTCTAATTGTAAAAATATACCTGCATATATGTTACGTGTGGAAAAAAAAGTAGGACTTGCTTGCATAAAACCCGATTTACACACGGAAATTTGGATTTTTTAAAACATGGGCGTGTAGTGTTACTGAAATTACCAGTTTTCAGATTCCTCTACCAGTTTGCCCAGTCCTTTCCCGGGTCATCAAGACCCTTCCGGTTCTTCAGCCTGAACTCCCTCCAGTTCACCCAGACTTTGCACCCAGCCAATAAACAAGTCTGATATCAGTTATACAAGATAATTACCAGGTGTAAAATTACATGAATAAGTTGCCAAATATATGTGCGCGTCTTATAAAATAGCAATTTAACACAAGTAACTGTTGGCTTTGCTGCTAAATGCCCCTTTTTTCGCATGTATATGTGTGCACAAAACGGAAAGTACACATGTACTTTCCATGTTTATAAAATAACAATTATGTGACAACGAGCTACTTACATGCATATCTGCTAATTTTGTATCCAGAAGTGCTTTGAATATTCACCCCAGTATTTGCACCATTCCTCTTTAATATCTAATGACCAACCAACACATGCAGCTTTATTTACATTTATGACCTAGTGATACAGGAATAAGCAGACTTTGCCCAGATCGAACACACTCTGACAGATGGATTACTGTACTGTTAATCAACTTCAACCAAATCCAAACAAGACATAGTTCAGCGTCTTCCATGATGCAATGCCAGTAAATAGCTAAACGTCAACAGGAACGGCCACCAGCTGATTCTTCATGAATTCAGTGTACCTGGGCAGTTCTATCATTAAGCAGGGTGATGAAGCCACCTCAGGCGGAAACACAGGTCTGCACAGGTGAGAAGAAGAAGTTGCAATCACTGCACCCTAGGAGAGGAGAAATCCCGTCAGCTGCATGGGCTGAAGGTAGATGCTGCTGCCACTTGTGCATTCCAGAGGGAGAGAGTAGTGAGCATGTGTGAGTGAGTGAACGAGAAACTGTGTCAGTGAGCAAAAGTGTGTGTGCAAGCATGTGAGATTGTGAGTACGTACATTTGTGAGTTTATGGGAGAGAGTGGACAAAGTCTGTGGGTGGACAACGTCTGCGTGCAGCCCCTTCATCCCACTAATCAGAACAATCTCAGGATGACTGGAAATCAACAGTTCCCAGGTATAGAGAGTGGGGTATTTTTGGGTGTTATGCGATGTATGTACTGTTTTGCAATATTTTATTGGTTTTTGAGAACTTTTTACAATTGATTCTATGAGTTTAATTATAAAATGTTATTTTTTTGTCAGTTATTTTGAAATATGTTTCTCTTTATTGATTTTATTGTTGTGTTATGAGGAATGATGATGTATCTGTTTTTTCATTGTTGCATTACATACGTCTGGCTTTTTGCGGTTTCCAGTTCCATTTTTATCTGCATTTTTCAATTTATGGTCTCTTTATTCTATATTTGGTGAGGATCTGGCTGTGTTCTGCATGTGTGACCAAAGTGAGGTGCTCTGCTACTGTGTAGTTTCTGTATAGGGATCTATAACAGCCTAAAATGTTCTGTTTTCCTAAAAGGAGGTGTATTGGTGTTTTATGGTTTAATGCAGAACATCTGTGATGGCATTGTCTGCTGATCTGCTATGTGAATTGGGCAAAGGCAAAAATATCTTTCTGATCTTTTGAGATCTAAGTTCAGCCCTTGTCACAATAGATCACAGGATATTGCTAATGCCATTTTCTGAAGTGGGAATGACAAACTCTGGCATGCAGATGATTTGCATCTTTCCTTAATGTCAATTGGGGATATGGTGCCCAATCCTCAATCTGTTGCTTGTGGAGTTGCCCAGGGATCATGTTTGTCACCTATGTTGTTTAATCTATACTTGCATTCTTTAAAAAAAGACTTAAGACCTGGTTGTTCAACCAAGCATTCTCTTAACCCAATAACTCTAGTTTGTGAACATCATGTTTGTCGACTTCAGGCCCCACAAAGTCAATCCCAGAGATTATACTCACTGATCCTCAAAATATTTTGCATTTAAATTGTATTCTCCTTGTTCATTGTAAGATATTATTTATTTCTTCCAAGTTTCAATTCACCTTGTTCATTGTAAGACATTATTCTATATACTGTCATTTAACTGTTGTAATGTAAACCGATGTGATTAGTAACTCTGTTACCTTCGGTATATAAAACTGTTAAATAAATAAATAAATAAATTCTTTGGAGAGGCTAATTCGGAGTTTTGCCTTTATGTTGGTCTTACTGAAGCTTTACGGAATTTCATATATTAATTTTGGCAGATTTTGGGAGCTGGATAACGAAGAAGTTCAATTCAGAAAAAAATGGAAGCCCTGGAATGAACAACTTGGTGACTTTAGAGCTTCTAAATGGTATGGTATGGTATGGTGATTTCAATAAATAGGGAGGTTAGAAATGTGAGTGTAATAATTGATGAGCATCAGTTCATACAGCTGTGAATTTGTGCAATAGTGAGATCCTGTTTTGGGAAGCTGAGAGTAATTTAAGTACTGAGAGTAATTTAACTACTCCAGCCCATTTTAGAAAGGGATGAATTGATTCAGGTGGTACATGCCTTAATCACAACAGGATAGTCTACTGTAATACGTTGTTGATAGTGGTAGATAAGAAATATGTATCAAGCCTGCAAATTACAGATTGGAATAATTTGGGTTTCATATTGTTTTAAGACTCTTTGATGTTTAAATGTTTGAAAGACCAAGGAACACTGCACCTGGAGGAGATACTAAATGAGTATAATCCAGGTTGGATACTATGGTCCTCACAAGGAACTTTTTTGGCAGAGTAATCAAGGAAGGATATCTGCCTTGTAGCCATCAGACTATGGGCTTTTAGATGTTGTATACCTCAGCTGTGGAGTAATCTATCAGAAGATGCTAGAATGCTTTCACATTACTTAACTTTCAGAAGGTTAGCTAAGCAACTGTATTTGCACAGGCATATCACAATTAGGAGCAATAGTGGAGATTTTGAATTGGATTGGAGGAGGGATTCTGCTGGTGATTTTGAGTGTTGAGGTTTGGGTTGTGGGAGTGGAAGTGGAAGTGGGAGAGGTTAATGGGTAGGAATTTGTGGAGGACTATGAATTAGTGGGGAAGGATTTTGGGAGGTGAATAAGGGCCTAAAAGGTTAAGAAATAAGTTAAAGATTTTCTTCTTTTGTTATAGAATTTAGTTTTAGAGGCTATTTTGATTAGGGGCTTTTTGTTTTGTTGTCATGATGATTGTTCATTTTGTTTGTATATTTGCATGTCTTCCTGAGGTGGTGTTTGGATTTTCTGTGGTCTGATTATTAGGGTCATTCATCAAAATGTGTTATGGCATTAACACCTGCAATAATGTCATAATGCAAGCGTTAACGCCATAAAGCATGCGATAGTTGCAGTAGCGCAAATACATTTTTCAAAGGGGTGGGATTTATGAAAATGAGGGGCATTATTGCATATTTTTTATGCTGGAAATAACTACACCTTTTTTCCTGGCATTAAGCTGTATGATATGGCCATAATGCAATGAGAGAGAGAGAGATCATCTCTGAGGAGGCCTTCACAGTATTCAACTATTTACATCAGTATAGGAGGGCCAGCTAATAACTTGAGGTGAGGTTTTGGTTCTGGTTTAGGGTTCTGGGACCAGTTTTACATGCAGAGTGAGACGTACGAAGAGCACAGTACACCTCAGTGAAGATTTGACGTCATTAGGAGTGAGGAAAGACTCACAAAGATGAGATTTCACAATGTTCTCTTGCCCTAGCTTGATAGTACCCTGGTACTATCAAGGTAGGGTGTGAGAACATTGTAGAAGTCTCACAAAGATGAAAAGCCATTGTAGAAGTCTCACAAATCTTCACTGAGGTGTGCTGTTCTTATGTTTCACTCTGCATGTAAAACTGGTCCCAGAACCCTAAACCACAACTAAAACCTTACCTCAAGTTATTAGCTGGCCCTCCTATACTGACGTAAATAGTTGAATATTATGAAGGCCTCCTCAGAGGTTCTCTCTCTCTCTTTCATTGCAGGTCTTATAAAGAATTTCTCTCTCTCAGTATAATTATCATGGGGTACAACAACTTTACAGCACCCCACAATGCTAACATGGCATAATATAGACACACCCCTTTTTCTTATCATGGGCATTATCCATGCAAAATTATAGCATTTTGATGAATCTAGGGGTATGTTTGTTCTAATTGCTGGAATATTTTTTTATGTCTTATGATAATATTTTACAGACTGTAACTTACTTTGAGCATTGGGTGCATCGGATAAAAAAGAAATCGAAGTAAATAAATAAAACTTATAGTTTTAATATAAAAGTTTTAATTAAGTTTATAAACCCTTTTTTTGAGGAGTTTAATACATGTTCTCAATTTCAGTCAGAAAGCCAATAAGAGACTATCCTCAGATTATGGCTGAAAGCTTATACTTGATCTTAGTAGTTTGCTTCCTCTAGTGTACATCCACTTAAATCATATTTGCTTCCACTACCAAACAAATGTCATCATTAACAAGCTGGGCTCAGCAATATTGTGTACCATTCAGAAGCTGCCTTGAAGAAATGGGCAGACTTAAAGGTGTCGCACAGTGTGAGTCTCACCACAATAGCAGGTCTCACATCTAGTAAAATATCCTATTTTGCCATGTCAGCTGTTGACCTACTGACTTGGATATGGAACCATTTATTTATCTCAGTGGAACCAACAAGCAAACAGGTTGGGAGAACCAGGCTAGAATCATTGTAGAGGGGTTAGAACAAAACAAATAACCAGAAAATAGGTAAAGATGTAGGATAATTTTTTTATATTTTTACTTTTTTTCTGGGGAAAAACAAACACCCCAAGTACAAACATGAAACAAATAACAGGAAACAAGATGGAAGCACCAAAACTCCAATTAACATAATTAGGCAATGGCATAGCAGGTAGGTTGAGCAGTAATAATAGTAGTATTAGGGGTATGCCAAGTAAGCATGAGGCAGCAAGTCTGCTATGGTGTTACTAGGGGAATGACATGAGTTCTCGCTGCCTGACTGATACTTTTAAAACACTCAGAACATATAAATGGTTTCTCTCCTCTATGTTTTCTGTTATGCCCATATTTCTTCCTGAAGACTGAGGGCTTTTATAGAAAAAACCACCCCAGTATAATCAACAAAAAGGGTGGAAGAGCCAAGCTGGGATCATTGTAGAGGGATTATAACAAAACAAAGAACCATAAAATAGGTGGCGTGGAGGAGAAATTTTCTTTCTAACTTTTTCACCTTTTTTCTAGGGAAAAGCAAAGCACCCTAGTACAACAATGAACCAAACAACATTAGGCAATACAGAGGCATCAAAATTCCTATGCTTATGCATATTAGGCAGTCATTGCAGGTTGGCATAGCAGTGGCACCAAGACCTATGTGGTGGTATAAGAGGCATGGTAAGTAGGCTTTGCCAGCAAGCCCCTATGGTGCAATTAGGGGTATGGCAGATAGGCATGTGCCAGGAAGACTCCATAGTGGTATAAGTGGTAGGGCAGATAGGCATATGCCAGCAAGTCCCCCATGGCGATATTAGGGGTATGGCAGCTAGACATGAGACAGCAGGTCACCTATGCTGGTACTAGGGGTATAGTAGCTAGACAAAAGGCAGCAAGTCCCCCTATGCTGGTACTAGAGGTATGACAGGCAGGCTGGAAGTACCCTGTCGTGATATACCTGGGTCACAACAGGCACTAGCAGGTAGTGCTAGAAAAGTCTTCAAGGTGTTTTTAATTATCTTGCCACTCACATGAAAAATCTGGAAACCCAAGCAAGAGAGATTGCATTTTAAATACCAGCATTTCCATTAACTATGGCACCAATTTTGAGCAATGAGATCTCACAATGTCTCCTGCAAATGAAAAAAAAACATGTTCACTGGGAACACTGGTTGGTAGGCAAAATAGATACCACTGCGCCAATTTGGCTAGGTCTGGCTAGATGGTGGACTTATGTTCCCAGTTTGCTAGTACATCCAGGTCCTGGTCCTCTGTGATCTCTGTCAGACAGCATGTCACAGACCTTTGTACTGAGCTTTTCTTTGCCTGAGTGGGCCAACAGCCTTTCTTCTAGCCAGCCGCTTTTGATCTGGCCTGTACCAGAAAAGATGATTCTTTGTGGGCAACATGGCTATGGCATTTTGTGGTGAAGGAAAAAATGCTAGCTGTCTGGGTGCTGCTCCTGCTTGCGCTACTCTCTGAGGTAGCCATTGTTTCCTTTGTACTACACCCCTACTCTGCCCATGTCTCTGGAACTCCTCCTGAAAGATCAACCATTCCAGCATCTGCTTCATCTGTGTGAGTTCCTCAGACTCCAGGACAACATTCCCTTTCACCTGGGGTTCAAGCAGTGTAGCAAGCTTGCATATACGTTGTTTTTCATCCGAGGTATCAGTCTCTTATGCACTTGATGCTACAAGCAGTCCATAAACTGAAACACCTCAGCTTTCATGTCCTACTGAAAGCCCTCTAACTTTTCTATGAGACAATTTACTATTGGAATCACATCACCCAAGTTGGCACTTCTGGAACTTATTTCCTCTGTAGGATTCTTGAAGGGCTTCAGGATATCTACCCGCTGCCTCATGACTGCCTAATCATAATGCTCCAGGGGGCAATTCACACATATCCCTATTTCCTGAGAAAGATTATGAATGGGTGTCTGCTGCTCCACTAACCTCCGCAGCATCACTTACGCTGATGCAGTGTCACACTCGGGTGTATGCTGCAGCCCCTGCTTTGCTCCTCGGTCTAAGTCTAGGTGAGGCCCCAGCACTGGGCCCGGGCGTAGATCCAATGGGTGACTATTTTTCTTACCAAAACAAAAGGAGAAAGCCAACATAATTTTGATGGACTTTCTGTTGTTTTGTTTTGAAAACATAATGAAACAAAATAGGAAATGACAATGATATTTCCTATTTAGTTTCAAATGAGTGCACATCCCTATTTCTCAGTGGTACTGTAACTGAATGTGTGCCCATTGACTGTGCCATACTAATGTATGAGTGCGATGAACACAGAGACAATGCTGCACTGAGAGTCAGGCTGCATGCACTAGTTCTGGCACTGCTGAGCTTAGTGACAGGCTCCACAACTTAGCCTGGTATGTTTCAGTCTGTGCATTGCACTAAGTGCTCACCTAGTGCCCATTGCCCAGGGAGACAAAATTAGAAGCAGTTCTGCAAGCGACTCTTCACACTCTGCCTCCCCAAAGAGAGAGAAAAACTTCAAAACACTTGACACGCAGCTTCTGCAGCTGTGCCTAGCTGATTTTATCTGCTGCTGAATGGCAGAGTGACAGCCTAAAATGGGCAGCAGCCAAAAAATTGTTTGGGGAAAAAATTAACTAGGAACTCAGAGAGATCCCACAAAGCATCCTTCACAGACACTGCCTTCAGACGGCATGCACTGCAAATCTCAGAAATGCTCAGTCTTAAAGATCAGCGTCACTGGATCTGGTGCACAGCAATAGGTTGGATTGGAAAAATGTTTCACTGGGATATGTAATCTCTTTTGTCTCCTTGACAGCATGCCCATCCTACCCATATCTGCTGGCTGGCTGCTCTATACTTTGTATCAATTCCTAAGTGTACATCTGTTGCTCTCTCATTGATTTCTCTGAGGCCATTGCCTTTAATGGATCATAGAAATCATTCATTTCAAAACAAATGAATAGGATTTGTTTAATTTAAACAGGACACCCATTCATTTTAAACAAATGCACATCCCTAACACACACAGCAAATAGGCTGCAACACACAGAAGAACGTACAGAAAGAAAGAACCAGCTTGAGCTTGTTGGCTTAGTAGCAACTAGGTACTGAAGCAGTACATACATACTAATTGTTCTTTTCTAAGTTCCTTCCAAAACTTTTATCACACTGTGCAGGAGTGAGCCCTTGGACTGCTTTTAAGAACATAAGAACATGCCATACTGGGTCAGACCAAGGGTCCATCAAGCCCAACATCCTGTTTCCAACAGTGGTCAATCCAGGCCATAAGAACCTGGCAAGTTCCCAAAAACTAAGTCTATCCCATGTTACTGTTGCTAGTAAGAGCAGTGGCTATTTTCTACATCAACTTAATTAATAGCAGGTAATAGACTTCTCCTCCAAGAACTTATCCAATCCTTTTTTAAACCTAGCTACACTAACAGCACTAACCACATCCCCTGGCAACAAATTCCAGAGTTTAATTGTGCATTGAGTGAAAAAGAACTTTCTCCGATTAGTTTTAAATGTGCCCCATGCTAACTTCATGGAGTGCCCCCTAGTTTTTCTATTATCCGAAAGAGTAAATAACTGATTCACATCTACTCGTTTTAGACCTCTCATGATTTTAAACACCTCTATCATATCCCCCCTCAGCCGTCTCTTCTCCAAGCTGAAAAGTCCTAACCTCTTTAGTCTTTCCTCATAGGGGAACTGTTCCATCCCCTTTATCATTTTGGTTGCCCTTCTCTGTACCTTCTCCATCACAACTATATCTTTTTTGAGATGCGGCGACCAGAATTGTACACAGTATTCAAGGTGCGGTCTCACCATGGAGCAATACAAAGGCATTATGACATTTTCCATTTTATTCACCATTTCCTTTCTAATAATTCCCAACATTCTGTTTGCTTTTTTGACTGCCGCAGCACACTGAACCAACAATTTCAATGTGTTATCCACTATGATGCCTAGATCTCTTTCTTGGGTGGTAGCTCCTAATATGGACCCTAACATCGTGTAATTACAGCAAGGGTTATTTTTCCCTTATGCATCACCTTGCACTTATCCACATTAAATTTCATCTGCCATTTGTATGCCCAATTTTCCAGTTTCACAAGGTCTTCCTGCAATTTATCATAATCTGCTTGTGATTTAACTACTCTGCATGTGTGCAAGATAGGACTTAACGGTTGGCAGCTGACTCATCAGAAAACTTGGTCTTCTGCCTGGCCAGCTACCTCTCTCTTGGGTTGAGCTCACAGGTTCTAGAAACTGGCAGGATTTAGTAACAGAACTGAAGTCAAGATAGGCTGAGGGTGAAGTAGATTCATGGTCTGGTCCGAGTTCAGGGCAGGCAGCGAATGAAGAAAAGTTGAAGTCCGATCAGGGGTCAAGACAGGCTGAGAGCGAAGAATAGTCATGAAGCAATCTGAGGTCAGGGTACCATGAGATAGAATGGAACTGAGGCAACACAGGCAGACTAGGGAGCGGACACCAGACAAGACTAGGACTCACAGGTGAAGACCAGGGAATAAGCAGGCACATGGGAACAGACAGCACAAGGACACCAGGAGCACTGAAAAGAACTGGAACACTGGAACACAGAACACTGAGCAACGTGCACTGCAAGAATGCAGGGACCCATTGCAAAGGTGCCCAATAATGGATTCATCAGTGCTTAAATGGCCTCCTGTCATGATGTCAAATCCTGGCATTGCAGCCAGGTTCCTGCCACAGTGTAAAACTAGAAGACATAGGATTACACAGCAAAACAATAAAATGGTTCAGTTCATATCTAAACAAAAGATTCTTTCAAGTTCAGATAAAAGACGTAATATCAGACAAATTTAATCTTGAAACAGGATCAGCCTTGTCCACAACTCTCTTTAACATTTACATGCTGCCTCTATGCCATCTACTAGCAGGACTGGGAATTACACACTACATATATGCAGACGACATTCAACTAATTCTACCAATTGATGATACAATTGAGAAAACATTAAATCTAGCTAATATGTAACTAGATATTATCAAACAGCTGTTAAACCAAATGGAACTAGTTATTAACATTGAGAAAACAGAATTTCTACACTTAGAATGGAAAAACATCGAGGTCATCCAAACCCCAATTATACTCAAAAACAACCAGAAAATAGAACTAGCCAAAAAGTTACAGAACCTCGGAATAATAATGGACACAGAACTCAGTCTAAAAGAGCACATATCACTAAAAGTAAAAGAAGGTTACGCAAAACTCATGATTCTCAGAAAACTAAAGCCCTTACTAACACCTGTAAATTTTCAAGCAGTGCTCCAGGCACTAATATTCTCTAGTACTGACTACTGTAATGCCCTCTTACTAGAACTCCCACACACAACATTAAGACCACTTCAAATACTACAAAATACTGCAGCAATAATATTGACTGGTAAAAGAAGGAGGGACCACATCACTAAAACTCTAGCAGAGTTACACTGGTTACCAATAGAACACAGAATACAATACAAAACCCTATGTACAATACATAAATTAATACACGACGAAAAGGCAGACTGGCTGAACACAGCACTATGGGTATAAGTCCCACACAGAAACCTGAGATCAGCCAACAAAGCGCTCCTAACCATTCCTTCAGTTAGGACAGCGCGACTAACCCAAGTTAGAGAAAGGGCCTTATCATTAGCAGGCCCTACACTGTGGAACACAATGCCACTAGAGGTCAGATTACAAAAAGACCTCAAAACCTTCAAAAAGAGTTTGAAAACCTGGCTTTTTAAACAAGCTTTTTACAAAGAGAAAGGAGAATAGAAAGTATGCAGGATCAGGCAGAAGATCACCAGCACACAGCACTGTTCTCAAAATGTGCGTTGTAGTAACTTACTAGTTTATCTCACGGCTAACTTAATAAAATTAAACAGAGCACGAGAATTATACCTGTAAATAAGTAACTTATATGTATATATGGTCAAGATTTACATCATTCAACAAATAACATTTTTTACGACATGATGTAACCGTATCTATTGGCACTTCTTAGAATGCACTACCGTACACATTTAACAATTTTAATTTACGTGCCTGTATGGAAACCGTTGTGATGGTATATAACTTAACGACGGTATAGAAAAGATTTTACATAAATAAATAAATAAATAAAGGAGTGCACGCATGCACCTAAGGAGCCAACAAGCCACAAGAGCAGGACTGCATCCTGCAGGTCAGGAAGATGAGGCTGGCCAGAGTTGTCCCACAGTTGGCCCATCATTACAACTTTTGTCTAATGCTCTGAGACTTTCTTTTTGAAAAAAAAAAAAAAGAAGTCTGATGCTTCAGCCTGTCTGTAATGACTCTCTGAAATCCCATACTTAAGTGACTCAAAATGGTTTTTGTTTCATCTTATATACTGTTGGACTTTCAGGTTGGATTAAAAAAAAAAAAAAAAACACAGGCAAACCAGGATAGGCTGGTTAAAAAATCTGCTCACTAGTGATTGCTTCTGCCTTTTCTTTCTCCCCTACCTAGCTGTCTCATAAAAAAAATCCCCCCAAAACCCATGCATTGCTTTCCACCATAGGTTTCAATGTGGAACATAAACGACACAGAAATGAAATTTCGTTTGCTGTTCTGGAGTGTTTCATTTGCAAGGAAAAGCACATCCCTATTATTTGTAGTCACTATTAAAGCCTGGGATAAACTCAGAGGAGCCCTAGTCATGGAGAGGAGAGGAGAGAAACCAGAGACTGACTGGGGTTCTGGAACTGGGCCTTACGGTCCTGATCTGCCATCGTATTTTCTCATTCTGTTTCTCAAGTAGCACATTCCCTTGCTACCTTTTATGACAATTCTTTTCCATCAAGTCCGCCAGCCATTTTTCCATCGCTTCCTTCCACACTCGAAACATTCCCTAAATCAAATTAGCCAAGAGTGAAATGAGTCTTGTTCGCGGGCATCTCAGCCAAACCACGAAAGAGGAATGAAACCATAGCGCTATTTTAATGAAGTTTCAGTTACTTAAAATCTTAATTGCATTGAGATGTCTGTTACACGGTCTGTATGGGCAATGAAAGAGAAAGAAATCCCCAGTCAATTACCTAGAAATAAAACAACATGATAATTTAATGAGTGTTCTCTATTAAGAATTCATTACTTTCCGGGCTAAGTTGAGCCGCGCCGCTGAGTCTCCTTACCTTCACGTAAGGGGAGGGAGGATGATGCCCTTTGTCAATGTGGCGGCCACAAGCACAATACTGCCAGGCCCAGATGTTTCCCTCTTTCAAAGCACCTTTTTGTCAATAAGTCGTGAGGTGGAAAAAGTATTTGAAGAGCATGAGGAGGCGATTGTTACAATATATGCTCCAGTTAGCTGCCTGACCAGCAGCTGGGATCTCACTCAGGATGAAAGAAAAAAAAACCACACCACATGGTGCGTGTTTAATATTTCTAAGCTTAAAGAATCACAAAGGCCTACACGCTGCGGCGTATACAATGAAAGCTTCATTTTTTTTATTGGAGTCTTATAAATTGCTCTTTTTAAACACAAGGATATTGATACATCTCTGTTCTGAACTTGTGACTTTTGAAGGGAACTGGGAGATTGCATTTGGCTGTTTTGTGTTTTTTTTTCCCCTTGTGCAGATTCGGGTAAAGAGTTGTCACAGGGAAACATTTCCCTTTCTTGGTTTGAGAGAGCCTCCTCCCTCTGATTATTTCTTCATGTCCTTTGTTCTGCCTTTCAGCTGCTGCTGCTGCTTTCTCCCCCTTTGTTTGCCCTGTACCGAGTCCAGACCTCAAGCTCGTGCCACCCACTCAGCCTCGCGCTCCAGAATGCCTTTTCGCTCTCTTTTGACTGTCATATCTTTGGGTTTACCTGTTCCTACCATGGCTTGCCTTTCAACTTTGCCAACTATTGACATTAAATAAGCTTAAGTCCTGGCCTGCAAACAGTCTTGGGTTTGAATTCCCGGTTCCTGATCCTTGGACTGCCAGGGACTGGGGAACGCTGTGAAATCAATATCCACGGCCTCTGAAAGGCAGATGGAGTACTGTCCTATTGCTGAGCCACAATAACAGCCATGACTCACCCACACTGAATAAACTGGGTAGCAGTATTACATTTAGTCATATCTCTAGCATACAACACACCACAAACATATATCACACATATCCCTTCGTCATACCACAAGTGCAACATTCCAGTTACAAATTCATACCCCGATCTTCTAATACAGGCACAGCACACATCACATACAAACTGACACCAGGTATTAGGAATATGGTAAGTGCAAGGCTTGTATTTACAGGATGTAAAATACACAGTCATAAAACTGTAACAGACTCCCAAATTTGCTCCTTACTCATATGGCAGGAGTGGCCTTGGCCTGGTTGCCAGTAGTGGTCAGCATAGGGAGCTGTGCTTAGTGAGTTGTGGCCCTCCCCAGTGGGAGGGGAGGGGCTGAAGTTTAATACAACCAAGGCGCCCGATTTGAGAAAGTCAGCAGGCTCTGCACAAAGGACGAGGCACAGAGTCCAGAAAGAGGAACTGATCTTAACACAGGGCTGAGGGAATGACCGCCTCTCCTTAAAGAGGACACTGGTGCTGGTCTTCCCACCACCACCACCACACAGGGAAAGATCCAGAAGGAAGCCTGAGGAGAGGAAGTTGCTGGGACCCAACGTCCGATTGTTCAGGGTCCTTGGGAGAGGAGAAATCTTGGGCGTTCGACATAGAGAAATCCTGAGAGGTTGGCCAAGTGAAAAAGGAATTTGTGAAAACAGAAGCAGAGAGGATTTTGTCCTTGGGGAGGCTGCACCAGCAAGAAGTCACCGCGCCAGTGAGGGTTGAGTTTTGGAGCGCATTTGCCTGGTAAAGAGATCGGCAAGAAATTCCAAGTGGTGGTGGAGGAGAAGCCGAGAAACAGAGACGGAGAGTGACTCCTACTAAAAAGGTACTGGGGAGGGCCCCAGGGAGGAAGGACCCTCCCCAGAACAGCTCACTGGAAGAGGAGTATATTCATTGGAAAAAATGAGACTGAGCTAATTTTTTTGTACTGATTTTGGACTTGTTTTGCACTGTGGTGGATTATTAGTTAGTGAACGGATGCTCAAACTGGTCCTCGGGCCCCTTCATTAGTCAGTCAGGTTTTCAGGATATCTCTAATGAATATGCGTGAGAAATATTTGCCTAAATATAGGAGGTGGTGCATGCAAATAAAGCTCACGCATATTCATTAGAGATATGCTGAAATCCTGACTGGCTGGGGGAGGCTCCCCTGAGTTAATGTACCAGAGTTCTGAACTTTGCTTTCCCCCTGCCACCAGTGCAGGTGACAGATTTTATTTTGGAGAACAGCTTTGGAATGAGTGTGGTGATGATGATTGGAGTGAGTGGACTGGGGCATGGAAGAGCCCCAGAGAGAGAGAGAGAAAAATCCTAAGGGTCTTGAAGGGAGTAATCCCGGAGCCCCGACAGGTCAAGAGGCCGGGCCTGGTCCATGATGTCCCCACGCCCAAGAAGTGATTTGGAGAGAGGCTACAAAACTAAACCCCTGGCACATTCAAGCAGGCTGACAGGGGTGATGAAGGGCTGGCTGGCGCCTTCTATGTTTCTTTGACTGCTCCTGCTCCTGTGCTTTCTCTAGCTGCTCTGCCTGCTGCTGCTGCTTATCCAGCCTCGAGAGCATCTTGTTGTCATGTGCTGAAAAAGAGGAAAAACAAGACAATCGAATGAGGACGTCAGGCATTCCTTCGGTTTTATGTAGCCTCTGATACTAGAACTTTGTGGGTCATTTGGGATTGGCGATGCAAATAGACTCCCCTTGCTCCCTTGGGTTGTTTTCTGATGGGGGAAAGATGTACTCTTTCAAGGCTCTTTAAGTTCCAGTAAAATAACACACTGCTGCTACACAGTCTGGTGGTGTTTGAAAAATAAATCCTTTACAGGAATATTGATGCAGATGATTTAATGTAGTAGAGTGCATTCTGAAAACTGGTGCAATCCATACAGAAAAAGACAAAAGGTGCAAGGTCCAAAACGTTACAGATACTGCAAATCTTCCTCATACACCACTCTTTAACAAGCAGGCGTTCTTCGGAGAGGAATCCTCCCTTGGCTTTCCTCTTCTTGCTTACCTGCTTTCCAGTAACTGACCTGGAACACTCCCCGTAACGGATGAGCTACTGCCGACTCCTACGCAGCAGCTCTGAAAGGAGATCTCCCAGTCTGGCAGTCCTTATTCTGACTCGAACTAGAAATCTGCTCTACAGACCCTCTCAGTGAAATGTAAGGGATACAGACTAACTCCCCTTTCACTATTCTTAATCTCTTTTGGTTCTTTCAATCTCAGGATGCTCCCTGGACCACAAGGCCTGAGGGCTGCGGCTTTGAGCCTCAGTTGCTTTCTCAGGCTCGACGAAAGACCATGAACCAAAGTGGCCTCCTTAGTTTTGTGACAGCACACTCTTTTGTGTCAGGCAACACTCCACACTCCTAGGCTCTCTGTGACCTCAAACACCCGGTTTCTGTGAACTTATGGTACAGGACATGTTGGTGACACCCTTACGCTTATCTAACCAAGGATAAGGGACATGGTAAACACTACTCCTTAAAATACGAAGGAGCAGCTGACAGGTGATGGGGGTGACTGAGGCATGATACAATAATGAATTAATGCATGTATATATTTATTTATTTCTCCAGACAGAAACATTAACTGTCATATGCACCTGACCTGTCTGATAAACATCGCAGTTTCCTCCCCTAAAAGGCTGGCATAATCGCCAAAAATCGTATCTGTGAAAGTGTAAACCGTGTAATCAAACAAATCTGGCCATGTTGCCGCAAAATGCCGAAAGGGAAACCTGTGACGTAGAAGCAGGTAAAGACCACGTGGCCCATCACCCCTGCTCAGCACTGGAGTCCCTTCCTCTCCCTGAGAGATCCTCTGTGCTTCTCAAACTCTGATGCAGCCCTCATCTCCACCACCTCCACAGGGAGGTGTAGTACTGTAATTAACTCATTTATTTATGTCATTATTTAAAGTATTTATATCCTGTGCCCTCCAAAGTTCATCTACAGTGCCAAACAGCTGAATACAGCTCTTATGCCATGCCACAGCAGCAGAAAATAAAAAGTATAGTAAACATTCAAAATCAAGCAATGTGAATGTTCGACAGCTCAGATAATCTCACTGCCTGAACTGGACACAAGTAGCCATGCCGGTCCATAAATGTTCGCTATGGCCACACAACACATGATTTTACCCTCACAATCAGACGCATACATGCATCTAGTCACTTAAGCAAAATCAAAATATGTAAGTATGTACTCACTGCCCTATCATGATCTGCCAGAGCCACCCCTGTCCTGTTCCCACCTGCAGACAACAGGGCAACGTGCGATTCCTCTGGATGTAGCCACAATACCTTTAAGGAGTGTTGAGCGCCTATTGGGATGTGGCCTTTCCAGCACAAACAAGGACAATCATGTTCACTGGAACATATGCAGCATGGGTACATTTTATCCTTCTTTAAACCATCATGGTAGATTTTCAAAAGATGCATACACAAATAGGGCTCATCAACTATATTTATCTATCTAGCTATATGTACCCAACTTTAAGGTCTAACAAGATCAAATAAGGAAATATAAAGGAAAGGTACTTACAAGGATTCTCCACAGTATGTCCTCTGGATCCCAGTAATGCTTTGTTGATATTAGCTAATGAAATTTGCAGACTTTATCCTCTAGAGAGTAACTGTGCTGGCTGTCAGCTTTTATTTCTGGGGAAGGTGGATGGTGGCTCAGTGTTTAGAATAACCTGCTAGGGGAACAGGCAGACCAGCTTTTCTTGTTGACATTCTTTGTGCTCCTGATTAAGTGACTTTATCTCCTCTTGCACTAGATATCCATTTAGGCTGTAATTGGAAATTCTTTATGGTAGGGATTGGTACCTGTATGAAACTTGTCAGGGCTAGAGCTAGCTTGCTCTGTGCTGCCCACCCCCCATTCTTTTTTTTAACACAGAATTTTTGTTGTTGTCCAAATAATGAACACACACTGTCCCAGACCCCCCTTTCCCCCCTAAAAAAAACCCCTGCTTCCTCCACACTTTCACAATTGACACCCCTCCCCCCTGAACATATCATACCTTAGTTGCATGCCCAAAATTCCCAAATTGTGCAGGTGTGATCCCTAGGTGTTCCTGCACCACCTACTGGTACATAAAAATGGCACTGGCTGGGCCCTTTAGCCAGTACCATTTTGTTATACAAAAAAAACCATACACTCAGGGCTGGTGCATCCCATTAGGTGAACTAGGCGGCCGCCTAAGGCGCCAACCATTAGGGGATGCCGAATCGCAGCCATGTGGGGCCACGAGTGGAGCCTAACCCACTCGCAGCAGAGAGTAGATTCCTGGCGGGCTGCGAGTGGCGCCCATCCTGCTTGCGGCCCAGAGAAGCACACGCTCTGCTGGCCAGGAGCAGCATCTCAACGAATGAGGTAAGAGATGGGGCCAGGATCGGGGCTGGGGGGGGGGGGGGGGGCAGGCACAACCCGGGGGGACAGGCGCAGGGCAGAAGGTTCGCCTAGGACGCCTGGTACTCTTGTACCGGCCCTGCATACACTGCTGTAGTGCCACCCAGAAAACCTTGAGAACAAAAGATACTTGGAACCGAGATAGTATTAGACCTATTGTAACGCGTGTTAGGTGTGGGTTTGGCCCTCAGAAATCCTTGAGTAAACTCAATGACAATAGCGATATAGTAAACTTCCCTTACCAAAACAGTATTAACTGCCAGAACTCAAACAGAAACAGCCCTAACTATGAAATGGAAACACTGTAAATATTGCAACAGGCCCTAAAACACCAATTTACCTCCTCTTAGGAAAGCAGAACAAACCAGACTGTTATAAATCCCTGCATAGAAGCTATGTGTTAGCCGAATATTCTACCTCGGACACCCATACAGAATTATAGACAAAACCTAATCAAATACCAAAGTATACTATAAATAGAAACATGTAGACAGAAACTGCAACAAGCTAGACTTTGTGTGCAATGCAGAAATGGAAAAACAGAAACATCACCATGCTACATAAATCAAACAGTAAAATCAAGAACTATTAATCAAGCATAATAAACCATACTAATCAAAAGAATATTGCCAAAGAACTGATGGCCAGAATAACATTCAATAATTAAGAACACATATAAAAGCTTTTAAAACTTTCCAAACAGCAATAAAATATTTCCAAATAGCAGACACAAACACCCATCATTAGTAATTAAAACTAATAAGGATGGGAAAATGCCCCAGTCCTCACGCCTGAAAACTTTACATTTCCAGTCACTCTGAGCTTGTCATAGAATTAGTGGAGGTGGCACAAACTATCTTTACACAAGGCCCCCAGGCTGACAGAAATCCATTCTAACACACACACACACACACACACACACACACACACCAGTCTGACAGAATGCCATTCTAACACACATACACACCCCCACACACCCCCACACCAGTCTGACAGAATGCCATTCAAACACACACACACACACCCACACACCAGTCTGACAGAATGCCATTCTATCACACACACACCCCAGACTGACAGAATGCCATTCACACACACACACCCCAGACTGACAGAATGCCATTCTAACACACACACACACACACACACACCAGTCTGACAGAATGCCATTCTATCACACACACACACACACCAGTCTGACAGAATGCCATTCTATCACACACACATACACACACACCCCAGTCTGACAGAATGCCATTCTAACACACACACACACACCAGTCTGACAGAATGCCATTCTATCACACACACACACACACCCCAGACTGACAGAATGCCATTCTAACACACACACATACACACACACACCCCAGACTGACAGAATGCCATTCTATCACACACACATACACACACACCCCAGACTGACAGAATGCCATTCTAACACACACACACACACCAGTCTGACAGAATGCCAGTCTATCACACACACACACACACACCCACACACACCCCCACACCAGTCTGACAGAATGCCATTCTACCACACACACACACCCCAGTCTGACAGAATGCCATTCTAACACACACACACACACACACCAGTCTGACAGAATGCCATTCTATCACACACACATACACACACACCCCAGACTGACAGAATGCCATTCTAACACACACACCCACACCAGTCTGACAGAATGCCATTCAAACACACACACACACCCACACCAGTCTGACAGAATGCCATTCTATCACACACACATACACACACACCCCAGACTGACAGAATGCCATTCTAACACACACACACACACACACCCCAGACTGACAGAATGCCATTCTAACACACACACACACACCAGTCTGACAGAATGCCATTCTAACACACACACACACACCAGTCTGACAGAATGCCATTCTATCACACACACATACACACACACCCCAGACTGACAGAATGCCATTCTAACACACACACACACCCACACCAGTCTGACAGAATGCCATTCTAACACACACACACACCCACACCAGTCTGACAGAATGCCATTCAAACACACACACACACACACACCAGTCTGACAGAATGCCATTCTATCACACACACACACCCACACCAGTCTGACAGAATGCCATTCAAACACACACACACACACACACCAGTCTGACAGAATGCCATTCTATCACACACACACACCCCCCAGACTGACAGAATGCCATTCACACACACACACCCCAGACTGAGAATGCCATTCTAACACACAAACACACACACACACCAATCTGACAGAATGCCATTCTATCACACACACATACACACACACCCCAGACTGACAGAATGCCATTCTAACACACACACATACACACACACCCCAGACTGACAGAATGCCATTCTAACACACACACACACACACACACACCAGTCTGACAGAATGCCATTCTATCACACCCACACCCACACACCCACATCAGTCTGACAGAATGCCATTCTATCACACACACATACACACACACCCCAGACTGACAGAATGCCATTCTAACACACACACACACCAGTCTGACAGAATGCCATTCTAACACACACACACACACACCAGTCTGACAGAATGCCATTCTAACACACACATACACACACCAGTCTGACAGAATGCCATTCTATCACACACACATACACACACCAGTCTGACAGAATGCCATTCTATCACACACACATACACACACCAGTCTGACAGAATGCCATTCTATCACACACACATACACACACCCCAGACTGACAGAATGCCATTCTAACACACACACACACACACACACACCCACACCAGTCTGACAGAATGCCATTCTATCACACCCACACACACCCACACCAGTCTGACAGAATGCCATTCTATCACACCCACACACACACACCAGTCTGACAGAATGCCATTCTATCACACCCACACACACACCAGTCTGACAGAATGCCATTCTATCACACCCACACACACACACACACACACACCAGTCTGACAGAATGCCATTCTATCACACACACATACACACACACCCCAGACTGCAGAATGCCATTCACACACACACACCCCAGACTGACAGAATGCCATTCACACACACACACACACACACACCAGACTGACAGAATGCTATTCACACACACACAAACATGCACAACACTATTGGATTCGTGGATCCTCGGGTCGGCTGAGACGGATGGTGGTGCTCTGTGGGGACCCCACAGCGGATGTCGCAGCCAGGAGGCAGCACTGAAGAGGTGGTCCTGGGATGGCTTGACCACTGGAAGCCCGAGGTCCCCCCAGGATGAGCCCGTAGGGATCTGGGCATCTTGGACTTAGGCAAGATCCTCTGCGACCAAGATCCTGAAGAGGTAGTCCAGTGAAACGCCTGAGCCAGGAGGCCAGAAGAGACTTCACCCTCGGAAGCCCGTGGTCCCCCAGGGAGGAGCCCGTGAGGATCTGAGCTGCTGGGACTTAGGCGAGACTTCCTGGCAGGTGAAGAACCGGATGATACCTGTGGAAGGCGAGAGGTGAGGAGCCGGAGTCCAGGCAGGCGCGGAGGCTGAAGCCGGAGTCAGTGGACGAGCCAAGGTTGGAAGCAAGAAGTCAGAAGAACCGCAACTCAACTCAGGAGAAAGAACCTCGTTGCAAGGCAGGGCACTGAGGCAGCTGCAGGGTTTAAATATCCCTGCAGCGTCTGACGTCATCTCCAGGGCTGTCCTTCGTTTCCCGCGCTGGCCCCTTTAAATCCGGAGCCCCCTGGTGCGCGTGCGCGGTAAGGGGGCGGGGCCAGGCACACGTACAGGCATACGATCGCTCCTTCAGCGTTTTGGTCGCTCATCTTAAAAGGATAAGTGTTAATCACTATATAATTTTAAAAAAATGTGTAACCAAGACCGATGATTACAAAAGTTGAATAACTACATATGAAAATATTCATGTAGTAAATTGGTATTGGAATACCAGTGAGAGTGATTGCAAACAATTCGAAAACTCTCCCATATAACAAATGAGGTCTGGTTTCACAAATTAAAAAAAAAAACATAAGTTCCCGATTTTTTGGTGATGTTTTGATGATCATATATTCCCCCTTCAGGCCAGCCCCATGCAGCTCAAGCACTTCAGGTGGTCCTCTGGCCTGAAAGCAATTATGCCTCCCTTCTGACGCAGCCCCTGCCACTCTCGGCCATTGGCTATGGGGCGCCAGCGGCACAGAAAAGGAATTGACTGGAGATGAGAGAGAAATAATAAAGCTGCGCGGAGGGTTGCGCACCGCCACAAGTTGCAGCGGGGAACGATCATCAAAGCCAATCTTAAAAAAAAAAAGATACTGGCTTCAGTGACCAATGCTGCGGGGGAAGGTGTGGAGGGAGCAAGCGGCAGGCGCACTACACGAGTCTACAGCTTCTGCTCCGGTGGGCACGACAGCACTGCACCGGCTCACTGGGTCTTGGGAGGATGAGGATGCCTGGACTCCACCCGCTGCCACCGCCCCCCCTCCCCCCGGACATGCCGCCCCGGTTGTGCCAGGCCTGAAACTTGTTGGCAGCGCCAGGGGTTTAAGACACTATATATAAATAAATAAATAAATAAATTATATATATATATATATATATATATATATATATGTTAGTCAAGCAGCGATGAAAACCATGTTAATGACATACAATGAGAGCCCTATAATGTGTATGCAAGGGGGGTGGGGGGGTGGTAATAAAGAGAAATTGGAAAGGCCCACATCTAATTTACACATCTGATGCAGATATTGGAATAAGGATTTCTGCAACTTGCTGCCACTGTAAGAAGGCCGGAAGGTGTGAAGTGACTTCCTCCATGTGTTTTCTTTTTAGATGAGCCCCGCTACCAAATAAATTCCCCCATTTCCCTTGTGTGTTCATATTTGATGGAGACCTGCGTGACTCCTGTTTCATCACCGTGGCTGTGTAACACCTAGGTCGGGGCTGGCTTGTAGATGTTGAATCATAGGCAAGAAGAGCTTCCCTTGCAGGTATGCAAATTACATTTATTTTTTTTTTTCTTTTAACCTGAGGAGCTCCGCAGCCCGCTCCCTCGCAGAAACAGAATCCCCGCCCCGACTGGTGTCCCAAAAGACTTTGCTTTATTTGCAGAAGTCACACCATAGCTCAGAAGTGAGGTCATTTCCAGTCCAGCAATCACACAGAGCAGGTGTCAGCAGTACAGGAGACTTGTAACAGGAGTACACAGCGGTCCACCTGCGGACCTCAGCCGTGTTTCTGGCGCCTGTAATTTATCCAAGCTGAATCAGGGGAAATTACTGGATCTGCCAAGTCAGCCATAGAGCAGCTCTCGCCAGCTCCCTGAACCAGAACCTTCTCTCAGCAGGCACCGTCACAGATTCCCCTTTTGAGACTCTGCTCACTAGGCTAGAGGTTTCACTTCCTCCACAGGGGACAAGATTTAGACACAGTAGCATACTTTTAAACCATATCCCCCAAAAATTAACAGGTTTTCTTTTTGCAAAAGGAAAACCACGTGTTTTTCGTTAACACATGGACATTACATTTAGACACAAGGAACTTCAGGGTCCAGCATGAGATCTGGAAGCATGAGGGGGGATATCATAGAGGTCTTTAAGATCATGAGAGGTCTTGAACGAGTAGATATGACTCGGTTATTTACTAGGGATGTGAATCGTTTTTCAACGATTAAAATTATCGTCCGATAATGTTTATATCGTCTTAAATCGTTATAGAACACGATACAATAGAAATTCTAACGATTTATCGTTAAAAATCGTTAAATCGTGTTAGTGCGCACTAACTCCCCGTTAGTGCGCACTAACTCGAGTTAGTGCGCACTAACTGAAAATGATACAAATAAACACTTTCCAGGTCACTGAAGGTCAGTTAGGAATGAATATGTGTTCCTATTGGCTGGCTGCCCTCTTATCTATTGATATTACCAAGGTTACCACTGAGGTGATGGTTGGGGGGATGGGAAATGGAACTGGAAACTAACGAACACCAACAGAAAATGAAACAAAGTGTTCACACTTCCCAGGTCAGTAAAGGTCACTTAGGAATGAATATGTATGTATGTATTCCTATTGGCTGGCTGTGCTCTTATCTATTGATGTTACCAATATGGTTGGGGGGATGTGAAATGGAAACAGTTGGAAGCTTGACAAAAAAAGTAATGTAATGATCAGCACTCACGTGACTAGAAATTGTTTGTTTATTATTTTTGTTAGCAGGCACCTGAAATGCTAGTGCATGTTGAATTTGCTAGGGATGTGAATCGTGTCCTCGATCGTCTTAACAATCGATTTCGGCTGGGAGGGGGAGGGAATCGTATTGTTGCCGTTTGGGGGGGTAAAATATCGTGAAAAATCGTTAAAAAATCGAAAAATCGAAAAATCGAAAAACCGGCACATTAAAACCCCCTAAAACCCACCCCCGACCCTTTAAATTAAATCCCCCACCCCCAAATAACTTAAATAACCTGCGGGTCCAGCGGCGGTCCGGAACGGCAGCGGTCCGGAACGGGCTCCTGCTCCTGCATCTTGTCGTCTTCGGCCGGCGCCATTTTCCAAAATGGCGCCGAAAAATGGCGGCGGCCATAGACGAAAAAGATTGGACGGCAGGAGGTCCTTCCGGACCCCCGCTGGACTTTTGGCAAGTCTCGTGGGGGTCAGGAGGCCCCCCACAAGCTGGCCAAAAGTTCCTGGAGGTCCAGCGGGGGTCAGGGAGCGATTTCCCGCCGCGAATCGTTTTCGTACGGAAAATGGCGCCGGCAGGAGATCGACTGCAGGAGGTCGTTCAGCGAGGGTTCCGGCGCCTCGCTGAACGACCTCCTGCAGTCGATCTCCTGCCGGCGCCATTTTCCGTACGGAAAATGGCGCCGGCCATTTTCCGTACGAAAACGATTCGCGGCGGGAAATCGCTCCCTGACCCCCGCTGGACCTCCAGGAACTTTTGGCCAGCTTGTGGGGGGTCTCCTGACCCCCACGAGACTTGCCAAAAGTCCAGCGGGGGTCCGGAAGGACCTCCTGCCGTCCAATCTTTTTCGTCTATGGCCGCCGCCATTTTTCGGCGCCATTTTGGAAAATGGCGCCGGCCGAAGACGACAAGATGCAGGAGCAGGAGCCCGTTCCGGACCGCTGCCGTTCCGGACCGCCGCTGGACCCGCAGGTTATTTAAGTTATTTGGGGGGGGTTCGGGAGGGTGGGGGATTTAATTTAAAGGGTCGGGGGTGGGTTTTAGGGGGTTTTAGTGTGCCGGCTCACGATTCTAACGATTTATAACGATAAATCGTTAGAATCTGTATTGTATTGTGTTCCAGAACGGTTTAAGACGATATTAAAATTATCGGACGATAATTTTAATCGTCCTAAAACGATTCACATCCCTAGAATTTGCCAATCACTGTGCATTTTAGAAAGGTGGTCCTGGCTGGAACTGTACACAGTTCAAATATATGTAATTGATTGTTGGTAAGTGTATTTTTTAAGTAGCCACACTGGCACCAGTATGTTTACTTTTCCTCCTACTTAACTCACTAGCTCAGCTTTGTAAGAAGGGCTTCTCTGCTTGTGTGTTGTTTTTGTTTGGTGTGAGGAGAGCAGAAACATCAGATCTTTATTCAATCTACTACAGTCATCTCTTACAGTGCCCTATCCCTATTAATACCAGGAGTGTTGTGATCTTCCTGCACACAGTGCCCTAACCCTGATACCAGTCTGAGACAGCTCCCTCCCTGCATTACTAGTGAGAGGCTGGCTTCACAGACAGGGGGGAGCTGCCTGACCCTCACTCCTGACTTCCCCCATGTCCCAGCTAGTGAAGGGTGTGTGGGGGGGGGGGGGGGGGGGGAGGATGGTGAAGTCTGAGACAGCTCCCTCCCTGCATTACTAGTGAGACGCTGGCTTCACAGACAGGGGGGAGCTGCCTGACCCTCACTCCTGACTTCCCCCATGTCCCAGCTAGTGAATGGTGTGTGGGTGAGGGGGGGGGGGGAGGATGGTGAAGTCTGAGACAGCTCCCTCCCTGCATTACTAGTGAGAGGCTGGCTTCGCAGACAGGGGGGAGCTGCCTGACCCTCACTCCTGACTTCCCCCATGTCCCAGCTAGTGAATGGTGTGTGGGTGAGGGGGGGGGGGAGGATGGTGAAGTCTGAGACAGCTCCCTCCCTGCATTACTAGTGAGAGGCTGGCTTCACAGACAGGGGGGAGCTGCCTGACCCTCACTCCTGACTTCCCCCATGTCCCAGCTAGTGAATGGTGTGTGGGTGAGGGGGGGGGGGGGAGGATGGTGAAGTCTGAGACAGCTCCCTCCCTGCATTACTAGTGAGAGGCTGGCTTCACAGACAGGGGGGAGCTGCCTGACCCTCACTCCTGACTTCCCCCATGTCCCAGCTAGTGAATGGTGTGTGGTTGAGGGGGGGGGGGGGAGGATGGTGAAGTCTGAGACAGCTCCCTCCCTGCATTACTAGTGAGAGGCTGGCTTCACAGACAGGGGGGAGCTGCCTGACCCTCACTCCTGACTTCCCCCATGTCCCAGCTAGTGAATGGTGTGTGGGTGAGGGGGGGGGGGGGAGGATGGTGAAGTCTGAGACAGCTCCCTCCCTGCATTACTAGTGAGAGGCTGGCTTCGCAGACAGGGGGGAGCTGCCTGACCCTCACTCCTGACTTCCCCCATGTCCCAGCTAGTGAATGGTGTGTGGGTAAGGGGGGGGGGAGGATGGTGAAGTCTGAGACAGCTCCCTCCCTGCATTACTAGTGAGAGGCTGGCTTCACAGACAGGGGGGAGCTGCCTGACCCTCACTCCTCCGGGGTATTGTGATCTTCCTGCACACAGTGCCCTATCCCTGATACCAGGGGTGTTGTGATCTTCCTGCATGCAGTGCCCTATCCCTATTAATACCAGGAGTGTTGTGATCTTCCTGCATGCAGTGCCCTATCCCTATTAATACCAGGAGTGTTGTGATCTTCCTGCATGCAGTGCCCTATCCCTGATATCGGGATGTGTGCAAGAAGATCACAACACCCCCGGTATCAGGAATAGGGCACTGTGTGCAGGAAGATCACAACACCCCCAGTATCAGGAATAGGGCACTGTGTGCAGGAAGATCACAACACCCCTGGTATTAGGGATAGGGCACTGTGTGCAGGAAGATCACAACACTCCTGGTATTAATAGGGATAGGGCACTGTGTGCAGGAAGATCACAATACCCCTGGTATCAGGGTTAGGGCACAAGTTCTAGTCACATTGACTGATCACATTACTTGTTTTGTCAAGCTACCAACTGTTTCCATTTCCCATCCCCCATATACTGTCAGTAGGAAACTTGGTAACATGAATAAATAAGAGGGCAGCCAATAGGAATACATATTCATTCCTAAACTGACCTTAACTGACCTGAAAAGTGTCAAATTGTATCATTTTCAGTTAGTGCGCACTAACTCCCAGTTAGTGCGCACTAACTCCCGTTAGTGCGCACTAACTCGAGTTAGTGCGCACTAATCGGAAAAAACGATTTTTAACGATTTTTTAACTAAAAAATCGTGCCTAAGACGATTTTCTTGCCCTGCCACACGATTTCTATCGTTAAGACGATATGGAAAATGATTCACATCCCTATTATTTACACTTTCGAATAATAGAAGGACTAGGGGGCATTCCATGAAGTTAGCAAGTAGCACATTTAAGACTAATCGGAGAAAATTCTTTTTCACTCAACGCACAATAAATCTCTGGAATTTGTTGCCAGAGGATGTGGTTAGTGCAGTTAGTGTAGCTGGGTTCAAAAAAGGTTTGGATAAGTTCTTGGAAGAGAAGTCCATTAACTGCTATTAATCAAGTTTACTTAGGGAATAGCACGGCTATGAATTGCATCAGTGCATCAGTAGCATGGGATCTTCTAGGTGTTTGGGTAATTGCCAGGTTCTTGTGGCCTGGTTTGGCCTCTGTTGGAAACAGGATGCTGGGCTTGATGGACCCTTGGTCTGACCCAGCATGGCAATTTCTTATGTTCTTATGGAAGAGCTAATTTTGCTAAAGTGCAAGAAGGTAAGAGAAGACACAACAGACACTGGTCAGTACTCTTGCATCCAGATGTGCACACGATTGCCTAAAATCCCATCAGTATTTCCATTATCATAAGAAAGGAGAGGGGTCCATGAGCTTCTACAAGGCAGCTCATGTCAGGCTGGGGTGGCTGCAGCATCCCAGTCAGATGACCGCACTTTGCCCAAACCAGCAGGCCCCCCTCCTCCTTTGACAGTTTAGAAATGAGAGACTATGCTATGCGAGGAGGGGTGGAGTACAAAATAAAGCTTCCTAGTTGTGCAAAGGCCTGTTGTGTTGTTTGTGTAGCGATGGGGTTCTTCTTGACGTGCTGAGTGAGCCATAATAGAGTGAAGGCAAGAAAAAAACTTGCAGTGGAAATGAGCGAGGATTTTCGATGGAACTTAAGGAGATAACTGCTCTGCTGAATAACTTTGGGACAGATCTATGTCTGACCCGACTTACCTGGCTAACTTTATCTAGCTGGGCGGCACCTCAGTACTCCCTGTTACAAAAAGAATTCGATCTTTATGTAGACATCTTGCACAACAGATATCCGAGTGTCTAGCCAGCAAACTAATCGAATGTAATACAAATCTGAAGTGGCTATTTCAAAGCAACACATTAAATAGAACTGCATAGTGACTCAGGTCCAAAAACCCTTTTTCTTACTTCAAGACAGAACCCAAAATGCTGCACGTGATCAGTATTTGTTCATTAGTTTGGACATGTATGCACCCACCACAATTCTTAACCTTTTCGTCATTACAAAACCACATCATTTTCTAAGTCCAGCACAGTTATAAAAGCATTTCATGAGAATCTGTGTCCGCCGACTTCAATCACATCACATTCATATGCAAGTACCTGTAAAGCATTCCTGTCTCAGCCTTGACGGTGTCCTGAATCGAAAGTCCATGCACAGCCAGAAACTTTTCTAAATGTTTTCGTTCCGCTGCTTTGGAAAGCCCCATGACCAAGCACCTTGCGGAAGGGTGGGATTGAGGTGCCCCATCTGCCCTCTTAGGCTTCAAAGCAGATTTCTGCACTCCTGTTTTGGGGTTTGGTATATCAGTGCAGGGAGGTTTGTACAAGTGCATGGTGCTGGGCAAAGCCTAGAGAAAGAGTATTGCAAAGTCTGCAGTTGTCCTATCAATATTTCATCTGCCTTTCTTCTTGTTCTAAGGAAGTCTGTTTCCCTCCTTAAATGTTAGTCTAACTTGGGTGTGTTTCAATGCCTAATAGATATCATGGGAATATATATAAATACATGCATAGATAAATATATAAAGCGATCCCCCGTGCAGCTTGTCGTACTGTTTCATTTTCATTAATGACTTTGTAAGGTAGGTCTTAAGCCAGAATACGTGACCCCTTTTTTTTTTTTTTTTTTATTAGTTCATATCCTTCAAAGGATGTATTTGTAACAAACATGGCAGAGTACTGCCACTGGGGAATAGGTGGTTTGTTCTTTTTCCCATGTTCTTATATTTAGGTATGGAGAACATTTTTGTAGGATAGAGTCCAAAGCTCCTGATAAGTATACATTCTCATAACATTTAATTGAAGCAGCTGACTCAAAAAAGTTAAAGGGCAGATGACTTTGGTACAAGCTGGAGAATATCCTCCTGTCATTTGCTAATGAGATTTTATTCTTTGAAAATGTCTGAATTTAGTGGTAATAATTCTGTGTGCTGACTTTCTAGGGGGGCTGATGCAAATAACTGAGCCTTAAAACTGCGTTGATGCACAAGCTAATATTTTTAACTCCCAATGCAGTAGGTTAATGGTATGCTAATGCATTGGGAGTTAAAAAATGCACACAAGCCAGAATATGAGCTTAGCACACAACAAAACATCATTGATGCACATAACTCATTTTTATGTGCAGAAAACAGTTTATGTGCATAAATCATATATACCACACATAGAGTATCATTTATGTGGACAAAAATGCTTTCTGCGCTGAAAACATTTTTGTGCATAAATCATATTTTCTGCATGGAAAACATTTTGTGAATATAAACCATGCCTTCTGTGCATAAAATACATTATGCACACAAAATATGCTTTCGGCACAGAAAGCATTTTTGGCCACATAAATCATACTTTGTAAGTGAAAAACCTGCATATACAACATCCCTTGAAGCCATCACATCAGACTCTAAGCAAGGCCACAAAACACAACCGACTGCCCATTATGTGGCCACTATCCCTGTGGGAAATGTTCAGTTTGTGCACAGTCATTTAATGGTCTAGTGCTTCCATTCAAGAATTTGTCAATGCATCATTTGCCTGTAAACACGTCTTTTGAGATCAAAGGGGTTGTGTGATTCATGTGGTGCCCCTGCCAGTTGTTCTACGTGGGCAAGACGAGTAGAGCTCTTCAGATCAACATGATTGAACATTGTAGTGCCATCAGTCAACATAAATTGGACACTCCTTTGGGGTCTCATTGCATCACCCTTAATCATTCTTTTTCCAAATTTGTATTTGCTGTATTAAAAATGGTTGAACCCCCAAATCTCAAGGAGGTGATTTTGACTTTTTTTTTTAGGAGAAAAGAGCAGCATTGGATTTATTATTTGAATTCCGTGCATCCACACAATTTGAATAAGGAGATAGAATATTTAGTTTGTTGAGTTTTGTGGCCTTGCTTAGAGTCTGATGTGATGGCTTCAAGGAATGCTGTATGTGTGTTTTGATTGGATGAACAAATGAAAGGGGGTGGGCCTATGGTGGCATTTAACCTATAGTATCGCATGGGCGTCTTTAGATCTGGCCGCCATTTTTAAATGTCTTGTGAATATGCTGCACTGAATTTGGTGAGTTTGATGTGCTTGTTTATCCTCTTTTTTAATATTTTTGTGGGTGCATTTGTACTTTTTGGGCATAAGGGGTTATTTTATTGATTGTTTTTATTTCTTTTTCAGGTAAATTATTCTCCCTGATGCAGGCATTTAGAACCCCGAAACATGTACCTGTGTCAGTTGGGTACTACATTTTGAATACAGCTTCGTGTATACAGATGAATTATTCAGAGCTAAGTATTTTTTCATTCTTTTTTTTGTGAGGAATTCTTGAGGGATTTTTGAAGTCATTATTTGTATAGGGCTTTGAACCTGCAAATGAATGAGAACTGTCTGTGCCTTTTTTTTTTTTTTACACCGTTTGCAGTCCATTGAGAAGCAAGAGATGGTAGATTGTATTTGGCACTTCTGATGCTGTATTAATTTTGAGCTTTATTTCTTTACAATGATGAATAATTATTTTGATGTGTTGTTTTCTGGAACCTGGGTTTGTTTATGTTAGACATATTATAACATACACACAAATATGTGCACATAGTATAAAATAGGCTGTACACATGTACATGCACAGACAATTTTATATAGAGGAGCACAAATTCCACCTGTACCATGTAAGTGGGGGGATTGTAATAGATACGCGTGCCGACGCAATTACCAGTTTCCCCAGTACGTTCCCAGATCACCCCAGTAAAGGATAGGACTTGCTAACTACCCTAGTTAACTAGCCTCCTGTGCACGGGCCGGCCGAGCGGCCATCCCTACCTACCGGCGCCTCTGGCTCCCCCGAAGCAATCCCCCGGTGTCTCGACCAGGGTTCCTCCTCTGCTCAGGGCTCCGGCGAGGTCGGATGCAGGCGCGGGCAAGTCCTCAGATGCTCGCCCCACCTCTTAAAGGGACCCTGGACCAGAAAGTGCCCCAGTCCTGGGAAATGATGTCAGGCCCAGCACCTTTTTAACCCTGGGCCCCGCAGTGTGCTTTGCCTTGTAACAGGTCTCCTCTGCGAGTAGCTGCCACTGTGCTGTCTTCTGCTTCCTGTCTATGCCCTGACCTCAGATTGCCCCTGGACTCTGCCTGCCTGATGCCTGTCTCCGACCTCGGATTGCCCCTGGACTTTGCCAGTCCACTGCTTGCCCCTGACCTCAGATGTGTTTGGACACCATCAATTCAGGTGAGGGCTTTTCCGGTTCCTGCATACCCAGTTCTGCCTACCGATGGCAAGGACCTGCGAATCATTCTCGCAGGTAGTGCTAACCTTGCCTCGGCCTAGGGTCCGCTCCCCGGCTGGCAACAGCCAATATCTCCCTTTTACCCTGTTATCCCCAACCCTTCAAAGCCCACTAACCTCTTTACTTTTTTTTATTTCAGGACTGAAACGCCATCCATAGCAGAAGTAAAGTTATGCGGTAGGGGACCCCAATGTGCGCCCTCGTGTGTGTAAATATTTATGTGCAGATTTCATTGAGAAATCTAGGAATGCCCATGCTCCACCCATTCCACGCCCACACCCTGCTCCTTTTTTTGAAAAATAATTTTTGTGTGTGTACTAGGAGATATGCGCGTAAACAGGCACCTTTTAAAATCTATGTGGCATGTGCCAGCCCGACTTCTGCGCATATCTCCTGGCTTTGGTGCATGCCAGGCCTTTAAAATTCACCTTTAAAAGTGCTAGGGAGGTAGCGGGAGGTCACGGTGTCCGTTCATGGACCTTCCCGCTGCCTTGAGCGCCTGACTGGGTGCCCAAGCGGCTTGGGCACCCAGTCAGGCGCTCAAGGCAGCGGGAGGTCGCGGCTCATCTCGCTGGTTCGAGGAGACACTCTAGCTTCGTCTCATCTCTCCCTCCAGGAATCTGTCCATGAACGGTCACCGCGACCTCCCGCTGCCTTAAGCCTTGAGCAGCAACAACTAGGACTCCCTGTGGCCCTCCAGAGAGCTAGAGGGTGAGTGGCATAAATACGTTAAATATAGATAGTAAATAATAGGGTTTCCTGTATGGACCTGGCCAGGCACTTAGGACAGGGTTTAAGTATTTTCACATGAACGGACGCTGCGACCTCCCTGCTAAACTGCTCCGCCACGCTCGGGGAGGAGAAGGGAAGGCTTTCGGGGTCTCCAGCTCCCCTCTCCTCGCAGGGGGGGAGGGGTTTGTCGCCTGCAGAGAAGGTTGAAGGAGGGATCCAGAGGGGGCGAAGATACAGCTCAAGGCAGCGGGAAGCTGACTGAACACCACACTAACGCCAGGGTCAGGGTAGGCAGTAAATTTGCAGGTTAAAGACGCGGCAAAATAGCTGGTTAAAAAGGCGATAATCTGGGCGCATGTTACTGTATTGGAGGGAATAGCTAATCCGATCATTAACATATCATATACATGCCGCTGGCGGAAAGGGTTATGCGTTGATTTCAAGAAGCGGTAAGGACGCGTAAAACCGGATACTGAATTGCGGGTTCGCCTTATGCGTCCAAATTGGGCGTCCAAAGCGGGTTAGAAACGGGGTAACTGCGGCCGCGCTTTACTGTATCGGCCTGCTGGAAAATTGAGGAGTCATTTTTTTCCACTGATTTCTCCCATTTTTTTTGTTTTTGTAGTAATAAACACTCTTAAACACACAGGAAAAAATACATTACAAACTGAAATGGAAGGACCCTGGTCATTTATGGATCCTGCGAACAAAAGTTGATGCTTTACGGTTTTCCAGAAGAAATAAAGTGAGAGGTGACTGGAAAATGCCAATTGGTTCATATCTTTTAACCACCGAGAATGCAGTAACATTGCCTGTGATGGGACATAATTAGGGACCTTCATTTTCAGTTTTTATTTTATTTTATCCTGGGAATTTTAATGTTATAACAAAAAAAATCAATGGATTTTCTACTGAGTTTTCTCCTGTGTGTTATAACAAAGTCCTTTTCCACTAATTTCTTTTGTTATAACATTGAAATTTCCATCAAAAATAAAATATAAATAGAACAGAGGCCCCAAGAAATAGTTCAGCTGTGCTGGGAAGTAATGCTGGAATCAAACCCGTTGCTGGAGATAACTTGGCAAGCTATTAGTATGATGCCCTGTTAACAAGGCATGAAAGGGAGGGAAGGGAGACTGCAGAAAGAATAAAAAGAATCCAGCAAAATCATGGAGAAAAGTCTGAAATCTATATTTGTGTCATAAAGAGAACAGGTAGCAGCATAAGAAAAAGGCAAGAGACCCAGATGTTCCGAATGTAAGAGACCCATGCAACTTTCTGCCAGGAAGAACCACTGAAGACCAGCCAAATGTCTTGGGGTACACTCAGATGTACCCCAAGGCTCAGCGCTGTCAGCGCCTCTTTTTAACATCTGTTTGAGCCCACTATATCAACTGCTTTGCTAGCCTTGGGTGTACACTATAAATTGTACGCTGATGACATACTATTCTTCTTTCCTTTAAAATCCTCATGGGCACTAACCGCATCATTTATCTCCCTGTGCTTATCTACCATTCATGACTGGTTGAGGCACAAAAACTTTCCTTAAATGTCAATAAAACTGAAATCATGATTCTTTCTTGCTTTCCATCTATAAGTATTTCCAACAAAATAGTGTTTAAAGGTCATGGCATCCCTATTTCCAAAACAGGCCACAATCTTGGTGTACTTCTTGATTCATTTTTGTCAATGCATGACCACATTAAAGCTCTAACACAGTCTTCCTTCTTAAGCTTTGCATGTCCTGGCACCTGAAACCTTTACTAGATCCACCGGTCTTTCGTACAGTCCTTCAGTCTCTCCTCTTTTCTGGTTTCAATTACTGCAATTCTCTTTTCACTGACCTACCCGCTTATGCCAATCGCTCCCTACAGATAATACAAAATTCCACAGCCCGTTCTTTAACCAGCACTTCCATGTGAGACCTTATTATACCTGTTCTGCAATCTCTCCATCGGCTCCTCATCGCATACCGTATACAATACAAACTTGTAGTTACTATTCATAATCTACTAAATAACATCTCATCTCCATGGATAACAGCCACATTGAAACTATGCACCCCATCATGGGTACTTAGGGCCTCAAATCAAGGGCTATTAAATGTACCCTCCCCAAAACTTGTCCATCTTGAATAAACAAGGGAACGTGCATTCTCAACTGCTGGACTTATGTTATGGAACTCCCTCTCGACAGAAATAAGAGCCATCACTGATCAAAAGCTCTTTAAGAAGGTAGCAAAAACACATTGTTTTCAAAAGGCATACAGCTTGCCCAGCTGACCTCTAGGATACTGAAACTAGGTACCCAATCGATATTGTCTAGGTTTAATGACCAATTACATGTTTAAGTTGTTTTACATATGTTTGTGTTATTGTTGACTTATGTAATGAGAAGAGCAACAAGCTCCTATCCCGGCAGGATAGTAAGCGAGTTCCAACTAAACAGTTGTCTAACTGCTCCCTTACCTTCGGGACGGTTCCCGACCCGCTTAAACTCGCCATCGTAAAGCCCCTACTAAAAAAGCCCACCCTCGACCAAAATGATCCAGCAAACTACAGGCCCATCTCCAACCTACCTTTTATTTCTAAAATTCTGGAGAAAGTGGTCAACACACAACTTACCGACTTCCTAGAAGATAACAATATCCTCCACCCCGCCCAGTACGGCTTTCGCAAAAACCGAAGCACGGAAAAGCTCCTACTTGCAATAACAGACACCATCCTAAAAGGCATGGACCACGGCCAATCATACATTCTAGCCCTCTTAGATATCTCAGCAGCTTTTGATACGGTGAACCACAAAATCTTAATATCACGCTTAGCAGAGATAGGCATCTCTAACACAGTCCTATCATGGTTCTCCTCCTACCTTGACCACAGAAAGTACTTAGTCAAACTTGATAAATCCGAATCCACACACATTCCTCTTTCACAAGGCGTACCCCAGGGCTCCTCCCTTTCCTCCACCCTCTTTAACATCTACCTTCTCCCTCTTTGCCACTTATTATCCAAACTGGGACTAAAATTCTTCTTGTACGCTGACGACGTACAAATACTTATCCCCATCCAAAACTCCCTCAACGAAACCCTGCACTTCTGGGAGACATGCCTTACATCTATCAACGCCCTCCTTTCCAACCTACACCTTGCACTCAATACTTCAAAAACTGAAATCCTAATTATTACTAATCAACCCAGCTTATCCATTCACCAACTGCAACAGAACACTTCACAAAAACTCACACCTCCGTCCACTGTCAGAGATCTAGGAGTTCTCTTAGATACACAACTTAGCTTCAAATCCCACATCAAATCGCTCCTAAAAGGGGGCTTCTATAAACTCCAAACCCTCAAAAAACTTAAGCCTCTCCTCCACGCACATGACTTCCGCACTGTTATGCAAACCACTATACTATCAAAACTTGACTATTGCAACTCACTGCTAATAGGCCTTCCAGCTTCCACAATCAAACCCCTCCAAATCTTACAAAATGCCATGGCTCGCATCCTTACAAACTCAAGAAAGACTGATCATATTACTCCCATATTACAAAACCTTCACTGGCTACCAATCACCTATCGCTCTCAATACAAAACACTCACTATCATACATAACACGCTATATAAAAATAACTCCCCCTGGATCGAAGATATGCCACACTTCCACCAGGCCAACCGTCCTACCAGAAACTCCCTTGCGGGCACCCTCCACACCCCTTCACTCAAAATTGCTCACCTCACAAACACCAGAGCGAGAGCCTTCTCCATCGCCGGCCCCACCCTTTGGAACTCCCTCCCCACTGAGCTCCGACTAGAACCTTCACTTAATCAATTCAAAAAAGGAATCAAGACCTGGTTATTTAAACAGGCCTATCCCAACGCCTCTCAACCCTAGCATTTGACTTCTCCTCAACACTCATTATTTCCCTCTCCCTAGTACAGTGTCCCCCGCCCCCCTACACACCCTCCCTCCCTCACCACCCCATCCATATTATGGCTTCCTGATATTCAGTCACCACCTCTCCTTCCCATCGCCACCCCCTGCCCCCTTGTACAGTTCCTACCCCACCCCGCCACCCCTATGCGCTTCATCCCCCACCCCCGCGCTACCCCCCACTTTGTCGTCTCTTGTATATAATTAATTTATGTCCAACCTGGTTAACCACATGTAATCTCATTTAATAACTGTGGCGCCCGTTGGCTCTACAGTAAAGTTGTCACCTTTTAACTTCCTATCCTTCCTCCATCTATCATTGTAATTTCCTTTCTCAGTTGTCTGTAAACCGACATGATGTTTTTTTTTTACGAATGCCGGTATATAAAAGTTATAAATAAATAAATAAATAAATAAATAACTATACCAAGGGGAAACAGCAGGGGGCGTTGAGACAACCTATACGGACTACAATACCCAGAGTTCCAGAGCAGCAGTGGAAGGCTCGGGACCAGAAGGAGGCTGAGGTGGCTGCCGAAGGTGATCTGGGGGAATTAGATTCAGCTGAGTCCATGCTGTGGGAAGGAGAGGGTGTGTCCCTGAGCGAGAATGAAACGGAAGAGAGCAGTTGCTCAGAGGAGGAGGAGGAAATGGACTGGGAGCTGCCTACAGAGGACTCTTCTTTATCCAGCATGGAGATAGAGTAAGTGGAAAAGGAATGTGACACCGAATTGAGAAAAAACCTGTTGGGGTAAATTGTTTGTCTCACCTGTTTCTCCAAAAAGGCACTAACTAAAGAAGGTGCTGACTGTGGGGTAGAGGTAAAGCCTTACTTATAGCACAGCTGTAGGGGAGAAGGGGCGAGTTGTGCTGGATCCCCAAACAGGGCTGTCATGGCAAGGATGGAAGCTGGACAGCAGACATTTGGATAAAGAGGTTCCAGGTTGCAGTTTTCTGTCAGGACTATAGAAGAAGGAGTACTGCACAATATTGAGAGAGAGAAATAAGCTGGAACTAATACTAAACTATTCTTGGTTATTTTGTTTTGTTGGTTAACCCATGCCCTGTGGGGGAGGGGTAAAACTGTTATTGCCCCCACTTGTGCGGACTTTGAAAAGGTACTGGCTAGAGTGCCTAGCCCTGTTGAGGATTCGGGCCTATTTTGAAAAGCTTGCCAATAACCACATTGGAGGGTTGTCAGAGCCACTAGGATTACAGTGGACATCAGTAGTTGCAGCCGTGTTATTAGGATTAGAGGACCTGCAACCACGCCTGAGAGGAAGAAAATACGCCCCGCCGGAGAGCCAGCAGGAGGAGCCCACGACACTTATTGTGAATGTTCCCTTGTATCCCACCCTGAACTATGGAAGGTTCACCCATATTGTATTGAACTAGAAAAGCCACAGGAAGAGTTGGTGAAATTGCAATCTTGCTATGCACCATGTAACTTAAAGCCGCTGAGGAAGAAGCAGCAGGGAAAAGGGAGGTAAAAACAAAACTGAGCATGCTGAATCCAATCAAGAGTCAGAATTTACCTATTTATGGGATTTTGAGGAGGAACATATGTTTCCCTATCATTCTTCTTCCTATGCAGCTGCATTAATTCAATGGCGAGGAAGAGGACAAGTATATAATAGAGGGACCCATGTTCCTAGTGGGTGAGGGAGACAAAACAGAAATGGTTGCCAAAATATAGACTGTTGGAATTGTGGAAAGTGAGGACATTTTGCCAGTGAATGCCATTCCAATCATAGCGGAGGACAGGATGGTATGTCCTCTAATCACCGTGAGGAAGGTTTCCCCACTTGGGAACCATCACGTCATCTTCAGTTTTCGGAACCCCAGGCCTCAATGACTTCAAGTGCTGGTGCGCTTGCATGTGGGAACCCAAGAGCCAGTTGTCACACAGTGCGTTAATGGTTATCCAGTAGATATGTTAATTGATACTGGAGCCGCTTGCAGCATCTTAAAGATGCTGCCTCCTGGTGTTTTATTGTCTTCAAAAAGTATGCCCACTATGGGATTTGAGAATTCTACTTGCCAGACTCAGTTGACTCATCCATGCCAAATAGAATGTTTAGGCCAAAGATTGATGGTCCATTCTTATATTCCCTATAGTGCCCCATTAACATCCTAGGAAGAGACCTATTAGTGCAGCTTGATATCAAGTTATCCTTCTTCCCCCCCCCTCAAGAAGGAAGAAATATTGCAGCTCCTGCAACAGTCGCTGCAACTAGTTGCAGCACCTTTACCTGTCCCCATTTTGTTACCCGACTCTCATGTATGGGCCACTACCAAATCCCCATTTGATTTAGCCAAATCAGCACTGCCAAGATTAATTTGTAGAATGGTGAATGGGGGCCCTGAAGGGCCCAATATGATCTTTCCTCAGAAGCAGTCAAAGGAATATGAGGGGAGATTTCAGAATTGTTAAGAACATAAGAAAATACCATACTGGGTCAGACGAAGGGTCCATCAGGCCCAGCATCCTGTTTCCAACAGTGGCCAATCCAGGCCATAAGAACCTGGCAAGTACCCAAAAACTAAGTCTATTCCATGTTACTGTTGCTAATGGCAGTGGCTATTCTCTAAGTGAACTTAATAGCAGGTAATGGACTTCTCCTCCAAGAACTTATCCAATCCTTTTTTAAACACAGCTATACTAACTGCACTAAGCACATCCTCTGGCAATAAATTTCAGAGTTTAATTGTGCGTTGAGTAAAAAAGAACTTTCTCCGATTAGTTTTAAATGTGCCCCATGCTAACTTCATGGAGTGCCCCCTAGTCTTTCTATTATCCGAAAGAGTAAATAACCGATTCACATCTACCCGTTCTAGACCTCTCATGATTTTAAATATCTCTATCAAATCCCCCCTCAGCCATCTCTACTCCAAGCTGAAAAGTCCTAACCTCTTTAGTCTTTCCTCATAGGGGAGTTGTTCCATTCCCCTTATCATTTTGGTAGCCCTTCTCTGTACCTTCTCCATCGCAATTATATCTTTTTTGAGATGCGGCGACCAGAATTGTACACAGTATTCAAGATGTGGTCTCACCATGGAGTGATACAGAGGCATTATGACATTTTCCATTTTATTCACCATTCCCTTTCTAATAAGTCCCAACATTCTGTTTGCTTTTTTGACTGCCGCAGCACACTGAACTGACGATTTCAATGTGTTATCCACTATGATGCCTAGATCTCTTTCTTGGGTTGTAGCACCTAATATGGAACCCAACATTGTGTAATTATAGTATGGGTTATTTTTCCCTATATGCATCACCTTGCACTTATCCACATTAAATTTCATCTGCCATTTGGATGCCCAATTTTCTAGTCTCACAAGGTCTTCCTGCAATTTATCACAATCTGCTTGTGATTTAACTACTCTGAACAATTTTGTGTCATCTGCAAATTTGATTATCTCACTCGTCGTATTTCTTTCCAGATCATTTATAAATATATTGAAAAGTAAGGATCCCAGTACAGATCCCTGAGGCACTCCACTGCCCTCTCCCTTCCACTGAGAAAATTGTCCATTTAATCCTACTCTCTGTTTCCTGTCTTTTAGCCAGTTTGCAATCCATGAAAGGACATCGCCACCTATCCCATGACTTTTTACTTTTCCTAGAAGCCTCTCATGAGGAACTTTGTCAAACGCCTTCTGAAAATCCAAGAATACTACATCTACCGGTTCACCTTTATCCACATGTTTATTAACTCCTTCAAAAAAGGAAAGCAGATTTGTGAGGCAAGACTTGCCTTGGGTAAAGCCATGCTGACTTTGTTCCATTAAACCATGCCTTTCTATATGTTCTGTGATTTTGATGTTTAGAACACTTTCCACACATTCCCTGTACAATACGCCCTCATATCTGGTCCAAAAAGACAATGGGCCCAGAAAACAACAAGGTAGGCAATTGGCCCAGAAGGTAGGCAATTGGCCCAGAAAACAACAAGGTAGGCAATCTAAAAAAGCCGTGAGGAAAAACAAAGAAATAGATGCCCAAAAGTCTTTTCCAATTTCTTTAATGGGTGGAGATGTTTAAATCATGATTTTTTATTATTTGGTTTTATACGTCTCCACCCATTAAAGAATTTGGAAAATACTTTTGACCAAAAAGACAATGGCTGCTGATGCATGGTACATGATGTCCACATCTTAATTATTGGGTCGACACCAAATTTCCTTGTTTAGAGAACCCAGCCACGTTACTTCAATGAAACCCACTGGGTAAAGTGCATAGCGTTCTGAATTTGTCAAATGCTTTCTTTTGCGTGCCCTTAAATCCATCCTCGTGCCCCTTGACAGTTTTTCAGTATGTAGCGTAGAAATATCATTGGACTTGTCTTCCTCAGTGGTAGTCTCAGGGGTAGTCTGAAAACCCCGTTATCTTTTCTATGGTACTAGGCTCTGGTACCTTTCCAACTATCACCAAATGTAACACTAATACAGTATGTTGATGACCTACTCCTCATATGTCCCTCAGTCTCTTCTGTACAATTATGGATGGAAGAGCTACTGCTGCTACTGGCCAGTGAGGGTTTTAATGTCAACCCGGCAAAGGCCCAGATTTGCCTTTCTAGTGTTAAATTACTGGGAATATGGATTGGTCAAGAGGAAAAAGAGATAGATAAAGAAATGGAGAAGGAAGCCTGCAGGCTGGCCACACCCAAAACAGTGACACAAATGAGAGGACTTTTGGGATTGCTGAATTTTTGTAGACTATGGATCCCAGCCTATAGTGCTCGATCAAAACCCTTGAGGAATTCATAACACTCACCCATGAGGATCAGGAGATTATTTCTGAATTGGTACAAGTGTCATGACAGCACCCCTTTTATCGTTTTACACAGCAGGCCAACCCATAAAGTTGGTAGTATACCATGAACATGTGGACTGGGCAGCTGTAGCTGCCCAGTCCACATGTTCATGGTATACTAGTCTGGTATACCAGTCTGGCATTCTTTTCAGGATCTTTATCTACTGTAGGAGACGCTTTCACTGATTGTGAACAGGCAATTGTTGCATGCGCACAGGCAGTCCTAAAGCTCCATAATCACAAAGCTGGGATTGACTTCTCCTTAATGGTCCAACATTCAGTTGATCAAATGTTAAAGGATTCTTTAGGGGTTTTTTTGGCTCCCAGACTGGGAAAATATCAAGCAATACTGCAAAGCTCCCACATCACAGTAAAACCATTTCCAAAAAAGCCACCTTTATGCTTTATTGTCTCAAATATTGTAGTCTATTCTCTGGTGCCCAGAACATGTCTGTGGCATGGAGACATTACCCTTGCCCTGGGGAATTACCAGGAGCCCTCAGTTGGTTTACTGATGGTTCTTGTATCCAGAGAAAAGCAGGGTTTGCTTCCCTGGCCTTTCCATGGCAATCCTTTCAGACTGCTCATCGAGAACAACAAACCTTGCCAAACACAGATAGCGCACAATGTGCTGAATTGTCTGCCGTGGCTTTGGTCTTGTCACAGTCCTTGTTTCAAAACCTAGACATTAACATACACACAGTTTCACACTATGTAGTTTCCTCTCAGACACAACATCTCTGAAAGTGGCATAAAAGAGGTTTCGAGGGTCCGGAGGGCTGCCTATATCTTTTCTCCCCTTATGGGTTGCTATTCTGGAATTATTGGAAGCAAGATATGAGAAAGGACTAAAAATCTCTGTTAGGTAAGAGCCCATACAGGAAAAGAGGATTGGATTTCTTACTGTAATGCACAAGCAGATAAGGCAGCTCAGGAAGTGACAGTGAGTTTAAATTGTGTGACTCAAAGTAAGTCCTATGCTTGACTTGATGTTCATGAAGTAATTTCCATGCAAAGCTTAGCGCCCATCAGTGAAACCTCAGCATGGGAGACACAGGGATAAGAAAGAAAAGGAAAATGGAATATCAGGTACTCTCTGAGCGGTTTGTCATGCATTCCCGAACCCGATTTACACCTTATTTTACATACATTGCTACCCTGAACACCTGTCCATTGCTGTGATGTTTTCACAATTGTCTACTCACTTATGGGCCCCAAATTTGGAGAAACAATTTACTGATTTTGTTAAAAATTGCGTACATTGTTATGTTTCCACTCCCAAGCGGGGACCACAGATGCCACAGGAGCATGCGCCAGTACCTCAGGGCCCATTTCTGGAATGGTAGGCAGACTTTACTGATATGTGGTACCGATATTTGCTAGTATTAGTCTGCCCCTTCTCCAGGTGGGTGGAGGCACACCCCTGTAGAAGTCATTGCATAGACACTGCTAACTCAATTAATACCCCAATTAGGGCTTCATGCCCACATTTCTACAGATAATGGTTCACATTTTTGCATTGAATTATTCTCATTGCTAACTCAAGATCTCCGAATTAAGCCTCACTTTGTTTCCGTTTCCCGTCCCACCTCTAATGGTCTGGTAGAATGGCTTAATGGTCGTCTAAAAACTCAGATAAGAAAAGCTTTCAATGTTTTTCCTGGGACATGGCTGCAGGCTCTGCCTGCTACACTACCAGCCCTCAGGAATTCACCTATGAAACAAACAGGCTTCAGCCCCATTCCAGGGCTGTGCCAGGTGCCCCATGCACCTGGTAGGCCACTTGTATTCTCCTGATGTAACTTTATATCCTGATACATTGTCTACCTATGTTTCTGGTTTGCAGAAAATTTTCTGGGAACTGAAAGCCCAATGACTGGAAACTGATTGGGCACCACCTCCAGATTGCTGAACCTCTACCCCAGGGGATTTGGTCTATCGGATGAATTACATTCACAAGACGTGGAAAGATCCTGTTTACTTGGGGACTTTATGAGCTTAACATCGCTCACCCCAACAGCAGCACAGCTAGAAGGAACAGGACCTTATTACCGTCTCACAGACATTTGGTCCTGTCCATTTGTCCAGAGAAGATGAGGTTCCTTTGGTTTGCTTTAATAATAATTACTCTCATTGCCTTGTTTGTTCTGACCTTTAATTTTGTGTGCATAGGGCAGGACTCCTTTGGCAATATTACCTGCTATGATGACAAGGGTTTCATGTCAATAAGCCATCACAAATGTTCTGTGTTATTTTCTAATCCTATGTCCCATGTGCATTTACTGACTGAATCTTCTAGGAAGTTAAATATCTCTGACTGCTTGAATTGCTCTCCTTTGCCTCTTTCAATACATACTGGTCTGGTTTCCTTGTCTAATCATCCCATCCCACTTTTGGCCACCATCCAATGCAATATGCCTTGGTGTGGTGTCAATACTCCCAGAACGTGAATCAGTCATGTTCCTATTATTCCCTATCCCATTTCTGCCTGTACCCTTTTTGGAGGCCTAACTGAATCCAACTACTCTGCCTATCTCTCCAAACTTGCGAAATCCCGCCTCCCTCTGCCACGTGCAGTTGTATACATATTTAATCCCTTTAGGTCCACCTTTTATCCACTTCCTGAAGTTGCGTGGATTAATACCTCTGTCATTAAAATAAAGGAGTGTATTACTGGTGGAAAATGGCAAAGGCACATGTATGCTTGAGAAAATGGCAAAGGCACAATGAATATGCATGAGAGAAAATGTGCATGTTATGGAGGCACTGCATGCAAATTTTCTCTCATGCATATTCATTGAGGATATCCCAAAAACCCGACTGGCTGGTGGCCCTCCAGGACAGGTTTGGAGACCACTACTTTAATGTATTGATGCCTGTTACAACTCATAGTCCTTACAAACAAGATGCTTATGTGATATTCCCCTTATGATGAAGGAAATGTCAGACCCAAATCAGATGGAGGCGTATTGGTCAAATTCTACACATACCCATCAGGGACTTTCCAACTGCATACTCTCTCCTTAGGTCCCTGTTGCTCCTCTGCTTATGGCACTTTGGCCTCTTAACTTTGATGCGAATCTAGTAAAGATAAAAGATCTACTCCAGCAGTGGAAGTCGCTACTCTTATCGATGATGGGAAGAAGCGCTTTGGGAAAAATTGTTGTTCTTCCCTAAATACTATCTCTTTACAAATGGTGCCTCTGTGGATTGACAATAAAAGAGTAAGGCAGTTCCGGTCATTACTAGGTTCCTTTGTGTGGAGTAATAGAAGGGCACGCCCCCGAAATGCCGTGTCCCGCCCCCAAAACGACACGCCCCCCTCAAAAAACCCCGGGACTTACGCGAGTCCCGGGGCTCTGCGCGCGCTGGTAGGCCTATGGAACATAGGCGCACCGGCGCGCAAGGCCCTGCTCAAGTAAATCCGGGCGGATTTACGCAAGCAGGGCTTTTAAAATCCACCCCTTAATCTTTCCGCGATGGCCTTATCTTCTCTAAGTGCCCCTTTAACCCCTCGATCATCTAACAGTCCAACTGACTCCCTCACAGGCTTTCTGCTTCAGATATATTTTAAAAAGTTTTTACTGTGAGTTTTTGCCTCTACAGCCAACTTCTTTTCAAATTCTCTCTTAGCCTGTCTTATCAATGTCTTACATTTAACTTGCCAATGTTTATGCTTTATCCTATTTTCTTCTGTTGGATCCTTCTTCCAATTTTTGAATGAAGATCTTTTGGCTAAAATAGCTTCTTTCACCTCCGCTTTTAACCATGCCGGTAATCGTTTTGCCTTCTTTCCATCTTTCTTAATGTGTGGAATACATCTGGACTGTGCTTCTAGAATGGTATTTTTTAACAATGACCACGCCTCTTGGACATTTTTTACTTTTGTAGCTGCTCCTTTCAGTTTTTTTCTAACAATTTTCTCATTTTATCAAAGTTTCCCTTTTGAAAGTTTAGCACGAGAGCCTTGGATTTGCACACTGTTCCTCTTCCAGTCATTAAATCAAATTTGATCATATTATGATCACTATTGCCAAGCGGCCCCACCACCGTTACCTCTCTCACCAAGTCCTGTGCTCCACTGAGAATTAGATCTAAAATTGCTCCCTCTCTTGTCGGTTCCTGAACCAATTGCTCCATAAAGCTATCATTTATTCCATCCAGGAACATTATCTCTCTAGTGTGACCCGATGATACATTTACCCAGTCAATATTGGGGTAATTGAAGTCTCCCATTTTTACCGCACTACCAATTTGGTTAGCTTCCCTAATTTCTCTTAGCATTTCACTGTCCGTCTCACCATCTTGACCAGGTGGACGGTAGTATACTCCTATCACTATACTCTTCCCCGACACACAAGGGATTTCTACCCATAAAGATTCAATTTTGTATTTAGTCTCATGCAGGATGTTTATCCTTTGACTCTATGCCATCCCGGACATAAAGCGCCACACCTCCTACCGAGAGCTCCTCTCTGTCATTGCGATATAATTTGTACCCTGGTATAGCACTGTCCCATTGGTTATCCTCTTTCCACCATGTCTCTGAGATGCCAATTAAGTCTGTCATCATTCACTGCTATACATTCTAATTCTCCTATCTTACTTCTTAGACTTCTGGCATTAGCATACAAACATTTCAGTTTGTTTTTTGTTTGTATTTTCATTCTGCTTTTTAATTGATAGGGATAAGTTAGAATTTTTTAGCTCAGGTGAGTTTTTAGTTACAGGCACTTGGACTACTTTTCTAATTATTGGAACCTCACTGTCGGGATGCCCTAACTCTAATGCGTCATTAGTATCCTTTAAAGATACATCTCTCCGAACCATGCGCTGCTGAGCGACTGTCGGCTTTCCCCTTTGTTCTAGTTTAAAAGCTGTTCTATCTCCTTTTTAAAGGTTAGCACCAGTAGTCTGGTTCCACCCTGGTTAAGGTGGAGCCCATCCCTTCGGATGGGCTCCACCCGAGTCTTGTCTTAAATGTAATACACATCATGGGGACTTATGTCACATGTTTACAGGATGCTTCAAGATACAATTTTTTTGGAATAAAGCCACTGATTTTATGGATGATATTTTTGGGGGTGGAATTTCCTGGTCTGGCTTGTTAATCAACCTGAAAGTCATGGATAGGAATGACCGGCTGCCGCAGGGGGGAGTTTGATTCTTAGCATCAGCATTGTTGCTTGCTAAGAAAACTCTGTTGCTATGCTGGAAAACCAGTGAGGCCCCTGCTTTCATACACTGGTAAGAGTTGATGCAGAGTACTGAGCAAATTCAGAAAATACGACAGAAATATCTGCTACCTAAAAGGGCATTCAAGGCTCTTAAAGGATACTTCCTCTATGGGAAAAAGTTCTAAAAATAGTCTAAAGGGTGGATTATTTTTTCAGGCTTTCAGCTTTGTCTGGGCTACAAATTAGCATCAAAAGTGCCATCGATGATTGTATGAGTGAGTGAATGGGGAACGAAAGTGGTGTGTATGTTTTGGGGGTTTCAAAACTTGTTGTAAAATCCTATTTGAGTCTAAGTATGTTAGCTGAAGGGATAGTGTATTCTCATCCTGTACATTTATTGTCTGACTGCTGTTGTGTTTATTGTTATGGGGATTGATTTGTTGGCTCAAATAAAAAGATTAAAAGAAAAGAACATACTGAGTCTGTTTTTAGAATCTATCTTCTAGCTGCAAAGTTGTATGGAAAGGAATATCGTTAATTTTGTTTTTATCTTTTCCTCAATTTGCCCTTGGATAATTGCGCTAATGGTGCAACAATAAGTCGTTTGCGAGCGTAATCACGGGGAGATAAGTATGCAGATTTGATCATCATCTGCTTGAGGGATGTATGTTTCTGGAGCGCATCATATACACGGCGAAGTGGCACACAGAGAGACGCTTCACTTTTCATTTGTAAGCAGCGATACTGGAGCTTGCTTTCTGCCGTGCTATTTTAACTCTCTGCTGTTAGTCTAGACTGGACCTTCTTTTACTTCCTCCAGTCGTAACTTTAAGTTATTATTATAATCAGGGAATCTTTGTTTCTATCCAGGGTTTTCATTCTTGACTGATTGGAGGAGTTAAAACATAACATACTTTATTTAAGGCAAAGGAATTATTGCCTTTTAGCTGTATTTCCCTGTGGATCCAGGACAATCTTTTTGTTTATATTGTATAAGCAGTAACACGCAAGAACAAGTATAAAATAATATGGTTTGTTTTCTCATTAGTAAGGTTTATCCTTACTGGGCACTCTTTTGCATTTCACAATTTATATGATTCATTTTGCCTATATACTGTATTGTACTATGTATTGTCATTGGAATTCTTGTTTATACCTAGCTTCGGGTAATGGCTCACATACACTCCAAGAAAGAAATGAGTCTGTGGAGATTGGCCATTTTCTTTTTCTTATTCTGGATCCTGAGGAAGAGTGTTGCCACATGAAGAAAGCTTGAAGATGTCCGGGTTACTACAAGTGATGCTGTTCCTTGGAGTTAATACTGTATGTTTGTTTTTTATTTTGTTCTTTGTCTCTGTCTTTGTTAATATTTTTCTATGAAAAGGGATTCCCAGGAGGTATGGATGGTGTTGTCTGGTGTGTATTTGGTTGTGAGAATGTGGGTTGATAGGGGTCGAGTGTGGAACAGAGCAGATTTCTAGCTGCCGCTATCTTCATCTTTCAATTCTGAGCGCCTAGACTGAGAGGTGTTTGGATTGTTTTTGGATGATAGACTTTGCATTGCATGCTTTCCAGCTGATTATGGCTGATATCAAAAATATCTCTCACAATGCAGGTAGTATACATTCCCCTATTATTTATTTATTTATTTATTTAGCATTTTTCTATACCGACTTTCCAATAACAAAATTATTGATCAATTCGGTTTACATTTTAAACAATAACAACAATGACAAGTAAATGTCTTACAATGAACCGGTCGAATTAACTTGGATTAAGATATATGGGGGTAATAACATAATTAACATATTAAGAGACAGAAATTGCTATCTTTGTACAACAGAGAGAAGGTTCACATTGTATTTCTACAGGAAACATTTAAATGACATAAAACACTTAAAGCTCTAACGCAAATGGGTTGGTCAGTGGTTTTTTTCTTCCTTCTCCCATCGTCAACGTGGAGTGGCTGTTTTAATGCATAAAAATCTGCCCTTTATTCTAGAGAAACAAATCTCAGATCCTGAAGCTTGTTTCCTTCTAATTAGTGGGACCATATATTCTAAAAAAAATTGGGCTCTGTAATATTTATGCCTCTAATATCTACAACCACAATTTCTTTACAAAAATAGTCACCAAAATGCTACAATTTTCTTCTTACCAATACATTTTGGGAGCAGATTTCAATTTGGTTGCAGACACACAATGGGATATTAAGCCAGTCCACACATATAGCCATGTAAAAGGGAGGAGGGTATCTCCTTTCTACTGGATGAGCTTCAATTGGTTGATGTATGGTGAATGTTATATCCTATGGAACGGGCTTTCTCTTTCTTCTCCCATTCAAAAAAACAACTACTCCAGGGTAGACTACCTTTTTGTGTCTCCGTCTATCTTTTCTCAGATTTCTACTGCTGAAGTGGATAACATTGTGGTCTCTGACCATGCCCTAATATGAATTGTGATCAAACCTAACTTTCCTTTTTCTTCGGCCTTTCTACCATGACAAAGATTTTCATGTATTTCTCCAACAGAAAAGAAAGGAATATATATCTTTTAATCAGACTCCTGATATTTCAGCAGATATCCTTTGGGAAGCTGGCAAAGCGGATTTCCTTTAACGCACAAAAAAATAGAGCTGGATAAAGAGATTGTGTGCCTAAATGAGCAGCTTAAGGTCTAGATTTTCTAACCTATCATGGCGTCATGAATCTCGCAGTACAGGGGGGTGGGGAGGCAAAGTGGGGGGTGGGCCTGCGATAGCCGTCAGCGATCGCACCTCCGCGGTGCGATCGCTGCCGGCTTTCGCACCCAATAGCACCATTGTAAAAGGTGGTGCTATTGGGCGCGAAATTGGAAACGAAAAGGCTCCTTTCCTTTTCGCCGTCCACGTTGTCTTCGCTGCATCCGCCCCGGTGCCGCCCCGACTCCTCCTGTTCCAGTCTTGATGCCGCCCCTTTTTAGTGATCACATGCAAAAAGTCCCTTTTCACGTGCGATCACTTTGAAAAATGACCCCCTATGTTATTAAAGGCAACTCATATTGGCAGTTAAAGAACTGATCTTTTGCTTTGCATGAAGGAAGTACGAACAAACCTTAATCAATTGCGTTTCTATATCTTTATCTTTCTTTGGATTTATAAATCACCTAAAACAGAGCACTAGGCAATGTAGAAGTAAAACAAGTATAAAAGTTACAGCATGGTAACAACACATGACAAATACATAAAATAGGATCAGTTCGATCAAAATTACAAGAAAAGTGGAGCAGGTAAACTCCTGATGTCTAGTCATATGCCTGCTTGAACAGCCAAGTTTTCAGCAACATTTTAAAAGTTTTTAGGCCTTTGGCCAGTCGAAGAGCCTCTGGCAGGGCATTCCACAGGATTGGGGCTACTACTGAGAAAGCAGAGATTGATGCAAACAATTACCACAACAGAGATAGGTTTCCCGATAGCCAGACTCCAGCTGGCTAAAGCTCCCAGACCAGATGGATTGGGCTTGGAGTTCTATAGGATTTTGAAGGAAGAAATGACTAAACCCCTATTGCAGATGTATACTTTTTGCTCTTGTGCAGGTCAATTACCAGCTTGTGTTACTCAGGCACTTATTACTATTTCCTAAAGTAGGCAAAAATGTGAAGTTCCCGGAATCCTATAGGCCTATCTCTCTAATTAGTGTAGATATCAAGATTTTGGTGTCTATAATCACGAGAAGACTTAACATGGTGTTGTCCGACTTAATAGCCCCTTATCAGACTGGATTTGTACTGGGTTGCCATAGTATAATAAATGTCAGGAAATTAATAGTGGTGCTTGGAACTAAAAAGGCAGTGAATAACCAAGGTATTATAATTAGTTTAGATGCAGAAAAAGCCTTCAACAGGATGCAATGGAAATACTTGTTTTGGGTTTTATGGGCTTTTGGAATTCCAGATGTTCTGATCACGTGGATTTCTTTAATATACTCATGTCCTCAGGCCAAATTGCTAGTTAATGGACTAGTCTCAGAACCTTTTCCTTTACATGGAGGTACACAATAGGTGGTCCATTATTGCCGCTTTTATATAAACTTGCAATTGAACCTCTAGTTCTAAAGCTTAAGGCAGATCTTCAAATTCAGGGCTTAATCCTAGGGAAAATGGAAACAAAAATTTGTCTGTTTGCTAATGACATGGTTTTTTTTACACAATCCTCTGGTTTCAAATGGGTAACATCTCATATCAAATATTTGGGGGTATTTATACCCCAAGATTTATCTATGATGTATAAGTTGAATATCACTTCCACAATTGTGGAAATTCAGGAAAGAGGAAAACTTGGAGTGACATGCCTATTTCTCTTTAAGATGTCCTTACTCCCTAAATTATTATATAAGCTCCAAATGCTGCCATGTTGGCTTACTGCTAAAGACATTGGTAGACTTTGTTCCTTGGTCACTTCTTTTATTTGGAGAGGAAAACTGGCAAAAATTAGTTATGTTAAATTGACTTATAGTAAGAAATTTGGAGAACTAAATCTGCCAGATTTTCGCCTTTACAATATGGCATGCCAAATGAGATTTGTCTGGGAGTTGTATTCGGGGAAGTTTAAATGTGATATGCCCAACTTGACTAGGGAACTGATTACTCCATATGAGCCTATGGCACTTTTGCATATTAAATGCTCATTGTTGTCTAATAACATTAAAAAAACATGTTTTATTCAAACCAGAATTACTGGCATGGTGATTCCTGTGTCATTGGTGGGAGATGTCTTCAACAGCCAAACATTTTTTAATACGTATTGTCATGTGTTTCACGCACACGTTTTAAAAGTTTGTGGTAAATGTGAAACTTCCTTTTGGGACACACAAAATACAGCCTGTTAAGAGCTGAGCATCAGGCTCTGGGGCCGATGCACTAAAATCGCGTAGAAAGCAGGCACTGAACAGTCAGCACAAGCTCTCTTAATGAGCCCGAGGCGCCCCCAAGGGGGGCACCATGCAATATTTAAATTAGGGGGTAACATTAGCAAGGAGGTGCTAGGGTTGCTTGCGTGACCCTAGCGCATCCTTGCTAACGTGAACCCAATCAGTTTTTGTGATTGCCGTACGCCAGTCACGAAAACCGACTCTGAGTTTATCGGCATCAGTTTTCCTTACCGGCAGACAGCCACAAAAACCGATAAATCCAGTGTCGGTTTTTGTGAATACGGTTCGGCGATAAGGAAAACCGACGAATGGCCGTCACGAAAACCACTGCCGATAGACTCAGCATCGGTTTTCCTTACCAGCGGATGGCAGTCACGAAAATTGACACCGGGTTTATCAGCATCGGTTTTTGTGACTCAGTGTCTGCCGGTAGAAAACCGACGCCGTCGGTTTTCGTGATGGGTCCGACTGTCAATTTTATTTTTTTACTTTTGTTTCTTTTATTTTTCATCCTACTTAATATCACAATGATATTAAGTAGGAGGCAGTACAGAAAAGCCGAGACGTACATTTTTTTTTGCATCAGTAGTGAATGCCTAATAGCTTCATTCACATGCATTTGCATGTGATAAGCACTATTAGATTCACTCCGCATTGGATGAGCATTGAATATGTGCTAATCCCCTTATTGCATTAGGTGATTGATTAGCGCCTATTCTACCTGCGTCCGACTGCATGTCCGTATTGCATTGGTCCCAAGGGTAGGTATTCGAGGAGAACCACTGTTCTAATCCACCAAGAACGTTGCAAAATTTCCCTCAAATAAAAAAAAAAAATTCACATCCCATTATATCCAATTATACTGCCATATTTATATCTCTTAAAACATATAATTATTGTGTAATTTACAGTAATTGCATCTGTAGAATTGAAAAGAAGTCACATTTTGCTTTAGATGAACTTTGCAGGGTTAGTAAAATAAGACTTGCTTAACCACAGATGTACAGGTTCACAAACTTTAGCGAAGGACATCTCCTGAAAACTTATCTCTGTCTACATTATGTGTACTTATTTTATAGTAATATTTAACAAAAAAATATATAAGTAAACTTGGACAGCTGGAAAACTGCTTTCTTGACCGGAACCATTCATTTGTTCTGTACGTTTCTACCGCATCATACATTTTACCTTAAGAAACTCAGATTTTTGGTAACTAATAGTTAAAAACTTGCTAGAATGTGTAAGTTAGATGGTATTAACATTAGACCATCATTTCTTTAGCGGAGATGCCACCCAATTACTTAAACTTGAGTGTTTTAAGTGCACGTTTATCTTCCTTTGCTATTAAGGACGACACAGTAATTTTGATTATTTAGGGTAGTAATACTTGACTGTTATAATTTTAAAATGTAACATATCGATACATCATCAACAGAAACATAATTTCAAGGAAAATTATAAACGATGCAATTATACATTATGCTACAAGTGCATGCTTTTGAAAAACCACCTTGAGGATTGATAACGTCTTACAGGTGATTCCACTCACTTTATGTATTCCAAATTTGCTTGTGCCTCATATCATATATTACGCAACTATCCCTCCCGGAGACATGAAAGAGTAACAGGAATTACGCAGCAAGAGCAGCTACCGAATCAAGTAGTTTAATGTCATCTTTTGTGAAATACCTTTCTTTGTTTGACGTTTTGTCAACCAATACAAGTTTTGTGTAAGTTTTGGATGATACCACTACAAACTGGACCTATCTAAAGGAATGGCCAAACAAAACAAGTTTAAGAAAATACAAAAAAGCTTTCAGCCAGTAATTATTTGGCACATGACCTATATGCTTAAAATAATAATAATAATAATAATCCAAGAGTCTGGCTCTTACCTGTAAGTCATTCCAGTAGTGCAGGCGACAGTGTACTCATAGGAGAGTTCGCAGATGCTTAAATACCAGTTCATCTCCAGTTCCCTCATGAGTGCTAGCCTCTGGGCCTTGGCACAATATCTTTTCCCCTTCCCATTTTCTGAAGTGCTCTTTAAAGCCCTATCTCGGCTGCTCACGGAAGCCACGGAGTATTTCCTTAATTTCCCGCTGTCAACTGCCCCAGTGCGTGCTGCAAACATTCTGTCTGGCTTGTGGCTCTGGGATGACTGCACCAGCTGTCACGAAGACACTGTCTTTAAGTTATTTAAATTGATTTTCTGCTGCTCCTTCCCACCTTTAGAACCTTATCCTGACTGCAAGGCTGTAACTAGATCCATGCAGACTTCTTCAGACAGAGAGCTTGATAGCTACCTCTTTTTAAAAGCTTGCAAGTGCCCTGCCTTAACAGGTACAATATTTTAGCTTCAGGGAGGGAAAGCATCTTAGAAAACATATCCTGGCTGCTTTGTTCACTAAGACCTTCTCCTCCACAGCTGCATTAACGCAATAATAAAAAAAAAAAATTACATTTGGTGAGGTCATCAGTGTTGAATTTTACTTTGGTGTCATGCAGATCAGGGCAGACTTTCTTTGCAGACGTTGGCCTTAAAGTTTAATCTGCAATGTGGCCTCCTTTTGAAATATTAGAAGGGAACAAATGAAATCAATTAAAAAGAAGGCCCTCTGAGCAAGTCTTTTTTTGGGTTAGAACTCTTCAGCATAGATAATCACACTTTTATTACGTGAAAATCTATAAGCAACTTCTGCCATGCTATATATATATATAGTTTATGTTTATGTGCCTGGTCTGTGCTCTTCCTGATTCTCATCTGGAATAGAAGAAAAAAGTGCTCTTGAAGTACAAGGAATTAATGTGACATTGCTCATTCTCAAGTATTAGTCTGGTCCTTTGTAACGGCAAGTTATCTTCAATAACCACACTGACCTGCAAACTGAAAAATGCTCACTTTGACACTGAATAATCAGTAAGGACTACATTAATAAGTGCCAGAACTGAACATTGTACTGGAATTTACAAATCTCCCTGGAATTCAATGAGGTCAAAAGCAACATCAGCTCTTACTGAGCTGTTTAACCGTAAAGGAAATATCAAAATTCAACACAGACCTTTTCATGGAAATAGCATCAGTTCGGTCTGATGACATCAGAAGATGTAATCTAGGTTTTTTTAAAGATATTGTATTATCATTCGAGTGAGGTAACACTGAAGAGACCTATGAAAAATGTACAACGTAGGCACATCGGATAACTCTTCCAAGAAAGGCAATCTAGCTGTTTAAACATTCATGGCAGGATTCTCCTTCTACTTTTATTTTAAAGATTTCCTCAGTCGGCTGATCCAACTGGGCTTGCTTGCCACACAGAAAAGAATTTGGAAAGAAAAGAATTGAGCCCTTCCCAGAGCATGGCATTATTTCACCTAAGGAATGATGAGTGGAAATGTGTTTATAAATCGGATGGGGGATCAGGGGTGGCCTATTGGCTTGGTACTGATTTTCTTTTCGGGTAGATGGGAAGGGAGGATCGAAGGGACCTGTTGGTCTTGAGCTGATTTTTTTTGGGGGGCCCTATAGGTGGGGGGTCAGGGGTTGAGCTCGCAGTACAGATTTAGGCCTGCAGTTGCCTGTGCGTGTGTGCATTACAGCCAAGCCGCACATTTTACTTTAAGAAATTAGCGCCTACCCGAAGGTAGGTGCTAGTTTCTGCCGGCACCGGGAAAGTGCACAGAAAAGCAGTAAAAACTTCTTTTCTGTGCACCCTCCGACTTAATATCATAGCAATATTAAGTCGGAGGTCTCGAAGGGTAAAAAAAAGTAAAAAAAAAAAAAGAAAAAAACAATTTTAAATGGGTCGGCGGCTGTCGGGCCGAAAACCGGATGCTCAATTTTGCCGGCGTCCAGTTTCCGAGCCCGTGGCTGTCAGCAGGCTCGAGAACCGACGCCAGCAAAATTGAGCGTCGGCTGTCAAACCTGCTGACAGCCGCTGCTCCGGGCTAAAAGGAGGCGCTAGGGACGCTCTAGTGTCCCTAGCGCCTCCTTTTGCCCGATTCTACCGCACCACCTCATTTGCATACTGTATCGCGTGCACTGGTGAGTGGCCGGTGCGCGCGCCGGGAGAGCGGGCGTTCGTCCGCTTTCCCGCGTTTTTACTGAATCAGCCTGCAAGTTAGGTGACTAGCACTGAAAACCAGTGCTGGCCACCCAATTTATCTGTACAATCTAACCCCATCCCCAGACCCACACATAATTTGGCCAGCTAAAGTTAGCTTCCTAGTGAAACTTAGGTGACTAAATTTAGCCTTTTAGCCTGGCAAATTTTAAAAGGCTTTGATCAACCAGCTAAGTCCTTTTAAAATGTATCCCATAGTAAACAGAATGAAGTTTGGGAATGAAAAGGTGTGCAGAGAATCCTGTGTATTCAGCAAGGGTATACTCTGAAGCAGTAGCAATTTAAGGCATTTAAAATACTGGATGGAACTGGATCTAGCCATGTAGCACTGGGAAGACTGGTGCAATTCCCAGGAAGGAACAGATAGAGGTCAATATTCAGTAATCCTGCAAGCGGCAAATTTACCTTGGGGGAAGTTATGCGCCTAACTTGTATCAGATATTCAGCGAGATTTGCATGCACAAGTCCCCCACTGGCTATACTTGGATAAAGCTACGTGTGGATTTTTATCTGGCTAAAGTTAGGAATGTGATTTGTACGATCAGACCCGTGCGCATTACTATGCATGGGCAGTGCTGAATTTATGCACCCACCAGGCTCAGTTATATCCCCTCCACCAGAACACTTCCATTGGTGTCCTTTTTCATCCAGGTAAATTTTGTACACATAAAATGTATCCACTCTGCAGAGGAGCATATTCTAAGCTTGTTGCTTTTATGTGTGGAACTCGAAAAGTTATGTGACAAAGGATTTGAATATTGACCTAATAGGAAATAAGGGAGAGGAAGGAATTTAAACTGCTTGGAAAATCATTTCTATCTAATAAACTAATTGACCTAGAAGTCAACAGGGCGGAAGAGACTAAGGAAGTGCATTCGTTTTCACACAAAACTAAAAAAATGCAATGAGACGAGCTCTTTCATTTTATTTGAAAGTGAAATGTAAAAAAATGGCAATGACATTTCATTTTAATTCGTATCATTTCATTTTCAGTTTTATTCTGTGCGTGCGTACATTACAAACAGCATGCGGTAAATCAGGAACAAAACGAAATGAAATGATATGAAATAACCCTGGAAAGGCCGCCCCCCCCCCCCCCCCCCCCCCCCGAAAACAAAATGAAATGACACAAAACAAAACTTTGGTGGTTGCCACGCCATAGAAGAAAGCATTGATTTGGATGCAGTAACTGAATTATGATTCAATGATAATCAGTACTGGGAAGCGAATAAACCAGGACAGGAATAATATAAAAAGGGAGAAGAGTAGTTTTATATATTAGGGACAAAATAAAAGCCATTGTGTTAGCAAGCAGCAAATGAGTTTGCTGCTTCCCATTACTCTTTCCCTCTCCCACCTTAGTGCTCCCCTTATTTGCTCTCCTGGTTTTGTACCCCTCCTCCCTGATTCTCACCCTTCTCTCTGCTCCCCTAGTGCCCCTCCCTACATCTCTCCCAGAGCGTCAGAATGCAGACACTGCCCATGCCGAGGGGCTGCTGGAGCCTGGAGCGGAGGAGAGGTGGACCCCCTTCCCTGTCCAGGCAGCTCACAACAGCTAAACATGGAGCCCCATTACTATCACAGTAACAAGGAGGGTCGCCAGTGCAGAGGCCACCCTGCTGCTGCCTGAGCCTGGCCTTGTTACTCCTGCCACTCATGGGGATGGGGGACGGGAAGCTGTATATGGCATGGAAGATCTGTTCACTGTCCTGGACATTGGCAGGAGAGGTGCTCTCGAACTCCTCCACTGCCTGGCTGCTGGAGTTTTCTTGCCCTGGTGCAGCCCCTGCATTAACTACCCGGGGGGGGGGGGGGGGGAGAATATGGCAGACGTGCGTCTCCACTCTTCAGCCACCCGCAGACCAAATTGGTGTTTAATGGTTAAAACTGATAGCCCCGTGTGGCTCCTGTGTGCCACGGAGAAGACTGCAGAGGGTATAAAGCAGTGGCGTAGCCACGGGTGGGCCTGGGTGGGCAGCTGCCCACCCAATTTAGACCCAGGCCCACCCAACTGACACCAGAACTGCAGTGGCGTAGCCACGGGTGGGCCTGGGTGGGCAGCTGCCCACCCAGTTTAGACCCAGGCCCACCCAACTGACACCAGAACTGCAAGGCTGTTGCGGGATCCCATCCCCGCGACAGCGAAGAGGAGAACCCATGCTTGGCACGCCATCACGGCACACGTGGGGAAGCGTCCTACAACCATATGGCCGACCGATCTTCCTGTTTGCGGGGGGAGGGGGGGAGCGGAAGCGCCGTGCACAGCTTCCACTTCCTCCCCCCAAAGCAGGAAGATCAGCTGGCCTCTCCTGCTATCTTTGGGCCGTATGGCCGACCGATCTTCCTGTTTGGGGGGGGGGGGGAGGAGAGCGGAAGCGCCGCGCAGTTTCCGCTTCCTCCCCCCAGAGCAGGAAGATCAGCTGCCTCTCCTGCTGCCACTGGCCTCCTGCGTACAGCCGACCGATCTTCCTGTTGGGGGGGGGGGGAGCGGAAGCTGTGCGCGGCGCTTCCGCTCTTCTTCCCCCCCCCCCCCCAACAGGAAGATCGGTCGGCCATACGGCTCGAAGATAGCAGGAGGCCAGTGGCAGCAGGAGAGGCAGCTGATCTTCCTGCTCTGGGGGGAGGAAGCGGAAACTGTGCGCGGCGCTTCCGCTCTCCTCCCCCCCCCCCCCCCAACAGGAAGATCGGTCGGCCATACGGCCCGAAGATAGCAGGAGGCCGGTGGCAGCAGGAGAGGCAGCTGATCTTCCTGCTCTGGGGGAAGGAAGCGGAAACTGTGCACAGGCTTGAATGTGTATGTGAGGATGAGAATGGGAGCCTTGTGTGTGTGTGGGTGAAAATCGGACCCTGGGTGCGTATGGGAGTGAGAATGGAGTCTTGAATGTGTGTGGGTGATAATGGAAGCTTGAATATGTGGGTGAGGTTGGAAGCTTGAATGTGTGTATATATGGGTGAGAATGGGAGCCTGGGTTTGTGTGTGTGGGTGAGAATGGAAGCTTGAATATGTGGGTGAGAATGGAAGCTTGAATATGTGGGTGAGGATGGAAGCTTGAATGTGTATATATATGGGTGAGAATGGGAGCCTGGGTTTGTGTGTGTGGGTGAGAATGGAAGCTTGAATATGTGGGTAAGAATGGGTGCTTGAAAGTGTGTATGTGTGGGTGAGAATGGGACCTTAAATGTGTGTATGTGTGGGTGAGAATGGGAGAATGGGTTTGTGTGTGTGTGGATGAGAATGGGTGCCTGGATGTGCGTCTGTGTGTGCATAAGAATATAAGCCTGGGGAGGGGTGAGAAAGTGAGAGCTTGTATGTGTGTCTGCAGAGAATGTGAGCTGGGGGGGGGGGGGGGGAGAGCATATGAGAGTGAGAGCCTGAGTGTGTGAGGGAGTCTGTGAGAGAAAGCATTTATGTATATATGTGTGTGTGTGTGGAAGGGAAGAAGACAGTAGTAGAAAAGACACTGAAGAGGAATTAGGAAATGAGCGACAAGGGAAAAAATGGGAAAGAGAGACCAGGACCAACTGATTAGAAAAATACAAAGATCAGACAACAAAGGTAAAAAAAATTATATATATATATATATATATATATATATATATATATATATATATATATATATATATAGAGAGAGAGAGAGAGAGAGAGATGTTAGCAATTTAAATATGTCATCTTTGGGAATGTGCATTCTTATATTTTTGTATTTTGCTCTTTAAGTATTCCACTGTTCAGACATTTTAGTTTCTCAGGCTTTCTATTTTGGCTTTATCTACATGTTTCTGTTTCTAATTTATAGTCTCTTATTTCTATATTAGGTAAGGGTCGGTCTCAGTTTTGCCTGTTTGTGACAGAAATGAGTATTTCTAGCATATAGTTTCTCTGTAGTAGTAGTCCAGCCTGTTCTGTTATTCCCGTAGGTGATGTATTAATGTTCTAGGGCCTGGTGTAGTATTTGCATTGCTGCTTTTTCATAAGGTTGCTGTTTGAATCCTGAGAGTCAGTGCTGTGATTGTTTGGCAAGGTTCCAGATGCCTCTTTCTTTGCAAGAGTTTGTTACTTCACAAAATAGCAGTGGAGGGTTATTTTTTGCTGAGATTACACCAGAATTTGAATTTTTTTTTCATGTTACTTGTAATGTGAATTGCCGCAGCTTTGCGCTGCACCTGTTCTGATGATTAATTATATTTTATTGTATTTATGAAGATTTCTGGGTTTCTGCAAAGATGGTTCATGAAAGAATACATTAATTTTTGTTTTATTATATGATTGGATTGATTGTTTTCTATACTTGAAATAATTGAAGTAAATTATTTTAAAGTTTCATACATGACACATAATGGCTGTTGCAAACTACTTAGAAAGCCATTCTAGGGTGCAGTATATGGCATTATTTATCAGTAAGAAAACAACTAGTAGACCTGCATGCCTTGTGCCCACCTATGTTAACCTTGTGCCCACCCAAAAAATCAATTCTGGCTACGCCACTGTTATAAAGGTGAGAATTTTCTGTTTCCTCCTAAGGGAAACTGATGAAAGGGGGAAGGTTCCAGAAAGTGTGGGGTCATCTAATGGCCAGAGGGTGTGTGTGTGGTAACACTTTGACTGACAGACTGGTTCAGCCCCTAAGGGATGGGTTTGGAAGGGGCATAATCCCCTGGTTAGAGCAAGGGCAGGGGCTCCCCCAGAGTCATCAAACCAAGAGGAGGAGGCAGCTGGGACCCTCTCCCGGGATGCCAGGGAATAGAGGGAGTTGGCATAGATGCTCCAACCGTGTCTCAGGGAGCCTGCATGAAGTACTTGGAATTTGGATCTAAGAGTAAACAGTACATAAAAGAAAAGGAACTTTGAAGGGACCTTTTGGGACCGGAAACGAAAACCCTGTGCCTGGTTGGATCCTGGAAACAGGGTTGAAAGTCTCCCGTTTCCTCCTCCAACAAGGGGAAGTGAGTAGCTTGAAGCCATCTGAGATCTGTTGTGTTTGGGACAGTGCGCCTTTGTACAGGCTGAGGAGTGATGTATACAGACTGCAACATGATTTCTTTGAGGCTTTCTGGAAGACTAAGAGCGAGGTCTTACTAGATTTGCTGTGAAGTTGCAATTTATACTTTTTCTACATTAACTGAAGATACGTCTAATAAACTACCTTTTTATTAGGAAAGCAATCTTTGATGCGGACAGTGGCTTTTTGGAAGTGCACGTGTGTGTGTCCTGCACCCAGTTTGGCGCTGCAGAATATCTTCCCCCAACCAACAACTCCGCTGAGAACTGTTTTCCTCAACTCAGGTGAGTACCTCAGGCTCCCCAAAGCTAAGAAGGTGACCCCCAATGAACGGGAGAGGTTACATTTGATATTCTTATTGGGAGGGGGGTTCTCTTGGGGTTTATCGGTTTTAACCAAGAATCAGAAGTCCTACAAAAGAACAAACAATGCGTGCATGCTGAGCCTTGTTTACTTAACCTAAGGTCAATCATTGCTTAAGACAAAAATGTCTGTTCACAAGCTTCCTGACTTACTTTCACGTTAACATAATACAGGTTCCAAGCAGCTAGAGATCTAGGTGAAGCGCCTACTATTTAAGTTTCTAGTTACCCATTAGAAAGTAACTTTTCTGTGCCTTGTGCCCCTTGCAGTAGGATACGCCTTTACCTGTACACACTTGCATATATGGCCCCCAAAGGGGATACCTCAATAGCCAACGCATGGACGGGCATCATTTGCTGAGGTGCCAGGTGTACTGCAACATAATAGGAAAGATGCGAAGGTGTTTTTTCACTGGCAGAAGCTTTACTCTCATACTTTAGATCCACAGGTAACATATTCCTAGGGGCCTTCATTTTTTATTTTTATTTTTTAATGTTTCACAGGAATTTATCAGGGCTTCTTATGACAAGAACAAAAACAGGAGAAAAATCGGTGGAAAAAGGTGACTCGTTCTTTTTCTGGGTAAATATCGGAGTTTATTTTGGTGGACAGAAGCCAGGACAATAAAATGATGTTATGCAGATTCTCCTGCTCACCCCTATCCCCTGCCTGGCATGTCCCTTTCTCTCCCCCACACCTCTGAGAATTTCCCTCTCCCCCCCCCCCCCCCCGGTGGCTCCAGGCTTCTCTCTTGCTCGGCGGCCTGCAGTTGCTGCACTTCTGCCTTTGTGCAGGGGTCAGGGAGTTTGCCAGGAAGTGCTTCTGGCGGGTGTGACCTGCTTCAGGTGCTGCGTTGGTGGTACCAAGCAGCAAGCCCTTTGCCTGGGGGGGAGGGGGCAGGCGGGACTTGAAATGCCAGACCAGCAGCGCTGGAGGGCACGCGCGTTTGCTGGTGGGGGACGGGGCTTGAAACGCTGCAGGGTGTCTTGGCCCGCACTGGCTACCAACAGTTGCTGAAGGCCTTGAGAAGCTGCATCGGCAGCTCTGGAGCTGCTCTTAATCAGCCTAAAATTAGGGTGAAAATCGGTTTAAGCAGATTGTCACGTTTGGGAACAGTCCAGGGTGAAAATCAGTTTAAACTGAAAATGAAGGACACTACATATTCCACACTTGATGGGAGATGATTTATAGTAAACAAAATGACTGGAATATATTTTTTCCATGTTTTCTGATGCCTGCCCTGCTCTGTCCACATCAATATATCATTTTCAAGAACCAACATGACGGCAAACCAACACAATCTCATTTTGTGTTTTTTGAGAGGGAGATGTGGGAGATGAATAGGGAAAGGCCAATGCTATCAGTGTGGTATACAAAGAGCACATGGACTTGTAAACACTGGATGTCCACGTGCGCTGGTAATCCCAAAGGACCTGGTGGGGCTCCTGATCACTGTAACCTAGAGGAGAGAGAGAGGATTTCAGACAGGAGCTGTGAGGAATGATCTCAACGAGCAGTCAGTCTGCAGTGCAAAACACAGTGTTGTTCATAAAACATAATAAAACAAGGTGCAGTCCAAGCTCTCACCGGCTCCCTGAACCCACACCTTCCCTCAGCAGGCTTTCTCACAAATTCCCCTTTAAGACGGGTCTCACTTCCTCCACATGGAAAATATAGCAGCTGACAAGATTGAAAGGTACAATAGTACACTTTTAAACCATACCCCCAAAATTATGGGGGTTTTTTTTCTATAAAAGGAGAACTATGTGTTTTTTTAAGTAACACTTGGATTTTACATAAGGATCCTTGGTGCTTATCCCATGCCTCTCCTAAAATCCATTAATATTTTAGCCTCTACTAACTGCTCTGGGAGGGCGCTCCACACAACCTAACATTGCTTCTGACTATTTCCCTTTGGAGCCTCGTGTCATTATCTTTGTTTTCAAACTTCACTTCCATTGAACAAGCTCACCTCCTGTGCATCATTAATAACTTTCAAGCATTTCAGTGTCCAGGGTGTATGGATTTAGATCAATTCAAGACTGGCTGTCTAACTTTCAAGGCCTTTCACTGGGTTCGCCTTCATATTTGTCCAATAATCTTCTCCCATATTTACCTACAGGTATTCTGCGTTCCTCACAACCAAAGCTTCTAGTTCTCCCCTCACCCAAACTGATAAGACTGGAACACACGCATTATTTATTTTATTTTTTTTGCATTTATTACAATGTATTAGTCGCTTAACTCAGTGAAGGCCCAAGCGTTGTACAAACTGAAACATCCCTAAAATATATGTTACAAAAACTTCCCTGGTACAAAAGACATTAAATGCTAGACATAATAAACAAACAGATCCAATACAGAAGAAAAACATAAACAAGCAGACCTGCAATCAAGCCTCATGCAGTGGGGGAGGGTGCAGGACAGAAATGAATCAGTAATAAGCCTTTTTTGGAAAGGAAGGCTTTGAGGAGACCTCTAAAAGTTTTAAGACATGTACACAGACGCAATTCCTCGGGGAAGGAGCTCCATCAAATAGGAGCTGCCACTGAGAAGGCGGATTCTTGTGCTACAAAGCATTTTTAATTGAAGGGACATCTCACTGAGATGAAATCTGCTTTTCTTATCTGACGCCAAGTCTTTGGAACTGTTTTTCTTTGGCGTTACGCCTTGAAAAAAACTATGCCAAATTTAGGAAGTCCCTTAAAACTTTCCTTTCCATGAAGGCCTTCCAAGACGAACTGCTCTTCTGATTTTACAGATATCCATGCTCTAAGTATTTCAGCAGATATTTATTGTTTCATGCTATAGTTTACTATAGTGTGTATCTTTTTTTTATCTTCTTTTATTTTTATTGTTTTTTTAAGTCAATTTTTTAATTTTAATTTTAGCTTTAGATTTTGAATCTATAATTTGTTACTCACTTTTAGCTTTAATATATGGTATGTTTATTTTTTAATTTATGTACATCACATTGATATACTTATGTAAGAATTGTGATTCATCAAGCCTAATAAATAATAATAATAGTAATAAGAAAAAGATCTTTAAGTCTCATCTCATTGAACTTTTGATGTAGACCACGCCCCATTTTGGTAGCCCTTCTCTGGACCACCTCCATTCTGTTTTCTATTAGTTACACCGCTTTCTGCTACCTTAGCATCCTTACAGCATTGACCATGTCACACTGTTTTGCTACCTGACTGTCTATAGCGACAGCAGGAGCCAACTAGCTGGGAATGTGAGAGCTGGTTACATTTAAGAAGATTTTCAGCCACAGCCTACCTGACTATGTGGCATCTGAAAATCCTTAATGACTGGAGATTCAGCTTCCCTGGATTTTGTTAGCATGCCCGTAGCCCCAAACTATTTCAGATTCCTCTAACACTCTTATTTCCCCCAAGACAGCTCTGGCTTCTGAACTCAGTGTGCTCTCTAGACCAGCACTGCAGCTGCTCTATACATACATGTATTTTATAATTCTGATTCTCACTTTCTATGGCTATTAACAGCACTGTCAATTGCTTTGTGTGCATTTTCTGCTTTTATTGTTCTCTGTGCCTTTCATTTCTCTGCTAAAAATTTGAGACTTTGCAGTAAATGCCAGGATAGTATTTATTTATTTAAAAGAAGAAGTCACGGCAACTGAAACAAAATGGTAGGGATCTATGAAACTAGAGAGATTAAACTATATCCAGGGCAGAGTTTGGAGTGAAAAGGAAAAAGACAAGATGGTACCTTCACTCTAATGAAGGTTTTGAAGGCCAATAGTGTAACTGTCTGAAATGATGTCAGGTTAGCACAAAGTAGGATCACACAGAACAATTTGAGAAGAGTGTAAAACCTACACTTGATGTGGCCGAGTATCTCTGACAACTGATCAGCTGTTAAGATGTAACTAGAAAATTTTGGGAATGTTAATGGATATTTTCCACGCTTATTATTGCACCATAAAGAAAATAATGTATCTTCATTAAAGTGGTGCTGCTAATGAGCAGAGTCCTCACTCGTTATCCAATCTATGGCCCAACTACTTCCATGACAAGATTCAGGTCACCTTTACCTCCCTTTCCCCCACTTCTTTCCTCCACCCTTCCCCCAGTCTCCACCTCTCTCTCCAACTTTCCTAAAGTCACAGAGGAGGAAGCTGCCTGTCTTTTCTCTTTCTCCAAACTTACTATTTATTCCTCTGACCCTATTCTTACCCAATTCCTCCACTTTATCTCCATTGCAGTCATCTCTTCCATCTGTCACATCCTCAGTCTGTCATTCTCCACTGCTACTATTCCTGCTGACTTCAAAAATGCTGTCAGCATACCTCTTCCTAAAAAATCCTCACTGGACCCTACCTGTCCTGCCAACTATTGTCCTATCTCTTTCCTTCCTTTTGCCTCCAAACTACTTGAGCATGCTGTTCACCTTCACTACCTTGACTTTCTTGCATCTCAAGATATTCTTGATCCACTCTAGTCTGGTTTTCGCCCTCCACATTCAACTGAAACAGCTCTTGCCAAAATCTCAAATGACCTGTTTATGGTTAAAGCAAAAGACCTTTACTCAATCCTTATTCTTCTTGACCTATCTGCTGCTTTTGACACTGTTGATTACCACCTAATCCTTGATACCCTGTCCCTGTCCTCTCTTGGATTTCAGGACTTGTCTTGTTTCTCTTCTTAACTCTCCCATTGTACTTTTAGTGTTTCCTCTGGCAGATCCTTCACTGCCATCCCACTATCAATTGGTGTGCCTCAGGGTTCTGTCCTGGGCCCTCTTCTCTTTTCCCTGTTTTATCAGGAAAAACAAAAGAAGAGAATGCAAATAAAATTACACATTGGAAACAGTAACACATATCCTTGGAGAAGACATAGGTGGGTACAATATAAAAAAAAAAACAAGAGAGACAACATAATAAATAACTGACTTTCCAGTAGATGCATTGAGATGTACTTCATGGCATCTGCAGAGGCCTTGCATGCAGTAGGGAACTGTGTGGTGGCAACGAACAATAATATATTTTTTTCTGTATATAACCCTTGGGTGGGATGGATCCTTCACTTGTCAACCAGGGGCACATGGAAACACCAGTAGAGAAGGACCCTTTCTGCACTACTCCTCTCAGTCTCTATACAACTCCTTCTCTCTACCGGATAGCTTTCATCTGAGCCCAAGAGTTCCAATATGTGGGGATGAACAATAGCTCTTATACCCTGCTTCTGTGCAATTAAACCCTATTTCCATCCTTTACTTCATAGCATCAATAATTATACAGTCTCAGCATCTAATAAGCACATAGCAGAGTAATGGTGGTTCCCAACTTCTTTACTGACAGTTTGCTCAGATGACTGTATAATATTTATACTTCTCTCATTCGATTGATTAGCGCCAATAAATAACAAGACACAGATAGTATAAACTTGTGACTCTACTTCTTCTAGCAAAGTCTCTACTTCTAGTGGAAGCTCTATATTTACATAGAATTACTCCTTGCATCCAATTCCTTACTTTCCTCAGTTGGACAGATTAAAGTTAGTTTAATCTTCTTTTACCTCCTAATTTATTTTTCTTGCCTTTTCCCACTGGAGGTGGTTAGAATACACATTCAGTCCCAATATTTAATCAGAACTTAGTCCCAAAAATCCTCTTTGAATACTTTTAACTCCTTATGCAGCACATGAAGGGTACTTCTCTCTCCCTTGTATTTTCCTTTATTCTTTCTACTCCTCAAGCAGCACCAGGTAAGCACTTATCACACCTTTAGTAAATCTTCCCACAATAGCAACAAATTTCTTCTTATCTTTATGTTGTATCTCCTTTGTTCTCCTATCACTGCACTTTACTGGGATACCTTACTTCAGATGAAAATTGTAACAGCGCTGTATCTTTTTGAATGAAAGACTTCCCTCTTCCAAAGGTTTGGTATACTAACTCCCAGGTACCATGGTTTATCAGCTCCAAGTGGGAAAAATATTACTTGAAACCAAAGAGGAAAAAATTAAGCAAGAAGGGTGGAATAAAACCTCCTTGCCTCCAACATAAGAGATAGCTCAAAATGCAAAAACATTCTTTCTCTGCAGCAGGACACTATCACTAGCACTGTGTATGCTTGTTAGGAGACTATCACAAGCAGGTCTTCCTTATCCCACATCCAGCCTCAAATACAGGGATGCTCCAATCCACTGTAACAAGGGGGTTGGGCTCACAATCTAAAAAATTGGCTTAAAAGAGTCCAAACTATCTTCAAAGGCAGATAGATGAGTCAACGGGAGGCCAACCCCTAAATGGGAACATCTTTCCTATAAATTAGAAGGAAAAATTAAAAGACAGGAGATAGAGAGCTCCTACTTCAACAAAATCCAAACTACAATCTACGAGAATATCAGGTGCTCTGGGATTATAAACAGCTAGAATACACCATCTGCATGTTCCCACATGGAAGAGCAAAACCCAAACCTCTCTTACTTATTTCCTCATTGAACCTACCCTGCTTAATGGTATACTCCTTTAGTAAGGGGAAACCAAAGATCCCCTACATCTATGTAGAGAACCCCACTGGGTCTCTACGAGTATGATTATACCAACCATGTAGGTAGAATAGAAGTATCCTTTATAGCTCACCCATGTGGATTGCTGAAATGGTAATGTCCTTGCTTTATAAAAACTAGGGACACCATTTTGTAGTGTGGATCTTTGCAATGACCTTTGAAGAGATAGGATAGAATTTTTGCCTTTTCTTGGTTTTGTTCATTGTATTTGGAAGGGAACGCCTTGTGACCTCTTTTCAGAGTGGCGGGGTCTTTCTCTCCACCGGGGCAGGTCCAGGAATAGGTTTCCTCTCAACAGAGGTGTGCCTGAAGAAGTGTTTCTGTTTTAGGAAGGTAGCTGGGGTCCAAGGTTGGAATTCCCAGGTCTTCAAGGAAAGAAAGAGCCCTGGAGTTGCAGATAGTGAATTCCTGAGAGGTTATTTGAAGATAAGAAGTAGTCTTAAGTCTATAATTCCTCATCTGTCCAAAGAGAATACTTGGAGAAATACTTGGAGCGCACTCTACTGTATCGGCCTGTTAGTGAAGCAGAACCTCCCTATTCTGTATTTGGTGAGTTTCTGTCTGTGTTTTGCATGTGTGACTAAGGTGAAGTATTCTGTTAGCATGTAGTTTCTGTGTAGGGATTTACATATTTATAAATGATCTGGAAAGGGAAATGACGAGTAAGCTAATCAAATTTGCAGATGACACAAAATTATTCAGAGTAATTAAATCACAAGCAAATAGTGACAAATTGCAGGAGGACTTTACGAGACTGGAAAATTGGGCATCCAAATAGCAGATGAAATGTAATGTGGACAAGTGCAAGGTGATGCACATAGGGAAAAGTAACCCATGCTGTAGTTAAATGATGTTTATCTTTATCTTTATCTTTTTTTTTAAATTAATTAATCACACATATCCTGCACGATGTACATAGAAACTAGGGATGTGAATCGTTTTTTGACGATTTAAAATATCGTCCGATATATTTTAAATCGTCAAAAATCGTTAGGGCCACGATACAATACCAATTCCCCCGATTTGTCGTCAAAAAATCATAAATCGGGGGAAGGGGGAGGGCAGGAAAACCGGCACACTAAAACCCCCTAAAACCCACCCCCGACCCTTTAAATTAAATCCCCCACCCTCCCGAACCCCCCCCCCCCCAAATGCCTTAAATTACCTGGGGGTCCAGCGGCACACTAAAACACGGCACACTAAAACCCCCTAAAACCCACCCCGACCCTTTAAATTAAATCCCCCACCCTCCCGAACCCCCCCCCCCCATGCCTTAAATTACCTGGGGGTCCGTAGCGGCGGTCCGTAGCTTAAATTACCTCCGTAGCCTTAAATTACCTCTGTAGCGGCGGTCCGTAGCTAAATTGTGGGAAGGGGGAGAGCAGGAAACCGGCACACTAAATCGTGTAGTCTTCAGCCGGCGCCATTTTGCAAAATGGCTGCCGCAAAATGGCGGCGGCAATAGACCAAAACGATTCGACGCAGGAGGTCGTTCCGGACCCCCGCTGGACTTTTGGCAAGTCTTGTGGGGGTCAGGAGGCCCCCCAAGCTGGCCAAAAGTTCCTGGGGGTCCAGCGGGGGTCCGGGAGCGATCTCCTGCCGCGAATCGTTTTCCGTACGGAAAATGGCGCCGGCAGGAGATCGACTGCAGGAGGTCATTCAGCGGGGGTCCAGAACCCTCGCTGAACGAGGTTTCCTGCTCTCCCCCTTCCCCCGATTTAGCTACGGACCGCCGCTACGGAGGTAATTTAAGGCTACGGAGGTAATTTAAGCTATGGACCGCCGCTACGGACCCCCAGCTAATTTAAGGCATTTGAGGGGGGGTTCGGGAGGGTGGGGGATTTAATTTAAAGGGTCGGGGTGGGTTTTAGGGGGTTTTAGTGTGCCGTGTTTTAGTGTGCCGCTGGACCCCCAGGTAATTTAAGGCATTTGGGAGGGGTTCGGGAGGGTGGGGGATTTAATTTAAAGGGTTGGGGGTGGGTTTTAGGGTGTTTTAGTGTGCCGGCTCACGATTTTAACGATTTTCACGATACTTTACACACCCAAAAGGCAACAATACGATTCCCTCCCCCTCCCAGCCGAAATCGATCGTTAAGACGATCGAGGACACGATTCACATCTCTAATAGAAACAATTATAGCAATTCAATAAATACACACCGAAATCAGAATTCACAGCAACAATACAGGAATTTTCTGCAGGCTTAGTAAAACGCTTGTTAGGTTTTATATTAGGAATTACCACCCAGGAAAATGTTCTAGGCATCATAGTGGATAATACATTGAAATTCTTGGCACAGTGTGCTACGACAGTCAAAAAAGCAAACAGAATGTTAGGAATTATTAGGAAGGGAATGGTAATAGAACGGAAAATGTCATGCCTCTGTATCGCTCCATGGTGAGACTGCACCTTGAATACTATGTACAGTTGTGGTCGCCGCATCTCAAAAAAAATATAGATGCACTGGAGAAAGTACAGAGAAGGGTGTTGCGTTCATGCCTATTCTTGCCCTCGCTCCACCCTCTCTACCTTTGTGTTGACTCCCTTCGGCTCTGACGGACAGATGCTGCCGCAACTTCTCCTCGCTGCTTCTCCCCGGAATCCCCGGGCTGGCCTGACGCTGCGGATCCGCCATGTTCCTGATGACGTAAGAGCACGCGTGCGCGCTCCAGAGTTTGTTCCGGCAAGGGCGCGAACCTCAGGGGAGTCCCCCTGTAGTGACATCATCCGCTTCCAACTTAAAAGGTCTTTGTTTGCTACTATGAATCGAGTTAGCAAGGGGAAATCTTTCTCTGCTGCTCTGCCTTCACAAACTTACCAAGGGGTACCCGCGCCTCAGGGGCCCCGCTCTCTCTTCTTGATTTCAGACTGCTAAGACGGGATCCGGTACTCGCTCCTCGAGGCCCTACGTCCCTGAATGCTCAGAAGATTCCTTAATGCCTGGAAGCGATTGCAGACGTGAACACTGTGAGTTCTATTACAGATAGGAATCGGTAATCGCTACACGAGGTCCTATGTTCCTAATCTCTGAAGACTCCCTTCTGTCTAAGATGTTATCGCAGGTACGGAGATCGTGAGTTGTCATTGCAGATTGCAGATAGGAACCGGTACTCGCTTCACGAGTGCCCGTGTTCCTAAAACCTTTCACAGACTCTCTTCTATCTCAGAAGCTATTGTATACCTACCTATATCTGGTACATTAATATTTCATATTGCAGATAGGAACCGGTACTCCCTCCACGAGGGCCCATGTTCCTAGAACCCTTCACAGACTCTCTTCTATCTCAGAAGCTAACACATACCTATATCTTGTGAAGCACTATTACAGATTGCAGATAAGAACCGGCACTCGCTCCACGAGGGCCTATGTTCCTAAAACCTTCCAAAGACTCTCTTCTATTACAGAAGCCACCTCATACACGGATATTGTGAGTTCTTATTTCAGACTGCATATAGGAACCAATACTTGCCTATAGCTCCTGTTCCTGAATATACTGAAGACTCTCTGTTGCACTGAAGCCATTACAAGATATCTACAACTGTGAGTGTATCATCTACTACTGGTTATGTATCTAGCATACCCTGTCTACTCACTATCTATAGACTATCTCTACAGCTCAGCAACCCAGAGATCACAGTTCCAGTATCTGAGGGACTTCAGCCCTGCCGGGCACATCAACTCACTACTGCCACCTCTGGTGGTTCTACTTCCTGTCTAATAAAGAACTATCTGTGTTTTTCTCCATACTCCAGCCTAGCCAGTGGTCCCTCTCAGGATATCCTCATGGGGGCACTGTCATCTGCCATCGGCCCAAGGATTCACCAGTTTTCATTCAGTGTTTATTCCTTACACTACTAGAGTGGTATCATACAGACTGCCACTCTGTGGGAGCCAACCCACAACAGATCATTAACTCCATCTATGGAGTACATCACTCTGCTGACTACTCCCCTCTGGGGAAGCAGATCCATATCAGACTGCTAACTCCGCCTCTCTGGTGGGGGTGATCTACATCAGATTGCCAGCTCCTCCCCTCTGGGGGAGCTGATCAATAACAGATTGTTAACTCTGCCCCCCTTGGCGGGGTGAGCGCTAAAAAAGGGTGACCAAAATGATAAAGGGGATGGAACGGCTGCCCTATCAGGAAAGGCTAAAGAGGTTAGGGCTGTTCAGCTTGAAGAAGAGATGGCTGATAGAGGTCTTTAAAATCATGAGAGGTCTACAGGTAGATTTGAATCAGTTATTTACTTTTTCAGATAATAGGAGGACTAGAGGGCACTCCATAAAGTTAGCAAATCCATAAATTGCTATTAATCAAATTGATTTGGGGAATAGTAGGGATGTGAATCGTTTTCCATATCGTCTTAACGATAGAAATCGTGTGGCAGGGCAAGAAAATCGTCTTAGGCACGATTTTTTAGTTAAAAAATCGTTAAAAAATCGTTTTTTTTCCGATTAGTGCGCACTAACTCGAGTTAGTGCGCACTAACGGGAGTTAGTGCGCACTAACTGGGAGTTAGTGCGCACTAACTGAAAATGATACAATTTGACACTTTTCAGGTCAGTTAAGGTCAGTTTAGGAATGAATATGTATTCCTATTGGCTGCCCTCTTATTTATTCATGTTACCAAGTTTCCTACTGACAGTATATGGGGGATGGGAAATGGAAACAGTTGGTAGCTTGACAAAACAAGTAATGTGATCAGTCAATGTGACTAGAACTTGTGCCCTAACCCTGATACCAGGGGTATTGTGATCTTCCTGCACACAGTGCCCTATCCCTATTAATACCAGGAGTGTTGTGATCTTCCTGCACACAGTGCCCTATTCCTGATACTGGGGGTGTTGTGATCTTCCTGCACACAGTGCCCTATTCCTGATACCGGGGGTGTTGTGATCTTCTTGCACACATCCCGATATCAGGGATAGGGCACTGCATGCAGGAAGATCACAACACTCCTGGTATTAATAGGGATAGGGCACTGCATGCAGGAAGATCACAACACTCCTGGTATTAATAGGGATAGGGCACTGCATGCAGGAAGATCACAACACCCCTGGTATCAGGGATAGGGCACTGTGTGCAGGAAGATCACAATACCCCGGAGGAGTGAGGGTCAGGCAGCTCCCCCCTGTCTGTGAAGCCAGCCTCTCACTAGTAATGCAGGGAGGGAGCTGTCTCAGACTTCACCATCCCCCCCCCCCTTACCCACACACCATTCACTAGCTGGGACATGGGGGAAGTCAGGAGTGAGGGTCAGGCAGCTCCCCCCTGTCTGTGAAGCCAGCCTCTCACTAGTAATGCAGGGAGGGAGCTGTCTCAGACTTCACCATCCTCCCCCCCCCCCCCCCCCTCACCAACACACCATTCACTAGCTGGGACATGGGGGAAGTCAGGAGTGAGGGTCAGGCAGCTCCCCCCTGTCTGCGAAGCCAGCCTCTCACTAGTAATGCAGGGAGGGAGCTGTCTCAGACTTCACCATCCTCCCCACCCCCCTCACCCACACACCATTCACTAGCTGGGACATGGGGGAAGTCAGGAGTGAGGGTCAGGCAGCTCCCCCCTGTCTGTGAAGCCAGCCTCTCACTAGTAATGCAGGGAGGGAGCTGTCTCAGACTTCACCATCCTCCCCCACCCCCCCCTCACCCACACACCATTCACTAGCTGGGACATGGGGGAAGTCAGGAGTGAGGGTCAGGCAGCTCCCCCCTGTCTGCGAAGCCAGCCTCTCACTAGTAATGCAGGGAGGGAGCTGTCTCAGACTTCACCATCCTCCCCCCCCCCCCCCCATAACCACACACCATTCACTAGCTGGGACATGGGGGAAGTCAGGAGTGAGGGTCAGGCAGCTCCCCCCTGTCTGTGAAGCCAGCCTCTCACTAGTAATGCAGGGAGGGAGCTGTCTCAGACTTCACCATCCTCCCCCCCCCCCCTCACCCACACACCATTCACTAGCTGGGACATGGGGGAAGTCAGGAGTGAGGGTCAGGCAGCTCCCCCCTGTCTGTGAAGCCAGCCTCTCACTAGTAATGCAGGGAGGGAGCTGTCTCAGACTTCACCATCCTCCCCCCCCCCCTCACCCACACACCATTCACTAGCTGGGACATGGGGGAAGTCAGGAGTGAGGGTCAGGCAGCTCCCCCCTGTCTGTGAAGCCAGCTTCTCACTAGTAATGCAGGGAGGGAGCTGTCTCAGACTTCACCATCCTCCCCCCCCCCCCCCTCACCCACACACCATTCACTAGCTGGGACATGGGGGAAGTCAGGAGTGAGGGTCAGGCAGCTCCCCCCTGTCTGTGAAGCCAGCCTCTCACTAGTAATGCAGGGAGGGAGCTGTCTCAGACTTCACCATCCTCCCCCCCCCCCCTCACCCACACACCATTCACTAGCTGGGACATGGGGGAAGTCAGGAGTGAGGGTCAGGCAGCTCCCCCCTGTCTGCGAAGCCAGCCTCTCACTAGTAATGCAGGGAGGGAGCTGTCTCAGACTTCACCATCCTCCCCCCCCCCCTCACCCACACACCATTCACTAGCTGGGACATGGGGGAAGTCAGGAGTGAGGGTCAGGCAGCTCCCCCCTGTCTGTGAAGCCAGCCTCTCACTAGTAATGCAGGGAGGGAGCTGTCTCAGACTTCACCATCCTCCCCCCCCCCTCACCCACACACCATTCACTAGCTGGGACATGGGGGAAGTCAGGAGTGAGGGTCAGGCAGCCCCCCCCTGTCTGTGAAGCCCGCCTCTCACTAGTAATGCAGGGAGGGGGCTGTCTCAGACTTCACCCTCCCCCCCCCCCCCCCCCATAACCACACACCATTCACTAGCTGGGACATGGGGGAAGTCAGGAGTGAGGGTCAGGCAGCTCCCCCCTGTCTGTGAAGCCAGCCTCTCACTAGTAATGCAGGGAGGGAGCTGTCTCAGACTTCACCATCCTCCCCCCCCCCTCACCCACACACCATTCACTAGCTGGGACATGGGGGAAGTCAGGAGTGAGGGTCAGGCAGCTCCCCCCTGTCTGTGAAGCCAGCCTCTCACTAGTAATGCAGGGAGGGAGCTGTCTCAGACTTCACCATCCTCCCCCCCCCCTCACCCACACACCATTCACTAGCTGGGACATGGGGGAAGTCAGGAGTGAGGGTCAGGCAGCTCCCCCCTGTCTGTGAAGCCAGCTTCTCACTAGTAATGCAGGGAGGGAGCTGTCTCAGACTTCACCATCCTCCCCCCCCCCCCCCCTCACCCACACACCATTCACTAGCTGGGACATGGGGGAAGTCAGGAGTGAGGGTCAGGCAGCTCCCCCCTGTCTGTGAAGCCAGCCTCTCACTAGTAATGCAGGGAGGGAGCTGTCTCAGACTTCACCATCCTCCCCCCCCCCCCCTCACCCACACACCATTCACTAGCTGGGACATGGGGGAAGTCAGGAGTGAGGGTCAGGCAGCTCCCCCCTGTCTGCGAAGCCAGCCTCTCACTAGTAATGCAGGGAGGGAGCTGTCTCAGACTTCACCATCCTCCCCCCCCCCCTCACCCACACACCATTCACTAGCTGGGACATGGGGGAAGTCAGGAGTGAGGGTCAGGCAGCTCCCCCCTGTCTGTGAAGCCAGCCTCTCACTAGTAATGCAGGGAGGGAGCTGTCTCAGACTTCACCATCCTCCCCCCCCCCCTCACCCACACACCATTCACTAGCTGGGACATGGGGGAAGTCAGGAGTGAGGGTCAGGCAGCTCCCCCCTGTCTGTGAAGCCAGCCTCTCACTAGTAATGCAGGGAGGGAGCTGTCTCAGACTTCACCATCCTCCCCCCCCCCCCCCTCACCCACACACCATTCACTAGCTGGGACATGGGGGAAGTCAGGAGTGAGGGTCAGGCAGCTCCCCCCTGTCTGTGAAGCCAGCCTCTCACTAGTAATGCAGGGAGGGAGCTGTCTCAGACTGGTATCAGGGTTAGGGCACTGTGTGCAGGAAGATCACAACACTCCTGGTATTAATAGGGATAGGGCACTGCATGCAGGAAGATCACAACACCCCTGGTATCAGGGATAGGGCACTGTGTGCAGGAAGATCACAATACCCCGGAGGAGTGAGGGTCAGGCAGCTCCCCCCTGTCTGTGAAGCCAGCCTCTCACTAGTAATGCAGGGAGGGAGCTGTCTCAGACTTCACCATCCCCCCCCCCCCTTACCCACACACCATTCACTAGCTGGGACATGGGGGAAGTCAGGAGTGAGGGTCAGGCAGCTCCCCCCTGTCTGTGAAGCCAGCCTCTCACTAGTAATGCAGGGAGGGAGCTGTCTCAGACTTCACCATCCTCCCCCCCCCCCCCTCACCAACACACCATTCACTAGCTGGGACATGGGGGAAGTCAGGAGTGAGGGTCAGGCAGCTCCCCCCTGTCTGCGAAGCCAGCCTCTCACTAGTAATGCAGGGAGGGAGCTGTCTCAGACTTCACCATCCTCCCCACCCCCCTCACCCACACACCATTCACTAGCTGGGACATGGGGGAAGTCAGGAGTGAGGGTCAGGCAGCTCCCCCCTGTCTGTGAAGCCAGCCTCTCACTAGTAATGCAGGGAGGGAGCTGTCTCAGACTTCACCATCCTCCCCCACCCCCCCCTCACCCACACACCATTCACTAGCTGGGACATGGGGGAAGTCAGGAGTGAGGGTCAGGCAGCTCCCCCCTGTCTGCGAAGCCAGCCTCTCACTAGTAATGCAGGGAGGGAGCTGTCTCAGACTTCACCATCCTCCCCCCCCCCCCCCATAACCACACACCATTCACTAGCTGGGACATGGGGGAAGTCAGGAGTGAGGGTCAGGCAGCTCCCCCCTGTCTGTGAAGCCAGCCTCTCACTAGTAATGCAGGGAGGGAGCTGTCTCAGACTTCACCATCCTCCCCCCCCCCTCACCCACACACCATTCACTAGCTGGGACATGGGGGAAGTCAGGAGTGAGGGTCAGGCAGCTCCCCCCTGTCTGTGAAGCCAGCCTCTCACTAGTAATGCAGGGAGGGAGCTGTCTCAGACTTCACCATCCTCCCCCCCCCCTCACCCACACACCATTCACTAGCTGGGACATGGGGGAAGTCAGGAGTGAGGGTCAGGCAGCCCCCCCCTGTCTGTGAAGCCAGCTTCTCACTAGTAATGCAGGGAGGGAGCTGTCTCAGACTTCACCATCCTCCCCCCCCCCCTCACCCACACACCATTCACTAGCTGGGACATGGGGGAAGTCAGGAGTGAGGGTCAGGCAGCTCCCCCCTGTCTGTGAAGCCAGCCTCTCACTAGTAATGCAGGGAGGGAGCTGTCTCAGACTTCACCATCCTCCCCCCCCCCCTCACCCACACACCATTCACTAGCTGGGACATGGGGGAAGTCAGGAGTGAGGGTCAGGCAGCTCCCCCCTGTCTGCGAAGCCAGCCTCTCACTAGTAATGCAGGGAGGGAGCTGTCTCAGACTTCACCATCCTCCCCCCCCCCCCCTCACCCACACACCATTCACTAGCTGGGACATGGGGGAAGTCAGGAGTGAGGGTCAGGCAGCTCCCCCCTGTCTGTGAAGCCAGCCTCTCACTAGTAATGCAGGGAGGGAGCTGTCTCAGACTTCACCATCCTCCCCCCCCCCCTCACCCACACACCATTCACTAGCTGGGACATGGGGGAAGTCAGGAGTGAGGGTCAGGCAGCTCCCCCCTGTCTGTGAAGCCAGCCTCTCACTAGTAATGCAGGGAGGGAGCTGTCTCAGACTTCACCATCCTCCCCCCCCCCCCCTCACCCACACACCATTCACTAGCTGGGACATGGGGGAAGTCAGGAGTGAGGGTCAGGCAGCTCCCCCCTGTCTGTGAAGCCAGCCTCTCACTAGTAATGCAGGGAGGGAGCTGTCTCAGACTGGTATCAGGGTTAGGGCACTGTGTGCAGGAAGATCACAACACTCCTGGTATTAATAGGGATAGGGCACTGTAAGAGATGACTGTAGTAGATTGAATAAAGATCTGATGTTTTTGCTCTCCTCACACCAAACAAAAACAACACACAAGCAGAGAAGCCCTTCTTACAAAGCTAAGCTAGTGAGTTAAGTAGGAGGAAAAGTAAACATACTGGTGCCAGTGTGGCTACTTAAAAAATACACTTACCAACAATCAATTACATATATTTGAACTGTGTACAGTTCCAGCCAGGACCACCTTTCTAAAATGCACAGTGATTGGCAAATTCAACATGCACTAGCATTTCAGGTGCCTGCTAACAAAAATAATAAACAAACAAGTTCTAGTCACGTGAGTGCTGATCATTACATTACTTTTTTTGTCAAGCTTCCAACTGTTTCCATTTCACATCCCCCCAACCATATTGGTAACATCAATAGATAAGAGCACAGCCAGCCAATAGGAATACATACATACATATTCATTCCTAAGTGACCTTTACTGACCTGGGAAGTGTGAACACTTTGTTTCATTTTCTGTTGGTGTTCGTTAGTTTCCAGTTCCATTTCCCATCCCCCCAACCATCACCTCAGTGGTAACCTTGGTAATATCAATAGATAAGAGGGCAGCCAGCCAATAGGAACACATATTCATTCCTAACTGACCTTCAGTGACCTGGAAAGTGTTTATTTGTATCATTTTCAGTTAGTGCGCACTAAATCGAGTTAGTGCGCACTAACGGGGAGTTAGTGCGCACTAACTCGAGTTAGTGCGCACTAACACGATTTAACGATTTTTAACGATAAATCGTTAGAATTTCTATTGTATCGTGTTCTATAACGATTTAAGACGATATAAACATTATCGGACGATAATTTTAATCGTTGAAAAACGATTCACATCCCTAGGGAATAGCCCCTGCTATTACTGGCATCAGTAGCATGAGATCTATTTAATATTTGGGTACTTACTGTTGGAAACAAATGCTGGGCTTGATGGACTCTCGGTCTGACCCAATATGGCAAATTCTTATGTTCTTATGTTCCTGGCTTGTTCTGTTTTCCTAATAGGAGATGTATTAGTGTTGTAGAGCATGGTGTTATATTTACAATGTTGCTTTTCATGGGTAGGGTTGATACTGTTTGAGCGCTGGCAGTTAGTGCTGTTTTGTTATGGGAGGTTTACTGTATTGTAATTCAGTTTATTCATGGCTTTCTGATGAAGCTCACTTTACAATAGGCCCAATACCATATGGGTTGCAAGTATTTTGCATTTTTGCAGAATTTTTCCTGGAATATCATTAGTACTCTGCCACTCCTCTGGGAACCCTGACCCTTGCCTTCCCTTTCCCCAGCATTTCAAAACACTACAAGGGCCAGACTCCAAGGAGGATAACCCTCTCCCCCTCTCTCTCTGCCATTTGACCTGTGCCGCGCCTTGGGGGAGGGGCATATTCTTTTTCCTTGTCTCAGGCAGCAGATTGCCTTGAGCAGCCCCTGATCAGAAGGCTGGAAGTAAAATAGTGGAGATATGTTATTCAAATTCTGAGGAGGAGAGAGAAGAGCAAGTTAGAATGAAAAATAGGGAGTTAAAAAAGAGGTGCGTGAGGGAATGGGAGAGTAGAGGGAACGAGAGGAAAATAGACAAAGGAAAAGAAAAGGAGAAGAAACATAATGTGAGAGCAGAGCTGGAAAAGAGCCAAAGATGGGAGAGATTGAAGGAAAGATGTCATGGGAGAGATCTGAATTCCCACTGAAAATGTGTATATTTGTTCATTCTGCTCAGTCACAGAACATACCTGGGAGCCTGCCTGCCACTCCACCACTAACAACACAATCACAACTCCATCTCTCATCCCTTCCATCCCTTCTGTTGTCCATCCCTCTCCCTCCCGCACACTCTCTCTCTCGCCATGTTTCCCTCAAGCGCTCTCTTTTCCCTCCTGCTGTCTCTCTCTCCCCCACTTTCTCCCTTGATGTTGTAAGGCTGTCACCAAAGTGTCCCTTACTATATACATTTGAGTCTTCACAGACACTGGATGTATGAGGTCATAGACACTGGATGTATGAGGTCACAGACAGCCTAGGAGTGGGGAGTGTTCCCTGACCCTCCCCAGTGTAAAACTCTCACAAAACTCAGGAGGTCACTTTGCTTCATGGTCCTTTATCCAGACTTCCATCCTGGGAAGGTGACTGAGGTTCAAGTATGGAGCTTTCAGGCCTTCTAGGAAGTAGGAAGATTTCTTTGGGGTCCAAGGAGCCTCCTCAGTTTGAGGACAGTGAAAAAGATGTTCATCCCAGAGTTCTTGCATGTCACTGTAGAGCAGATTTCTAGTTGGAGTCAGAATAAGGACTGCCAGACTGGGAGATCTCCTTTCAGAGCTGCTGCGTAGGAGTTGGCAGTAGCTCATCTGTTACGAGGACTGTGGCAGGTCAGTTATGGGACTACAGAGATCTGCACACCAGAAAGCAGGTAGCAATAAAGGAAAGCCCTGCTGGGCTCCCATCTCCAAAGAGTATCTCAGAGCTAGCTGAGTAAGAAATCCCCTAGTGTGGGAAGACTGCAATGACTGTAGCTTTACACTATGCACTGTCTTTTCTTTTGCTGAATGGATTGCCCTGTTCTTACATTGTGCAGAAACTACTAATTTTATCCTGTGCCTTATTTTTATTGGAAGGTGCAGCAGACCTCCCAATAGCCTAAGGGCATTTGAAGATTTTAAGTTTCACGTCTGTCAGGAAAGAGTCCCGGAGCATGGATCAAAATTTGCCCAAAGTGAGCCACCAGCCAGCGGGACGGGGGTTACACTCTCAATTCTCCTTCATTGCTGCTGTCAACCTTTTTCTCCCTTCCTTTCATCATTTCATCTGCTGTCCGCCTGTCATTTTCTCCCTCCCAGGCCCAGGCTCCACAGGAAGCATTAAATGTCCCTGGGCCTGCACAGGTTACAGGTCACATGAGGAATGGCTGTTGCTGCAGGGAATATATTTTCTTGACCCACAGAGGTCAAGAAAATATACTGCAATGCCCATGATTAGCACAGCCAGCCTGTGAATTTTGATAATTCTTGTGGAGAAGGAGTGGCATGCCAGCAGGAATTCAAAGACCACATTTTGTCAAGTTTTATCTATCATGATATCAAGAAATCTAAAGATATGGAACATATATTGCTTACAAAGTACTCCAATGTGAAGTATGCATTGCAGGAGTAAACTGGGAATCTGTTTTCCCTGTATTATCTGGCCCTCTACTGGCAGAGACTCTGCAAAGCATGCCTGCCTATATCAAATGAAATCCAACTCTGAATCCACACTAATAAGGTTCACAGTAATAATTTTGACTTAAAAATGGTTTAGCTTCATGAAAAATAGACAACATGACCATAATAAAACAGACTTTTTCATTCTATCATAGTGGTTCTTAAACCAGTCCTCAGGAATCGTCTGACCAGTTGGGTTTTCGGAATATCTACAATGAATTTTCTCAAGATATATTTTCATGCAATATCTGTATGTAAATATATCTCATACATTTTAAGTACTGGCAAACATTTCTCATTCCCAAGAGCTTTTAAAGGATCAGTGCAGCTCTTCTTTAAGATGTCAAGATTCTTATGGTGTGGTGAAAATGATAAATTTATATTGCGCCCCTTCCAACCAGGGGCGCCACTCTTGGAGCACCAACTTCATGACTAGAAGTTCTCGGTCACCAACGGTGTAGTGCTGCTCTGTAGAAAAGAACTTGTGTGAATAGAATGAACAAGGTATCAATTTACCCTTTGGAGAAAACTGACTTAAGACTGCTCCTGCTCCAATTGCAGAGGTGTCAACTTCGAAGACGAATGGATGTCTTGGGTCTGGATGCTGAAGACAAGGACTGGAACAGAAAGCTTCTTTTAGCATCTGAAAGGCAGCTTGTGCTTTGGGTGTCTACACACGAGTGTTATTCCCTTTCTTGGTCATGGCGGTGAGTGGAGCAGCTAGGGTAGAATAATTGGCAATGAAGCTCTTGTAATAATTAGTAAAGCCAAGGAAACATTGTAAGGCCCGTAGGCCTAAAGGCTGGGGCCAGTCTCAGATCCCCTGGACTTTATCTGGATCCATGGAGAAACCTCGATCAGATATGATGTACCCTAGGAAGGGTAAGTGATTTCGCTCAAAGAGGAACTTTTCTAACTTGGCATAAAGATGATTTTCTCTTAGACGTTGGAGGATGATCTGAACATGATCTCGATGGGATTCAAAGTCTTTGGAAAAAATCAGGATGTCGTCAAGATATACGACTACGAATGAGTACAAGAAGTCTTGGAGTATTTCGTTCATAAGGCGTTGAAAGACCGCTGGGGCATTGCATAGCCCAAAGGGCATCACAGTGTATTCATAGTGACCATCCCTCGTGTTGAATGCGGTTTTCCAGATATCTTCAGGTTGGATACGTACCAGATTGTACGCACCCCTCAGATCCAACTTGGTGAAGATCCGTGCCCCTTGAAGGCGGTCAAACAGCTCACTGATAAGGGGCAGGGGGACCGATCTTTGCGGGTTATGGCATTGAGCCCTCTGTAGTCAATACAAGGGCGTAAACCGCCGTCCTCGTTCTTGATGAAGAAAAAGCCCACTCCAGCGGGAGAATCAGAGGGACGAATGAACCCTTTTTCTAAGTTCTCTTTGATATACTTAGACATGGCTAGGGTTTCTGGATGAGACAATGGATAAGTTCTGCCCTTGGGAGGTGTTATGCCTGGCAAAGGTTCTATGGAGCAAATGAACTTGTGTAACGGAGGCAAGGTATCCACCTTCTGCTTCAAGAAGATGTCTTTGAACTCAACATACTGAGTAGGCAAACCAGATAGAGTGGTAGACTTCAAGACAGAGACTACTGGAGATTCTTGACGTAGCCATTTGGAACCCCACTGCACCAATGTCAGGGAATACCAATCGAACTGGGGTTCGTGGACCTGGAGCCAGGGCAGCCCCAGGATGACTGGATGTGTAGAACGTTTTAACACATAGAAGGACATCTCCTCATGGAGAGTGCCCACGGAAAGACGGACAACCACTGTTCGATGGGTGATGAGCCCTGGAAGATGTTCTCCTTGAATGGAGGCAATGCGGAGGCTCACATCTAATGGCTGAAGAGGAATGTTCAGAAGCTTGACAATGTCATCCATGATGAAGCTGCCACTTGCTCCTGTATTGACAAGAGTAGTAGTGGTGAAGGAGTGGATCTCGATGCCCAGAGAGACTGGAAGCAGGAGTTGGGAGCCGGTGACAGTAGCGCCTAAGCTCGGGACCCCCACCGGGCTCAGGCATTGCAGTTTTCCGGACGGACTGGACAGGACTGCCGAAGATGTCCGGAAGTGCCCAAGTAAAGGCAAAGACCCTCCTTTCTCCGAAGGAGACATTCGGTCGGAGGCAGTCGCCCATGGTTCACCTCCATACGTTCCACCACGGGAGGAGGTGGTGGTGCTGGAATCTTGGCTGGAGGACTCTAGACACGCATGGGATGCGGTGTAGGAGAGCGGGAAGCCTTTACTTCTAGTCGCCTTTGCCGGAGACGATGGTCGATCTTCCTGGTGAGGGAAATCAGATCCTCTAGAGACGTGGGAGTCTCACGGACAGAGAGTTCATCTAGGAAGATGGACAGAGAGCACTGGAGAGTCCATCTAGGAAGATGCAGACAATCTTCTTGCCACCCGAGCTCAGTAGCCAGGGTCCTGAACTCCACCATATACTCAGAGAAGTTCCGTGACCCTTGATGGAGGTGGAGTAGATTATGGCTGGCTACAGCTTGGTGGCCTGGGTCTCCGAAGGTCTGTTTGAAGAGAGCAACAAACTCAGATAGCTTGGAAAGCATTGGATCAGAGCATTCCCATAATGGAGAGGCCCATGCAAGAGCCTTCCCTTCCAGATGGGAAAGGATGAAGGTCACTTTAGTGGTTTCCTTCAGGAACAAGGATGGGTTGCAGTGCAAACTGCATGAAACACTGATTGAGGAAGCCACGACAGGAGTGTGGGTCCCCATTGTATTGCGGAGGTGCAGGGAGGCCAACGATGCTTTGGGTAGCATAGAGGCTGATAGGCCCATGGGATTGGCCAGAGCTGTAACTCACAGCTGGGAATGAAGCTCTTCCACCGAAGAGGCTAGTGATTCCAAAGCCCTGCAATGTTCTTAGACTGTGGCAGCCAAACCCAGTAGGGCCCTGGAGGCGGGAGGCTCCGCCGAGTCCATGGCCTTGGCAACCTGTTGTGCTTGGAGGTGGACCCTTGTCCTGGAGCAGTGGAGACCGGCTCCCTGGTAGGGACCAGGAAGCACCTGCCCCCAGGGGGCGGAGCACAGGAGGAGACAGAGGCTAGGATGAGCTTCACCACTGGAAGCCCGCAATCCCCCCGGGTGGAGCCTGTAGGGACGCGAGCCGCTTGGACTTAGGTGGGCCTCGCAGGGTCTCCCGGAGAGGTGGTAGAGAGGCGTGCCCACGAGCAGCAAGGGAGCACGGTCGGACTCTAGGCTGTAGGTCTGGAGGAGCAAGGAAGGCCAGTACAGCATAAGTAATGACAAGGCAAGGGACAAAGCCAGAATCAGGAGACGTGGTCAATGGCAGCCGAGGTCAGAATCAGAGGATCAGTCCGAGGAGTAGTCAACGAAGCAGGGGTCAGGTTCCAAACGAGGTCACAAGGCAGGCAGAAGTCAGGGTCCAGGCAGCAAACAGAATAGTCAAGGAGCAGGCCGAGGTCAGTACCAGAGAGACAGTCCGAGGGTACTACCTGGGGAGACAGGACGGACAGACGCTGGAACAGAAGGACGCTGGAATGGAAGGACGCTGGACAAGGCTGGAACAGTAGGACACTGGAACAAGACTGGATGAAGACTATGAACGCGGAAGCAAACTAGTACACTTGTAGTGCCAACCCAATTGCAAGGCAAGGAAGTGCAGGCAGGGACTTCCTTATATCGTACATTCAATCAGGGCGCGCCACGGAGCTAGAACCCGCCCCTGGCCCTACAAGAGGCCGAGCGGTCCACGCGCGCGTGCGCGTAGGGGCATGACCAACGCCACTGGGGATGCCGAACTCGGCGTGAGGCCTGGTGCGCAGTGGAAGGCCCGGCGACCGCCGTCACTGGATGCTGAGGCCTGGAGGAGCTTGCAGCTGCTGCTGGGGAGGCCGAACCGTGCCCTGCAGAGGAGCTAGTGAGGTGAGCAGGCCCGTGCATGGGCCGGGCGCGGACGGGGCGCGCAACAGGGGATGACTCAGAACCAACATCAGGAAATGTTTCTTCATGGAGATGGTGGTGGAGGCCTGGAATGCCCTTCTGGAGGAGGTGGTGAAGAAGAGAACAGTCAAAGAATTCAAAGGAGCATGGGATAAACACTGTGGATCTCTAAAGGCTAGAGGACAAAAATGAGATAAGCGTGCAGGGGGATAACTTGCTGCTTTGGCAGTTACTACCCTTAGCAGAAGGCCTGGAGATTACTACCCTTAACCGTAATGCTTTGATGCTTTTAATGCAACTGCAACATTGCTCCACACAGACAGCGGGGAAAAAGAGGAATTGGATTCAGAAGATAATTGAGGGCCTCAACTTCCATGGTCTGGGATACTGATCTGCAGACATAAGGGAAAAAGCACAGGACTGCTTCTATGGCCAGTTCGTAAAGGAAATGAAGAAAGCGTGCATGGGGGTAACTTGCTGGGGTGGCAGTTACTACTCTTAACCAATAAGCCTGGATACTTTTAATGCAGCTCCAACATTTGCTCTCTTCAATGGTAGAGGGAAAGGGGAATTGGATTTAGACAGCAACCAATGAAGGCCCTGACTTTTACTATTTGGGAAACTGATAAGCATGGGAGTAACCTGAACAGAGCAGCAGTTACTGCCCTTAACAGAAGACATGGATTACTACCCTTAACCAATAAGCCTTGATGCTTTTCATGCAACTGCAACATCGCTCTCTACTTCAAAGGGGGGGGGGGGGTGGAAGGAAAGAGAAATTTGGATTCAGGGACAACCAACATGAGCCTTGACTTTTTTCAGTCTGGAGTACTGATGCGCAGACATTAAGGAAAAAACCACAGGACTGATTCTACGCCAAGTCCATAAGCAAAGCACGTCAAGCAGCACTGACTGATACATGGGGGTAGCGTGCACGGCAGATACTACCATGGGAAGCTTGCTGAGCAGGCTGGATGGACCATTGGTCCTTTTCTGCCATCATTTCTATGTTTCTATGCTGCTATTCTAATGCACTTAGTGTAAAACACTGTGGGTGAATCGTGTATTCAGAGAAGCAGATAATAAATCCAAATAAATAAATTACAGACAAGCACCCTTCTTCCTTGTGCCTCCCAGTACTGTTGCAATTCCTCCCGTGGCTGGAGCCACGGGAGGCCTCTTACCTGCCTACCTTGCTCCTCTGACACCCTGGTTCCTGCGGCCTGGGCCGCCATCGTGCCGGCGTGAAAGGAGTTGCGCCAGGTTTCGCCTCCTCGGCTGGAGGCCGCCATCTTTCCGGCACGGCAGGAGCCGTGCTGGGGTCCCCTCTCGCAGCACAGAGCCGCACTGGTCCTTTATCCACAGCTCGGAGGCCGCCATCTTCCCGCAGGCCTGAGGCTTGCTGTTCAGTGGCAGGACACCGCTATCACCGTTCCCATGTGGCTGGAGAGCCACTGACATCATCGTCCTCTTCTGCGGCTGTGGGCCGCTCCGGGGCTCCTCTTCGCGGCCCGGAGGCCGCCACTGATGTTTCCTGGCGACTGCCTCTGGACCTCTTCTCCGAGGCAGGAGGCCACCTCCCTCGTTGTGGCCTGCACGGCCCAGCTCTAGCTCCTCCTCAGCATCTGCGTCTGCAGGACTGCTGTCCAGGGTCCTACAGACTTCCTCCTTCCTGCCCTTTGGCGTGGGGTCGCGCCTCCTGGCCTGACTTAAAGGGACAGTGAAGGAGTGGTTCCTGTTCCACCCTGATGACATCATCTTCCTGGATCTGCCTCTTCAGCCTACAAAAGGCTCCTCAGGTCAGTCCTTCCTCGCCTTCGCAAGGAGCAAGTTCTTCCTGGAGCTGGTCTCCTGAGAATCTCCATTTCCCGCTCCTGCCTGGCACACCAGCTCTCCATGGAATCCCTCTTCATTCCGTGTTCTGGTCCCTGCACTGATGTCTTTGATGTTCCTTGATGTCCATGTTTCCAAGTTGTCCAGACGTTCTCCATTAATTTCCATTCCAGCCTGATGTCTTCATCCTTGTTCTAGATGTTCTTCATTAATGTTCCGTTCCAGTCTGATGTCTTCGTCCAGATGTCCTCAGCTCCATTTTGACCCATCCCTCGTGGTCCGCAACCAGCCCGGCTGGGTTGAGTAGGGCGCGTGGTGGCCCAGTGGTCCGCGACCACCCCCACTGGGGTGTGTAGGGCGCTGGTGGGCCCTTCCATCAGACAGCGCGCTGAGAAGTCATCTCATCCCTCGTCTGACTTGCCCTGTTCTTGACCTCTTCCATCTGTTCATCTTCATGTTCCGGGTTCCAGAGATTCTCCTTGTGGTCCGTCTTCAGTCCATCTTCGGGACACCTTCAGATGCATCTTCCACGCTGGGTCGGAGGTTTCGTCCTTCATCAAATGGCCTGTCAGGTGCATCGATCACGCCGGGTTCCCGAGGTTCAGTCCAGGATGGGCTGCCAGGAGTCATGGCCGGTTACCTTCATCTGTCTGTCCTGACGTCTGTCGTCTTGGATTTCCAGTCCTTCTCTTCAGTACTCATCGCCATCTTGAAATCTAATGTATTTGAGTCGATGTCAGCTTGCTGTCTGCTTTGTCTCCAACATAGTCCATGACCATCCCAGCTGGAGAGTGTAGGGCACGTGGCATGGCAGCACTCCTTTCGAGTCCTTCCTCAATGCCTGATTCTTCGTCTTCCTTAACGCCTGACTCTTCGTCTTCCTCAATGCCTGAGTCTTCGTCCTGTGTCAGATGTCTTCATCCGTCCATGACCTCTGTCCAGCCTGCTGCTTCTCGCCATTACCCAACGGCAGTCCGAAAGGGCTTGGAACAGTCAGAGGACCATTCAGAGACCACCATTGTGTTGGTGGTCTTATGGAAGTATACAGGTCCTGTAGAGGGTCAGGGTCTCCAAATTCCTCCAGTCTACCTAGCAGGGACGTCTCACTGCAAGGGTACACATTCATCGTCCTGCAATGGGGAGCGTCCCCTAGTGCTCCCTCCATCGTGATTGCAAACAAGTACCTTTAGGTGGCAGATCTTTTCCTTTCTGTTTCTCTCAATTCTGTCTTCCTCTCTAGAGCCTCTCACTGAATTTCTTGGTCTGATTTCAGCTCCGTGGATTTTCTAAGGCAGATTGTCTTGCTCTGAAACCTCTCCAGTGTTATCATCCAGTGGTTTCTGAAGAATCTTTGTGGGGCTCCTCAGACTCTAATGCTTTTCTCAGGAATTCTTCTCCCAGCTCACTCTGCGGTCCCAAGAATTCCTTCTCCTGGAAATCTGAATTTCTTCCTCTCTCCAGACACCTCTTTCCCCATAAGACAGCTCGTTCTTTATGGTCCTATCCCTGTGGAGGGACAGGCCCACCAAGTGTTGTCCACAAGGAAAAGCTCTCAATCCTTAACCTGTATTAAGGCTGACTCTCCAGTTCCCCCTCTTTCTCACATTGACACAGGAGCTTTGTTAACAAAACCCTCCCAATGGGGAGTGATGCATTTCACTATTACACCTCACTAAACTGACATCTAACCAAGGGTCAAAGGCTAGTGAGATCTCTGACTCATACTGCTGGCAAGCAGACCTGTTGAGACTTCTGCTGCCATAAGAATAAAGAGCACCAGTGCTAGTAAGGGGCAGATTTTGGTATCCTCTTACACTTTGATATTGCAACAATAGATTATTATAATTCCTTATTTACTGGTCTTACTACTACTACTGCTTAACATTTCTATAGCACTAGTCAATGTATGCAGTGCTGTACAACAACTAGTTTGAGATAGTCCCTGATCAAGAGAGCTTAAAATTTAATCAAAACAAACATATAGGTCAAGAGACTTGGGGAGTTTCATATAGTAAGTGTAACACCCCCTTGACCACTTACCTCATGGGCTGTTCCTGGGTCCTGGACTGACCTGGTGGGAGCCCCCCCAAGGGCAGACTCTGTCAGTCCTCATGTTCTTGGCACCTGGTTCCTCCATCTGTGGAAGAAGGTGTTAGTGGATGGGATTTCCCTCCCTTTACCCCAGGAAACAAATGGAACTGTGAACAAGGTTGGCAGTATGAACAAATAAATACAGGTTTATTAGACTATATAAATATATATGTTTCTATGTGACTATGTACATCACTAATAGGATTTCAAATAGCACACATATCTACTTGTGGTTAATAGTCTTAGGCCACACAAGTATATACATTTCTACAAGGTAGCAAGATCATTTAATATTTTGGCAATTTGGGGTTGTGTTGAAAGGTCTTTGCCAATTCTGGGGTCTACATCCTCCTGGGGATCTGGCTCCATCTCCCAATCTGTTGCTGGGGTCCACCTACTCATGAGGGACCTGACTGCCTCCTGGAATGCTGCTGGGGTACACGCCCTCCTGGGGAATACAACTGAGCCTCTAGGCCTGCCACTGAGGTACCCATATTCCTGGTGAACTGCTCGATCTGCTGCTGGGGTCCACACCCTCCTGAGGGATGGCTTGATCTGCCACTGGGGCCCTCTTCCTCCTAGATAATCCAGGGTCACCTCCTGATCTGCTGCTGAAGGTCCCCTTCCTTCTGGGGACTACTCGGTCTGCTGCTGGGGTCCACACCCTCCTGGAGGACTGCTCCACCTCCAGATCTGCCACTGTCCTTCAGTTCTTCTTCCTTGGTAAGAGGATTTTCCCTGATTTGAGTTTAAAACTCCACTAGGCTCATTGCTTGTTTAGCGTTCAGTGATTGAGACCCTCTGCAGTTTCAGTTTTCAGTGATTTTAGCTCCACTAAGCTCATTGCCAGTCATTCACTGTTACCCAGCCTGGATGGGTTACCTTCTCTCAGCCAAAAGGCCAAGACCCAGGCAGGACCATGGAAATAGAATATGTGCACACCCTTCCATCCTACCTGGCTTTTCTTCTCTGCTCTCTGAGAACTGGGTACCCAAGTGTCTGATTCCCCTTATTAGTCAAGGTGAGAATATATTTGCTTCCTAGGACTGGTTTTTTCAGTACATTTCTCTCATATATCCCTCTCTCATTCAGAATTCTTCAATGTAGGACGTTTTCCAGTCATAGTTCTGTAATCTAGGATTTTTCTATCCTTTGATTTAAAGTGATATTTCACTGCAAGTTACCAACAGTAGTCCAGGGGGCTGTGACATGAAAATCCCCTACCTGAGTCTCTGACTCATTTATTCAATGCTCATTTAGGCACCTTCATAGTAAGGAGTCTGGCAACCTTTTCAATCTCATTCTGGGTTTCCTGGGCTGGCAGCTCATGTTACATAGCTGTATTGTCCTCTTTTTTTTTCTCTGCTGCAGTTCACGTAAATGATAGCATGCTCTTTACCTTCCATCTCCCTTGGGAGGTGGGTTTCATAAGACAATAGTTAAAATTAGTTAATGAGGCTGAATGTGGACAATCGGGCTTAAGAATTAAAAACAACCAAAAAAGATTGGTTTTTAGGTGTCATTTAACAAGGTGTGAGAGTGAGCATGACACACCAGCTCAGGAAGTCTATTTCAAGCAGGTGGTGCAGCCAAGTGGAATGCACAGCATTATGAATTGGCAATAGAGGAAAAAGACATAGATAGGAATGACTTGTCTGATGAGCAGATTGCACAAGTGAGCGATGTGGAGAGAAATAAGAGAGGAGAGGTAGTGAGTAGCTGCAGTGTGAAGGTATGTGTAGATGAGTAAGAGGAGCTTGAATTGTATAAGGGAATGGATAGGGAGCCAATAAAGTGGTTTCAGAAGAGAGATTATAAGGGTGTAGTGACTTTGGCAAAAGATGTAGACCCCAGAATTGCAGCTAAATTTAAGACAGATTGCAGTGGAGAGAGATGGCTTGCTGGTAGACCTGTGAGGAGCAGGTTGCAATAGTCTAAGCAGAAGGAGATGAGAGAATGGAAAAGGGATCTGGGTGTGTTTCCAGAAAAGAAAGGATGGATTTTGGCAATGTTACAGAGAAAGAAATGGCACATTTTAGTAGAGTTTTGGATATGTCTAGAGAAGGAGAAAGAGGAGTCGAAGATGACTCTTAGGGTTACAGGCTGAGGGGAGTGGGACTCTGACCATGTTATCCACAGAAATAGAGGAAAGAGGAAGAGGGGAGGTGGACTTGGGGAGGAAGATAAGGAGCTCTGACTTGGCCATGTTGAGTTTAAGGTGGTGATGGGACATCTAGACAGCAATGTTAGACAAGCAAGCTGAGACCTGGGTCTGAATTTCCGATGAAGAGAGGTAAATCTGGGATTCATCAGCATAAAAATAGTATTGAAAGCCTAGAGAGAAAATCGGAGTAACAAGGGAATTAGTGTATAGAGAGAAGAAAAGAGGACCAAGGAAAGACAATGAAATGGTAGTAGTGGAGGATCCGCCAGAGGATGGGAGAGGTATGAAGAGAACCAAGACAGGACAGAGTCCCAAAAATGAGGACAGAGTATCAAGGTGTAGGTATTGATAAACAATGTCAAAAGCAGAAGACAAGTCAAAGAGGATAAGGACTAAGTAAAGGCCTTTGGCTTTGGCCATAAACAGGTCATTGGAGACTTTGGCAAGGGCTGTTTCAGTTGAATGTAGAGGGCAAAAACCAAATCTTTTTAATTGGCTTCAAGTGCTTCAGAATGTAGTGGTAAAAATGATCTCAGGCTGTCGTTTTAGCTGATCGTCATCGGCTCCCAATGTTCTTTTACTCACAATTTAAATGGGTAAATTTTCAAAGAGTTACACAGAGGTCACATGCATAAAAATAATACATATGCATGCATGTGGCATATACACGTGTATGTGCTATTATATAAATTTTGCATGCATGTCAATATCGTGCATAAACTTTAACAAGGCTGTCTAGGGCCATTCCAGTGTGAGATTCTGATGTATGTGTTTAGCACTCTTTCACTTCTCCATTGAAGCTCTCCAGATTGTTGCTGAGCTCAGTTTCTTAGTTTGGTAGGCGAATATCAGTTCAATTTGGTTTTGTGGATGTGCACAAGGTTTTGCAAATGCAGTCCTACTGTCAGTACCTGGAATTGCTTTCTTGCAATTCTGAAAGTTCAAACAATAGGGGGTATGGAGTGGAGAGTTGCTCAGTCTTGCAACTTGTTTGCTTCTCTAAAATTCCAGGATACCCCTTTTCAAATAAGTAATAATATCAGGGTTCCTCCACAGTCTTTTATTCAGAGCTCGAATAGCTGTGGAAAGGACTTTCACTGCAGTCTTCTGCTTGTCTGATGAAGTAACTGACTATCAGGCAGACAAGAGATCCCCTAGTGATGATGTGCAAGGTTTGTGGAAGTCTTAAAGGGATCTTGCTTTATTAGTATTTCAAAGTGGGAATTCACGGTAAGGGTTACACGCACACAAGTTGCTATTTTGTAAGAAGTATGCATGCTGAGGTATATATACTTGTCTGAAAGCTTTTACAACTGCTAACTGATTCGCTCATTTGAAATCGGGCTTGTCTTTTATCTGCAGTTTCCAGGTGAGAGGTCTGGGTGAACTGGTGGGGGTACAAAGTGACGTGGTGGAGGGTCTAGGGGGACTGATGAAGGTCCGGGTAGACTTGTGGAGGTGCTGGCGAACTGATGATTTCAGGAATGCACGCAAATAAGTAGTTTCAGAATGGTATACACACATCCTTTATAAAATACTCGCCTCTGCATTTAATTGTGGGTTATTGTCCACAAAACGTTACAGTTATTTTGTGCAAAAAATATATACATGCAAAATATGTGTGCATTTTTTAAAAATAGGTGGAGAAAGAATGCGTGTTCCAGCATTACAAATATAGGTGTGTACCTCAACATACTCACATACTTTCGGGGCAATGATACATAGTATTTTATAAACTTTGCGACTTCAGTCACACAGTTTATAAATCTCGAGCATAAATCTCTGCACCTTCGCTTATACGTGGAAATGGTGTGCTGAGGAGAATTTTGAAAACCATGCTGAAAGTGATCTGTATTTTAACTATCACATTTTGTACTCTATAAGTCATGTACTTTGATTTGATCAAATCGTACATCATTCTGAGTAGAGATGTGAATCGTGTGCCAGATCGTCTTAACGATCAGATTCGGCTGGGGGGGGGGGGGGGGAAATCTGATCGTTAAGATATGTGAATTGGAATCGTTTCCGATTCCAATTCACATCGCTAATTTTTTTTTTAGGGAGGCCCGCGCCGCTAAAAAAAAAACAACCCACCCGACCCTTTAAATCGACCCCCCCCCCAAAACCTTTAAAATTACCTGGTGGTCCAGGGGGGCCTCGGGGAGAGATCCAGGGGGGCCTCAGGGAGAGGAGAGATCCAGGGGGGCCTCGGGGATAGATTTCCCATTCCCAAGCATCAGCTGTTCTAATGCCTGGGAACGGGAAATCTCTCCCCGAGGCCCCCCTGGACCACCAGGTAATTTTAAAAGGTTTTGGGGGAGTTGGGAGGGGGGGTCGATTTAAAGGGTCGGGTGGGTTTGTTTTTTTTAGCGGCGCGAGCCTCCCTAAAAAAAAGGGTCAGGAGGGTGGGGGGTCGATTTAAAGGGTCGGGTGGGTTGTTTTTTTTTATCGGGCCATCAGCGCCATTTTAATTAGTGGCAGCCAAAATGGCGCCGATGGCCCGAGAGCGGGAGATTGCGCCGGGACACCCCCCCCCACTGGACCACCAGGTAATTTAACATTTTGGGGGGGTTTGGGAGGGTAAGGAATTGGTTTTAAAGGGTCGGGGTGGGTTTAAGGGTTGTTTTGGTGTGCCGGTTTTCCCGCCCTCCCCCAAATAATTCCTGTGCCCTATTTAACGATACAATACAAATGCCCCTGACGATAAATCGGGGGCATTTGTATTGTATCGTGCACTCTAACGATTTAGAATGATTTTAAAATTATCTGACAATAATTTTAATCATTCAAAAACGATTCACATCCCTAATTCTGAGCTCTAAGAAGAGGCGATTAAAAATAAAACAAAACCCTAGATAAATAAATAAATAAAGTTGGATCACAGAATTTTCTGCCAGGAGAGAGGTCTGGAAGGCAGTCCAGGGAAAGGGAGTGTGGGTAGTGCTCTCTGCTTTGCCTGCACTCTGTTCTGTGATGAGGGGACATTTCTTCTTTTAGGAGGTCTGTGAGACCAGAAGGAAGGATCGTCACCCAGGATTCTTTTCCCTTGTTTTGGTGTGGAAGACACAATGCATATCACGAGCCCCCATCTATTTCCTACCTGTTATTTGTGTGGGTGGCCTAACACGTGTACATGTTTCACTCCGCCTGCCCACCTACCCCAACGGAAACACGTTCACAGGAACGCCTCTTTGTAACTCACCCAACAGTATGCGTGTTGCGGAATCCCACATGTGCTTTTACGTGGCATTAAGTTAGTCCAATTTTAAAAAGTCCCACAACTTGCTCTTTTACCTTTTTTCGTCATATCTTGGTGGTCTAACCTGGTAGCCACACTACATTATCCATGTTCATCCAGCAGTAGTTATCACAACCTAGGAAGATTAACATGTTCTCTCTGGAACCAACATGGATACCAGAACTCAGCACTTTTTGTTATGGATTAATAAAGCTTGCATTACATAAATAGGCAAGCTGTTATTTCACGCGTGCATGTCTGATGCTACAGTACATGACATTTTGTTCTTTTTGCAAATAGAAAATTAATTTAATATCACTAAGCAATCCTTATAAGTTTAATCTTGCTATGCAGCTATATTACAAGATTTGAAAACAGCAGATATTAGTTATTAAAAGCATGAAAAATTAGTAAGACTGCTTGAGCACAAAGAAAAAGCAGGTTAAGTTCCTTGTGATGAAGGAGACATGGCATCTGAACAGATTGCTTGCTGGTTGCCATTCCTCTCCCTAATGATCTAGAGCTATTAAATGTAACAATTTAGCCAAATAGTTCCTAGTCCTCCAGGGGAAACTGACTCTTGTTATGCACTATATTCCTACCACAAACTGAGCACAGCCAATTAATCTGACAGATTGCAACATGATTTAACCTCCCTCAACCAATATCACAAGAGTCCTGTCTATGTTAGAAGCCATTCTGCCAATGAATGTATCAACCATCATTCCGCCCGATGGAGGGAGGGGCGCGCGGGGGCGCACAAGCGTGTTTTTCTTTTTTTTTGTGTGCTCATAACATTATTTCTGATGCAGCAGTGAGGCTTGGGCACTAGAACTGTGCACACAGCAATGAGCGTACAAGTTAGCACCCTCTCATGCAAATCCCATGCTAGTGATGGCATTAGCTATTATCCACCCACTCCTCCACACAATGCAGAGAGGTGCGCACACTTAACTCATGGTCTCTTCATGCTGGGAATGTTACTCCTGTTAGCCTCTGGTACTGGGGACCTGCACTCTGCATTTATACACCCAAAAACTGATTTCTATTGCTCACATAAATCTGCCTCTCCTCTCCCTCCTATTTTTTTCCCTCCCTTTGCCTAATGAGTTTGCATTTGAAACCTAGACACATTGCAAGGATCTGTTTACTTCTTGCCCCTCCTTGCTTCTTGACAGTGTGGATCCCTGATTTCCTATGTTTGCCTTGCAAAGCTTCTTCCCTTCCGCAACACAGATGCAATGGAAATCTCTTCTCTGGCATCTCTAAGCTTTCTGTCCTGTTCCTTTTTGGCTCTCTTCCCACTCAATCTCCAACTATTTTGTGGTGTTTGGGTTGTTTTTTTTTGGGGGGGGGGTTGCACTTTGCATCATCTAAGTCAGTCAAGAGCCTGATCTGAGACAGGACCTGCAGAGCAGCCAAACTGTTTCCCATGTGCATAAACTCATAAGAACATAAGAAATGCCATACTGGGTCAGCCCAAGGATCCATCAAGCCCAGCATCCTGTGTCCAACAGTGGCCAATCCAAGTCAGAAGTTCCTGGCAAATGCCAAAACATTAGATAAATCACTATTGCTTATTAATTACCATCATAGCAGTTTATGGATTTATCCTCTAGGAACTTATCCAACCCTTTTTTAAATCCAGTTACACTAACTGCTGTAACCACATCCTCTGGCAATGAATTCCAGAGCTTAACTATGCACTAAGTGAAGAATTTTTTTTTATTTGTTTTAAATGAGCTACTTGCTAACTTCATGGAGTGCCCCCTGGTCCTTCTATTATCTGAGAGTAAATAATCAATTTACATTAACTTGTTCAAGTCCTTTCATGATTTTGTAGACTTCTATGGTATCCCCCCTCAGTCGTCTCTTCTCCAAACTGAACAGCCCTAACTTCTTTAGCCTTTCCTCATAGGGCAGCCAGTCTATGCCCCTTATCATTTTGGTCACCCTTCTCTGCACTTTTTCCAGTGCAGCTATATCCTTTTTGAGATGAGGTGAACAGAACTGCAAACAGTATTCAAGGTGCGGTCTTACCATGGAGCGATAGAGAGGCATTATGACGCACTCCAATTTATTTTCCATTCCCATCTTAATAACTCCTAACATTCTGTTTGCTTTTTTGATTGCCACAGCACACTGGGCAGACAATTTCAATGTATTATCCACTATGACGCCTAGATCTCTTTCCTGAGTGGTAACTCCGAAGATAGAACCTAATAGTGTGTAATTACAGCAAGGGTTATTTTTCCCTGTATGCATCACTTTGGACTTGTCCAAATTGAATTTCATCTGCCATTTGGAAGCCCAATCTTCCAGTCTCACAAGATCCTCCTGCAATTCATCACAATCCGCTTCAGATTTAACTACTCTGCATAATTTTTTGTCATTCGCAAATTTGATCACCTCACTTGTTATACCCCTTTCCAGATCATTTACAAATATATTAAAAATCACCAGTCCAAATACAGATCCCTGAGGCACTCCACTGTTTACCTTTTTCTACTGTGAAAACTGACCATTTAATCCTACTCTCTGTTTCCTATCTTTTCCTTTAACCCACCCCCACCCCTGCCTGAGTTAAAATATAAGCTCAGTCTATGCAAAAGATTGAGTGCAAATTTTAACTGAGGTTTGCATGCTTTTTTTTTTTTTTTGACTCCCAATACATTAGCATACTACTGCCTGGGCTGTTTTTTGGAGAAATGTATGACATTGTTGTTCAGAGCTGTCAGTCTGGCACTTTCCACAGGTATTAAATTCACTAGGACAAAACAAGCACTAAAATAAAGAGAACCTATGTGACTCTCCTATCTTATGTTCACCATATAACCTCTCAGTTCTCAAACCTACTAACAGCTCTCAAATTAGAGCCATGTGAATTATTTCAATAGATCCTTGGAAACAGGAGTAGTGCTGAGTGATTGGAGAAGAGTGATGGTGTTCCTGCTTCACAAGAGTGGGAGCAGAGAAGAGTCTGGAAACTACAGGCCGGTTAGCCTCACCTCAGTGGTGGGAAAATTAATGGAGACTCTGCTGAAGGAAAGGATAGTGAACTATCTACAATCCAGTGGGTAGGTCCTGTCAGACGAATCTGATTGATTTTTTTGATTGGGTGACTAGAGAATTGGATCAGGAAAGAGTGCTCGATGTGATTTACTTGGATTTTAGTAAAGCTTTTGATACGGTCCAACATAGAAGACTCGTGAATAAAATGAGAAGCTTGGGAGTGAGTGCCAAGGTGGTGGCATGGATTACAAACTGGTTGATGGATGGAGGATAGCATGTGATGGTAAATGGAACCTGCTCAGAAGAGAAAACGGTGTTAAGTGGAGTGCAATAGGGATTGGTGTTGGGACCAGTTCTGTTCAATATCTTTGTGAGCGACATGGTGAGCGACATTGCCATTCTGCTGTAAACCGATATGATGTCGCCACTAATATCGGTATAGAACAGTTTATAAATATATAAACGTTATTTATTTTATTTATTTATTTATTTTCAGGTGATACTAAGATTTGCAACAGCGTGGCCATGCTGGAAGAATGAAATGTGGTTTAAGGAAGCTTGAACAGTGGTCGAAGATATGGCAGCTGGGATTCAATGCCAAGAAGTGCAGAGTCCTGTATCTGGGGTGTGGTAATCCAAAAGAGCTGTATGTGATGGGGGATGAAGGGCTGTTGTGCACAGAACAAGAGAAAGACCTTGGGGTGATAGTTTCTAGCAATCTGAAGACAGCGAAGCAATGTGACAAGGCGATAACAAAAGCCAGAAGAATGCTGGGCTGCATTGAGAGAGGAGTAAGAAAAATGAGGTGATAATCCCCTTACACAGGTTCTTGGTGAGGCTTCACCTGGAGTATTGTGTTCAGTTTTGGAGACCATATCTCAAAAGGGACAGAGACAGGATGGAGGCAGTCCAGAGAAGGGCAACCAAAATGGTGGTGGGTCTCTATCAAATGACTTACGAGGAGAGGTTGAAGGTCCTAAATATGTTCACCCTGGAGGAAAGGAGGAGATATGATGCAAACATTCAGATACCTGAAAGGTTTTAATGATGCGCAATCGACAAACCTTTTCCATTGGAAAGAAAGCAGTAGAACTAGGGTGTCACATAATGAAACTCCAGGGAGGACGACTCAGAACCAACATCAGGAAATATTTCTTCATGGAGAGGGTGATGGATATTTGGAATGCCCTTCCACAGGAGGTAGCGAAGACAAAAACAATAAAAGATTTCAAAGGGGCATGGGATAAACACCGTGGATCCCTTAAGGCTAGAGGATGTGAATGAAGAAAAGAGTGCATGGGGGTAACTTGCTGGTGTGACAGTTACTACCCTTAGCCAAAAAGCCTTCATACTGTTGATGCAACTCCATCATTGCTCTCTGCTTCAATGGCAAGGGGAAAAGAGGAAAAGGGGAATTAGATTCAGACAGCAACCAACAAGGAAACTGAATTGCACAGTCTGGGAAAATGAATAAGCAGTAGCTTGCTGATATAGCAGTTACTACCCTTAAACAATAAGCCTTAATGCTGTTGATGCAATTCCAGCATCGCTCTCTGCTAAAATGGCAAGAGGTAATGGGGAACTGGACTCAGAGAGCAATCAACAAGGGCCCTGATTTTGAAATCTGGGAAACTGATAATTATAAAGATGGCTTGTATGGCCAGCAGTTACTACATAAGCTTGCTGGGCAGACTGGATGGACCATTTAGTCCTTTTCTGCTGTCATTTCTATGTTTCTATGTTTCTATTGTAAGCTACTGGGCCTATGTTCATGCTGTTTGTTTGCTTCCCACTAAATTCACAACACATGCCCTTCCGAGAATATATTTTTCACATGATTACAGCATTTGTGCCATGTGCTGAATTCATAAGCTGCAGGCATCTATTGGATTTGTTTCTCTGCAAGAGCTATCGTTTCTAGAAACTTGCACAAGCAAGCTGAAGTAGCAGTGAGTTCATATCCCTCTTCTTGGTGCCGCCTCTGCTGTTGCTGTTGCACTGTCTCTCGTGGACAACAGCAAAAATGAAGATATTGTGAATCCTGTATTTATTTATCTCTATGCATTGAAATACAACATGGCTAATAAATGAACATTGCTGGTGCCATAAAAAAGTAAATAATCTGGCACTGGCAGGCATGCCTACCTAATAAGCACAGGGCATTACTGGTCCTAAGAGACATAAGGATTGCAATGCTGGCTCAGACCAAGGTCCATCGAGCCCAACAGCCTTTCTCCAACAGTGTTCAGTCTGGGCTCCGAATAACTGGCAGATCTATTTCCTGTCACTCACGAGGAAACCTCTCCAGTAAATTTGGCATTGGTGGGAGACTGAAATTGAATCTTGCCTCTAAGTGGCAGCACGGTCACATTAAATAAAAGATAGAGTAAAACAGACCTTATTTGAATGCTGCCATTAATTTCCACTCTCCTATGTTTAAAAACTATTCCTTACACTGGAACGCTCCAGGGTCACTTCTGAGCATAGCGTGCATTGCTTTGTGTGTCTGCAGAAGTGCCAACAGCCCTAGGGATATGATGCAGCAAAAGGCTTCTCTCTTTTTTCAGGACAATTTTCAAAGCCATTTAAAAGTCTGTGTGTTGTTCCATACCGCACGTGCTTGTAGCAGCATTTACAGGAGGTGTTCCCAAGGGCGTGTTTAGATCGGGGGAATAAGATAACACGTAGATTTCATTTTCAAATCTGCCCCTGTTATGTTCAATGAATATTACTGTGTGAGTATCAATGACTTGATACTGAGTGGAGAATTAGATGTAAAATAGCTAAGCTAATACACAAATTATTAGGGAAAACCCCCGAAATCTCCCTTGCTTTGCACTATGCTACAATACGCACATGCTCTGAGGTCATCTCAGTCTGGTTTGCTCCACATCCCTTCTTTACAGGCTGCACATCTGGCTGAAACCTAGAAGAAGGCATTTTCTGTTGCTGGTCCAATATGCTGAAACAACTGATCCAAGGTATTGCATTTAATAATGTGGCACCAAGACTTTTAGAGAGCAGCTTAAAACATATTTGTTTCCACTAGTTTTTCGGGCCTGGTGCATCTGGAATGCTACAAATATGCATAACTAGCTAGGGAGGCAATAAACGTGCTTGTCAGTTGTATGATGAACTTTTCTGTTTCAAAACAGGGCTGGCAGAAGAATTAGATGGACTAGACGGCTGCCTAGGGTGCTGGAAGTGGGCAGGGCCCCATAGTCACATGTAAGGGCAGCATTTTTGAAAGCAGCGAACAAGGGTGGAGAGGCAAAGAGCTGGGAAAGGTCGCAGTGTGTGAGCGGAGCTTTGGAGGTTCTGGTGTGTGATCTGCATGGTTCGGGTTGGAGAGAGAAAGAGAGAGAGAGAGAGAGAGATATCATGTGATGCCACTACATCCTCGTTGCCTAGGGCAGCTGAAAACCCTTGCACTGGCACTATTTAAAAATCTTAAGAGGTATGCAGAGGAGCTGCTAATTGTTTTTTGTGCCATCCATCAAATGTGTGAAGTTTCTACTAGATATCTAACAGTCAGTTGGGGAGGGAACAGAATAGATGATATGGGTTTGTAGCTCCCCCATGTGGAGCCTAGAATGGAGTGCTCCTAGCCTATATAAACCCTAGCTACCATTTTCTGGTGTGGAGTCTTAAGCTGTCCCTTCCAGGGAGAGCATGTCCATGGCTGTTCCCTAGTTTTGTTTATTTTTCAGGAGGAAGGCTTTCGAATTGAGACCTGGGTTCAGAAAGGAGGCAGACGGCTTTCACCCTTTTGAAAGGCTGTGTCTGAAGCAGTACGGGCCGCCTCTGGAAACGTGTTCATGTTTTGTGTTTTAGAGAGAGGAGTTTTTCCACCCTCCTCATTTCCTTTTTTGAAACATTTACATATATTTTTTTGCCATACCTGAGTCCTCACCAGGAGTTTGGTGTATGTAAACCAAAGGAGTGGTGTTTCTCAGAGAACACGGGTGAGCTGTGAGGAGTTCTGAAGAGGAGTAGGCTCCCATCCATTCCTGGATGAAGGGGTGAAGTGGAGAGAATGAATGTATTTATTTATTTAGTGCTTTTTTATACCGACATTCATGATACAGATCATATCATATTGGTTTACAAGGAACAAGGGGGAAATAATGTAAACATAAACAAAGATAGCAAAAAGTTACAATAAAACAGGGGTACTCGAACTGGGAAGAAGAGGAGCCAGAGGCAGAGGTAACTCGGAACTAAACAATATTGTCATGTACAATATCGGAATTGGGGTACATTGACTAGAGGGCCTTGGAGTGTTACTGTAGCAGGGGAGGTCCCTGATCAAGGGAAGGCTTGTAGAAAAAGCCAAGTCTTGAGTTTTTTTCTGAACGTCAGTAGACAGTGTTCTTCTCTAAGGTCAGGGGGCATAGCATTCCAGATGGTTGGCGCTGCTGTCGAGAAGGCTCGTTCTTTGGTGGATGAGTGGAGTGTGGATTTGGCTGGGGGAAGGTGCAGTGAGCCCTTGTAAGCTTCTCTGATGGGTCTAGAAGAGGTGTGCAGAGTGAGTGGGTAGTGGATATCGATAGGGGTCCAGTTATAAATGGATTTGTGAATGATGGAGAGACACTTGTGTAGGATTCTAAAGCTTACAGGGAGCCAGTGCAGATTTTTTAGGATGGGAGTGATGTGGTCTCTTCTGTTGGAATTTGTTAAGATTCTAGCGGCCGAGTTTTGAAGCATCTGAAGCGGTTTGGTGGAGGAGGCGGGAAGGCCTAGTAGAATGGAATTGCAGTAGTCTAATTTGGAAAATATAATGGCCTGGAGTACAGATCTGAAGTCCTGAAAGTACAGAAGAGGTTTGAGTCTTTTTAGCACCTGAAGTTTGAAGAAGCAGTCTTTGGTTGTGTTGTTGATGAACTTCTTTAGATTTAACTGGTTATCAATTATAACTCCGAGGTCTCTTGCTTGGCTCACCAGGATGTTAGTGTGGGTCGATTGAAGGTTATCGTTGTGGTTGGGAGATATAAGGAGCATTTCTGTCTTAGACGTGTTCAGAACCAGGTTTAGGTTAGTGAGGAGGTAGTTGATATTTAGGAGACAGTTGTCCCAGAACGTAAGTGTTTTTGAGAGGGATTCGGTTATTGGGATCAAGATTTGTACATCGTCGGCGTAGAGGTAGTGTTTAAGTTTTAGGTTCATAAGCAACTGGCAGAGGGGAAGAAGGTATAGGTTGAAGAGTGTGGGGGACAGAGAGGAGCCCTGTGGTACTCCTCTTGAGGAGTTGATGAGAGGAGATTCCTTGTTATTGATCTTTACTTTGTAGCCTCTGTTACTGAGAAAGGAGTCGAACCATTTGAAGGCCGTACCTGTTATCCAGATGTCTGAAAGTCGTTTAAGGAGAATGGAGTGATTCACCGTGTCAAATGCAGCCGAGATGTCAAGAAGTACTAGGAAGGAGTGTCCAGAGTCCAGACCCATGATGAGGTGATCTGTAAGGGAGATGAGGGTTTCGGTGCTTAGTGATTTGCAGAATCCATATTGCGTTGGGTGGAGAATGTTGTGGTCTTCCAAGTAGTCTGATAATTGGGTATTGACTAGTTTTTCCATAATCTTAGCCACAAAAGGCAGGTTGGAGATGGAGCGAAAGTTGTTGGGTTCCCTAGGGTCTAGGTTTGGTTTCTTGAGAAGGGGTTTGAGGGTGGCGATTTTTAGGATGTCCAGGAAGATTCCTTGAGATAGTGAACAGTTTATGATATCCGCTAGGTACTTGGAAATGGTGTCTGGCACCGATAAGAAAAGTTTAGTTGGGATTTGGTCGAGGGGGTGGTATGAGGGTTTTAATTTTCTTTATTAAAGATTCTATCTCTAGAGTGGAAGTAGGTTCAAATGATTCCATTAATGATCCAGTGTTTGAGGAGGAAGAGATGGAAATGGGAGTAGAGGTAGAGTTGGGGGGCAGGAGTGTTAATAGGTTAGATATTTTGCTCTGGAAAAGATTGCCAGTTCGTTTGCCTTTGATTCTGCCTGTTCATCCGGGATGGACGGGGTGGTGGGTTTTTGTGAGATCCAATACATAGAATAGAGCCTTAGGGTCAAAGACGAGGTCGTGGATTCTGTGAGCGTAGAAATCTTTTTTAGCTCGAAGAGTGGCGTTTCTGTAAAAGTGTAGGGTTGATTTGTAGGCGGCTAGTGTGCTCGGGCATAGGGTCTTACGCCATTTGTTTTCTCTCTGTCTGAGGTTTTGTTTAAGTTTTCTGAGTTCATCGGAGAACCATGGTTGTTTCCTGTTAGGTGTCTGATTGATTGTTTTGGCTGCAAGAGGGCATACTTTGTTTGCTAATGATTCTGTGATACTGTGCCATGAGAGGAGAGCCGAGTTGGGGTTTGAGATGTCTAGGTTGGGAAGTTCCTTTGTTAGGTGCTCACTGAGAACCTCCGGGGAGTAAGATTTCCTGTAGTGAAATGTAGATTGAGTGGGATGAGCGTTGGGATTTTCCTTTCTCGTGAGGGTGATGGAGATCAGTGAATGGTCAGACCAGGGGACTGGTGTGCATTCCGGGGGTGGGGGGGGGGGGGGTAGAAGGTGAGAAGCTGGAGTTTATGAAGATGAGGTCAAGGGTATGACCTGCTTTATGGGTGGGCTTGTTAATAATTTGTTTGAAGCCCATAGCCTTGAGGGAGTTGAGGAATGCTTCGCAGTTAGTAGAGAGAGGGATTGAATCGACATGGAGTTTGAAGTCCCCAAGATCATAGTGGGGGCATCTAGGTTAATATGTTTGGCTATGATTTCTACTATGGGGGAGGCATCTGTGTCCAGGAGAACAGGCGGGGCATAAATGAGGAGGATATGAAGCTGGTCAGATTTAAACAGGCCTAGTTCTAATTTAGAAGCCGACTTGATTGGTTGTAAAGTTAGCCTAAGTTCTTTTTTGGCCACCAGGAGCAAACCGCCGCCTCTTTTTTTTTTGTCTGGGAAGAGAGAAGAAGTCGTAGTGATGTGTTGGTAGTTGGTTTATCAGGGCTATGTCTGTCGGTTTAAGCCAGGTTTCCATTATAGCGCAGATGTCAGGTTTTGAGTCGAGGAGATGATCATTTAGAATATGTGATTTCTTTGTGAGTGATTGTGTATTGAATAGAGACACTGAGAGTAGTGCAAGACCCAGAAGTTGAGTAAAGGGGAAAATCATGATAGGGATAAGGGATCTAGTGGCGCGGGTCCGGAGTTGCGTGAGTGATTTTTCCTTGGTAAGAGCACTGTGGTGAAGGATAGGGATTGGGTAGCCTTGCGTCATGTTCCTCTTGAGTTCAGGGGCTGGACGAGCTTTGGGTAAGCATCTGTTTGTTGGAGAGTGGGGGAGTGGTTAGGGTTGGAGTGAGAGTCCTGGAGAGCTGGGAGAGGATCAGTGAAGAGTGAGTGTCCTGGAGAGCTGGGAGAGGATGAGTGAAGAGTGAGCGTCCATCTGTTGGTGAGTTGAGGAGTGGCTGCAGTCTGGGAGATAGTCCGGGACTTGGAGAGCTGGATGAGGATGAATGTTGAGTGAGCATCCGTTTGTTGGTGAGTTGAGCATCCGTCTGTTGTTGAGTTGAGGAGTGGCTGGAGTCTGGGAGAGAGTCCGGGTCCTGGAGAGATGGATGAGGATGAGTGAATATTGAGTGTCTGTCTGTTGGAGAGATAGGGAGTGGCTGAGGCATGAGAAAGCTTCCATGTGCTGGAGGGTTGGGAGGATGGGTGCCTTGCTAGGTGTTGTTCCGGTGCGCACAAAGAGGCACACAAAGGGGCAGGCCCCTTTGTCACACTCCTTAGGCGTGCGATGCCAGACATGCGATGCCAGGCGCGCGACGCCTAGCGCCGTCAAGTGCCCTAATAGTAATTTCTCTATTATCTCAAGGAGATTGAAAGAGAAAAGGAATATAAAGTTGCTCAAGTACTGTGAGTAAGGATAAAGAAGCAATGCAAGAGATGTAGGAGTGATTGGGATTTTTCTGTAAGGACTTTGACTAAATTGGGTCAAAGGAGCTGTCCCCTATCAATCTGGAAGGAGCTTAAAAACTGCCCCATCATTGATTTGAAAGGAAGAAAGATTGAACTTATGAACTGGAATTTGCTTTAACTGTTCGAAAAAATTTACTAAAAAAGGAAGGTAACAAAGAACCAACAGGGTCATTCATCAAAATGTGTTATTTATCGCATCTCAAGATGTGAATGCAAAATTTTGAAATTTTAGCCAACGGGGAGGAGTATGGGAACAGTATGAGGGATGTTTAATGTTGTGTGCAATAGCATAGCACGCATTAAATGCATGTTTTAATGCCAGAAATAACTACACCTTTTTTCCTGGTGTTATGCCTGAAATGGAATTTTTGAGAGAGAAAGAGGGAGAACCTTTGGGATGTAACACATAAGAACTTGGGAAGGTGATGAGGACAGATTTGTATCATTCATGGGTTGGTTGAATTCTTGTGCTACAAACATTAAATTTACCCACACATTTGACAAATCTTGTATTGCTTATCTTGATATTTCTATTTCATTACACACTACTGGTTTCAGTTTTTCTCTATACCGCAAACCTACAGATAAGAATACCTTGCTACGATTTGAGAGTTGTCATCCGTATCATTTAAGATCAAATCTACCCTATGGTCAGTTTTTGAGACTTAGAAGGTTATGTTCTGACCTCACAGATTACAAACTTAAAGCCAGGCAATTAATGTTAAACTTTCAACAAAGAGGTTACCCTTTAAGCATTATCAAAAAGGCATATAAACGTGCTAGGTGGGTTAACCGTGATCTTCTATTTTTGCCAACTCAGCCTACATCAACATCTGAAAAAACCACATGTGTACTTCCATATTCATCTCAGATTTACCTAGTTCAGAACATCATTAAAAAGTATTGGCACATACTCAGTTTACATCCTGAGTTACAACAAATCCCTCGCTTTGCATTTAAGCGTAATAAGAACTTAAGAGATCTGATGGTCTGTTCCGATTTTTCTGATGAATTCACAGAAGTTGTGGTTGATAATGCAGAGTCTAAGGGTCATTTTCCCTGTAATAAATGCAGTGTTTGTAAACAATCATTTTCAGGAGAGTTTTTACCATTTTTTGCCAAGGGAAAGTTTAGATTTAAATCATATACGGATTGTCAGTCCAAAGGAGTAATTTATGGTTTGTGGTGTTCGTGTCCCCTGTTATATATAGGCAAAACCAAGCGTAATTTAAGAACTCGCATGATAGAGCATAAAAGTGCCATTGCGAGACAACGTCTGGAAGCGCCTGTAGTGCAACATTGTTTGCAGTATTGCCATTCTTTTGATTCACTTCGATTTGCGGCAATTGAACAGCTGGTACCTGGCAATAGAGGGGGAGACTTTGACAACTACCTTTTACGCAGGGAACAGAAATGGATATATTATTTCGACACTGTTGCTCCTAAAGGATTAAATAGAGAAATTGATTGTTTTGTGTTCTAAGTTGAACAAACCATGGTGTGAATGTGATCTGACTGGTGGAAATTAGGAAGTAGTAATTTTTTGTGATCGCTGCCGTGTGGGATTTGTAGTTTTTTTAGTGTCTTGCTGACGTGGCTTCCGGTGACGATGGTCTCTGAAGTGGGATTTAAACAGCTGGGATATGTAGAGGTAGCATGAGACGCTCCGGCGCCATTTTCGAAATTATTGGCTGAGACAGTGTTTGTCCGGGTAAGTTTTCTTTAGCGATACAAGTCAGCAAGTATTAACTCTTATTAGACAGAAAGCTAGATTATTGTGTGTTTTGTATGACTCAGTAGGTGCACTTTTTAATATGTAATATTTTGTGTTTGTGTTTAGAAGGGATTGAAGAATGTTGGCCGCTTTATGCAAAATACGTTTGAGAAACATCCCCTGAAGAAGATTGTTTTTTACAATCGAAACATGATTCATGTCGGGAATGATTGCATTAATATTTCACTGAGCATGGCTAAGTATTCCTTTCTTTAATTTTGTTATTTGACAGATTTTTAACTTTGGTGAGAAGTGTAATTTTGGTTTCACATTTAAACCTTTTTTAGGGTGATTTGAAAATAAATATTGGGACAAAAAACACTAAGAGATTAGAATAAAATCTATCATAAGCAAAATGACAATAAATGATTGAATATTATACCTTACTTTGTAAGCTGATTAAGGCTTGCGGCCCATTGTGAGGCGAGAGGCCGCAGATTGAAATTCCAAAGCAAAGATCTTTATGATATTGTCATTTGCTATCAGTTAGTTGCAAATTTTGTGGATTGGACGTTTGATCCTTCTCCCTCTCTTCGATTGCCATACTGGGTCAGAACAAAGGTCCATCAAGCCCAGCATCCTGTAACAGTGGCCAATCCAGGCTACAATTACCTGGCAAGTATCCAAAACTAAGAATATCCCACACTACTGATGTTAGTAATAGCAGTGGCTATTTTCTAAGTCAACTTGATTAGTAGCAGGTAATGGACTTCTCCTCCAAGAGCTTATTCAAACGATTTTTAAACCCAGCTACACTAACTGCACGAACCACATCCCCTGGCAACAAATTCCAGAGTTTAATTGTGCATTGGGTGAAAAATAATTTTCTCTGATTAGTTTTAAATGTGCTACATGCTAACTTCGTGGAATTCCCTCTAGTCCTTCTATTATCCGAAAGAGTAAATAACCAATTCACATTTATCCGTTCTAGACCTCCCATGATTTTAAAGACCTCTATCATATCTCCCCTCAGCTGAACAGCTCTAACCTCTTTAGTCTTTCCTCATAGGGGAGCAGTTCCATCCCCTTTATCATTTTGGTTGCCCTTCTCTGTACCTTCTCTATCGCACCTATATCTTTCTTGAGATGCGGCAACCAGAATTGTACTCAGTATTCAAGGTGCGGTCTCACCATTCCCTTCCTAATAATTCCTAACATTCTATTTGCTTTTTTGACTGCCACAGCACACTGAGCTGACGATTTCAAAGTATTATCCACTATGACACCTAGATCTCATTCATGCTTCTATTATGGAACCTAACATCGTGTAATTACAGCAAGGGTTATTTTTCCCTATATGTATCACCTTGCACTTATCCACATTAAGAACATAAGAACATAAGAACATAAGAAATTGCCATGCTGGGTCAGACCAAGGGTCCATCAAGCCCAGCATCCTGTTTCCAACAGAGGCCAAAAACCAGGCCACAAGAACCTGGCAATTACCCAAACACTAAGAAGAACCCATGCTACTGATGCAATTAACAGCAGTGGCTATTCCCTAAGTAAATTGATTAATAGCCATTAATGGACTTCTCCTCCAAGAACTTATCCAACCTTTTTTGAACCCAGCTACACTAACTGCACTAACTACCTTCTCTGGCAACAAATTCCAGAGCTTTATTGTGCATTGAGTGAAAAAGAATTTTCTCCGATTAGTCTTAAATGTGTTACTTGCTAACTTCATGGAATGCCCCCTAGTCCTTCTATATTCGAAAGTGTAAATAAACCGAGTCACATCTACTCGTTCAAGACCTCTTATGATCTTAAAGACCTCTATCATATCCCCCCTCAGCCGTCTCTTCTCCAAGCTGAACAGCCCTAACCTCTTCAGCCTTTCCTCATAGGGGAGCTGTTCCATCTCCTTTATCATTTGGTTGCCCTTCTCTGTACCTTCTCCATCGCAACTATATCTTTTTTGAGATGCGGCGACCAGAATTGTACACAGTATTCAAGGTGCGGTCTCACCATGGAGCGATACAGAGGCATTATGACATTTTCCGTTCTATTAACCATTCCCTTCCTAATAATTCCTAACATTCTATTTGTTTTTTTGACTGCTGCAGCACACTGAGCCGACGATTTTAAAGTATTATCCACTATGATGCCTAGATCTTTTTCCTGGGTGGTAGCTCCTAACATGGAACCTAACATTGTGTAACTACAGCAAGGGTTATTTTTCATCTGCCATTTGGATGCCCAATTTTCCAGTCTCACAAGGTGATGCCCAATTTTCCAGTCTCACAAGGTCCTCCTGCAATTTATCACAATCCGCTTGTGATTTAACTACTCTGAATAATTTTGTATCATATATAAATATATTGAAGAGCTTGGGTCCTAGTACAGATCCTTGAGGCACTCCACTGTATACCCTTTTCCACTGAGAAAATTGTCCATTTAATCCTACTAATCTGTTTCCTGTCAACCAGTTTGTAATCCACGAAAGGACATCGCCACCTATCCCATGACTTTTTACTTTTCTTAGAAGCCTCTCATGAGGACCTTTGTCAAATGCCTTCTGAAAATCAAAATACACTACATCCATTGGTTCACCTATATCTACATGTTTATTAACCCTTTCAAAAAAGTGAAGCAGATTTGTGAGGCAAGACTTGCCTTGGGTAAAGCCATGCTGACTTTGTTCCATTAAACCATGTCTTTCTATATGTTCTGTGATTTTAATCTTTAGAACACTTTCCACTATTTTTCCTGGCACTGAAGTCAAGCTAACTGGTCTCTAGTTTCTCAGATCGCCCCTGGAGCCCTTTTTAAATATTGGGGTTACATTAGCCACCCTCCAGTCTTCAGGTATAATGGATGATTTTAATGATAGGTTACAAATTTTAACCAATATATCTGAAATTTCATTTTTTAGTTCCTTCAGAACCCTGGGGTGTATACCATCCAGTCCAGGTGATTTACTACTCTTCAGTTTGTCAATCAGGCCTACCACATCTTCTAGGTTCACCGTGATTTGCTTCAGTTCATCTGAATCATTATCCATGAAAACCTTCTCCCCGAAGCAAAGAAATCGTTTAATCTTTCTGCAATGGCCTTATCTTCTCTAAGTGCCCCTTTAACCCCTCAATTATATAGCGGTCTAAGTGACTGCCTCGCAGGCTTTCTGCTTTGGATATATTTTTTAAAGTTTTTACTGTGAGTTTTTGCCTCTACGGCCAACTTTTCAAATTCTCTCTTAGCCTGTCTTATCAATGTCTTACATTTAACTTGCCAACGGTTATGCATTATCCTATTTTCTTTTGTTGGATCGTGTTTCGGACTGACGATCCTTTTTCAAGGGTTTAAATTATATTGCAATAGTCACTGTTCAAATATGGCGTGATGGCTGATACCCGTGATTCCTGCTGATACCGGAAATGAAACACCATCACGCCATATTTGAACAGTGACTATTGCAATATAATTTAAACCCTTGAAAAAGGATCATCAGTCCGAAACACGATCCCATGTCGGGCAGAGTTACTTTGTAGTAGAAGGCTTCTATCATCAAGGCATGACTACACAACAGTTTAAAGATAAGTGATGTTGTGAAGAACAATTTAGCCAGGTTCGTTTGAAGTGATAATTTTTGCGCGCAGCACATGTGATATATGAACACAGTACAGTCTATTTTCACAAACAAAGGGAAGTGGCTTAATTTCAAAAAAATCCTAAAAAAATGAACTTTCAGTGACCAATGATTAAATATAAGGCTGAGTTTTAAAGCTATTCTTCAAAACTATATGATGAAGCCTATTCTGAAGATCATTTACAGCTAATTTAGGTTCGTTGATTATAAAATATAAGAATGCTGGACTTATTGGTATCTTTTATATATCAGTCACAGATTTACCAATGGTCCAATTGTGTAAATTTTGAGGTTAACGTGGTCAGTTGAGTGATTGTTATTTTAAATCTTTACATGTAAAATAACAATTGCACATGTTAATTTTTATTTAATATAAATATAATACATTTTCATTTTCTCTATTCAAGTTATTTTGAAGCAATCTTTTTCGCTAAATTCAGTCATAATTTTTGGCTTGGCAGTTTTCCTCAGCTGGAGCTGGCATCTACCAGACTATGGTTCCAGCAGCCTTTATTTACATCTGCCCCAGGTTTTCCTCCTGCTTCCCTATCACCCTCCCCACTCCAATCAGCCATCACAGCCAAAAGTACTCAAGCAGCCAACAGTGAAGGGAGAGGGAGGCCCACAACCCACAGCTCTCTACTGTACTCAGCTAGCGTGGATCGTAGGTTTAGCCACTAGATGTCGACATTGAGCAATGGCTGAGACTCCCTCCACTCAGGGGCTGGGAACTCTACCTCAGCCAAAGCAGGGAACAGAAAACCTGACTTGGGGATCAAACCCATGTTTTCTGCATGACAGAAATAGCCACTGAGCTGGCAGGCTGAACTATTGATTATAAATTCTTTGTATTGTTGTTAATTTTTTTATTTTTTATTGTCTGCATATATGTTATCTTTCTCACATACATGTACCATAGAATTTTTTCTTATAAGTGGAGTGATTCATATAGTCCTCAAAGAACTAGAAATAATTTGCCATACTTTTATGCTTTAAAGATGATCTTTTCTTATTCCAAAAGAGCTAATTCTCAAATATTACCATGCAATAGGCCCCAGCTGTTCAAACATATATTTATTACAGATGTTGAATTTAATATAGATTTTATATCAGGTATATAAGAAGTTCTTATACATTAAAAATATGCATTAACATTCTGTTCAGCTTCTCCTTAGACAAGTATAGATCCCTGTGAATGTCTAGTTAGTCCATCGTGTTCCCCTGTTTCTGTAGTTTCCCTGAAATCATTAAAGATTTGAACTAATCATGTAGAAATGAATTAAACTAGCATATTTTTCACGGCTCATTCTTTCTTACTTTATTTTCCAGGTTATTCTTTTCTCAGTGCCGGTGTTCTCAAAACCTTCTGGTAAATTCGGGACATTGGCCATTATCTTTTTCCCCCTAAGGGTTTGAAGGTTTGTTACCAGCTGTCCAATTTCCACGAACCTTTCTCTCTGGGGAAGGCTTAACAAAAGGTGCCTGCCCTTGTGGAATTCTTCTCCCGTGCTTGTTAGCGCTTCATCTGCCTCTGTTAAGAGTCCGCTTTGAATATTCTCTGTAACTGGAGATGCTACAGTGAAACAGGCACTGCGAGAGAATGAACCTTGTGACCACTGCATGCTGAGAAACAGAATTGTGCACAGACATTGTGTGCCCAAGGATAGATAGAAAGTTAGCAAAGCAACTGGATTTTCCATGAACTCTTATAATAAGACTGTTAGTGTTCGTTTGCTTTTAGACGCTCACATTTGTCCTAGGATCAGAGGTGTTTCACATTTGCAGGCCGATAGTGCTAATATAATGTGCGCTGGTTTTTAGTGCACATTTTTAATGCAAAGAATTTTTTTTAATTCTCGATGCAGTAAGCTAATGATTTGCTAATGCATCAGGAGTTAAAAACATGTAAAAAAAACTGTAAAATGTATATTTGGCATAGGTCGAATGCACATTTTAACTAGGGAAGGGAGTGGAGGCATCCCTGACAGGCTATCTGGGTAAGTACAGCGAGACAGACAAATAAATCAGTGGTGGCTGCCAGCACTTACCCAGAGAGGTTTTTAAACTTTTTTTCATAGCGCTGGAAACTTTAACTCCAGCTCTAACCAGGGGTTGTTTCCAGCACTATAAAAGGCTCGCTGGCAAGATATAGTCTCTTTGCATTGGGGGATAATGCCTAATTTATATGGATTTTCATGCAAGGGCACTAAGCAGTACTCCCATTTGGAAACGTACCATGCTGTATTGGCAGTAAGTTTTGCCCACAGAAAATGCACATTAAAGTGTGTGCAGAAGGTGCATTTGACTGAATGCAATTTTCTGCATCAACCTGCAGGTTAAGATAGGATAAGAAGGAAGCAGTTCTATGGCCTGGCTTTTTAGATATTAGAAATTAAAAAAAAAAAAAAAAAAAGGTTAATCTTATCTCTCTCTCTCTGCATATCCCTTCTGGAAGACAATTTGAGCTTGGTTTGCTGAAGATTTGAAGCTAAACATTAACCTGCTTTTCATTTTTCTCTAATTGACTGATTTAAGTACTGGCTTCCTGCTGTGCCTTAAGTTTCTGTGAGGTAGTTTTGTGTAGAAAGAAGCCAATTTAAATCTGTATAGTAGTGGAAGCCAGAAGCAAAGAAATTGTTCTTGCTCTGACTAGCAAATGGTGATATGTGAATTACTTAGCAGTACCTTGGTGGTCAGACAGAGAGGAGCCATGAAAATTCTTTCCCTTTGAAGCCCACAGAAGTCCTTCCCGTCCATACAAATGTTAAATTACCTCTGGTTTCACTACAAGGGGGGGGGGGGGGGGGGTGGAGGTGACATATGGCCAGAAGCCAGTAGTATTATCCGTTGTACTGCAGTAAAACCAAGTGTACCTGGCTACAATTGCTTAGGTTAACTGGATATTTTGGCAGAAGGAAAATTTTGAGTTGAATAGACCTATGGCAATTCTTGGAATCAGAACTTGGGGTGTAATCCCAGACCAGAGCCAATGCGGAGCAAGGGATCAATTGCTAATGAACTTTTATGTATAAAAAAAAGGTTGTCTTTTGTGTACAGTCAGACAGGCAGAGCGAGGAAAAGATATAAGTACATAGCATGAGTTGAGGTCCCCCCCCCCTATAGCCACTTGGCTGCTACCACAATAGAGAGGGCAGTTGTAAATAGAGGGGAGCATTCCTCCTAGCTATAGACTGTAAAATAGTAATTATCTAGCAGTGCTGAGAAAGCAGTGATTTTTTTTATTTTGTAGTGAGGGAAAAGAGTGTGAGTTCTAAGAATTTTCTGACCTTTTGCTTCATTTATAGCTAAAAGAACAGTATTTAGAATAGGATCTGCATACATTCAGTATCAGGCTGACTTAGTTGCAGGGAAATTCAGAAGATTTGTCAGAATTTTATATAGAGTAGAGAGGGAACTTATATATTTTTTTTGTGAGACCCAGGACTTCCAGTTTCCTGAAGCAAGTGGATACTTCAGCTGAACTGAGCTTAGGATTTCAAGAATCTGCATCAGCTTCATCAAGCACAAAGAAGAGCAGCTTGCCTAACGAAAAGGGAAGCAGAACTCATGTGAGATTTCACTGAGAACTTATATTATTCTGGCCAGAACTTAGATGGGAGTTTGAAGTATTTTGCAAGTTAACTAAGATACAGAGAAGGGCTAGTGATTTTTCTTTTAAATCTTGCAACCTGATTTACTCTACTTTTCCATGATAATAAAATCTTCTTTCATTTTATTATAATGCCATTTGTCTGTGTTTGCTGTAGAGTATAAGAATCCTAATGTGCTGTGTAACTGTGCAGGCACTGACTTTATATGCAGTACTTGCTGTAACTACATAAGGTGGGTTTTATGTTATGACTTTATTGCTCTATTCTCTGCTCCAACCTCTCCTCCCCATCCTTGGGAGGCCCTTTAGTTGTGGGGGTGCATTACATGTGTCTGTCCCTAAACGCACAGCTGAGAGGTGGAGTTATTTTTGTGGCCCTTCCCGCATAAGGGAGAGGTTGAAACTACCGGTAATTAAGATTTTTGCCTTTTAGAAGTGTACATTTGTTCTAGGGTCCTAGAACAAATGTACACTTCCTACCCCATGTTCTGCCTTGCTCTGGAACTCTTCTGGTTAAGCCAACAAGGGCATCCTCTATTAAATTTACCCTCCTTGTCAGGAATCCCCTTATAACCAAAAGACAATGTACATAGTCTGGGGGTGCAACTTCACCAGTTTCTCACAATGCAAACCCGCATCTCAGTGGTGGTAAAAAGCTTTATGCACGTATGCCAAATTCGTCAACTGCGTAACTACTTTGAGAATCATGACTTAGCTATTGTCATACACTCACTGATAACCAGCCACATCAGTTTATTATATCTCTTCCATGGCATTGCACAATTCAATCTTAGATGCCTCCAACGTTTGCAATAAATCAATGCACTAAAACTATATTAGGAGGGACACACACACCTTGAAACTCGATTACTCAATTATTGTCACCCCCTTAGTTGATTATTTTATTAACTTCTTTTTTTGTTTTATATCTTTTAAACTCCTGTGAAAACTTGAAATCTATTTTTCAACCCTTCTTCCAAAAATTCTAATTATGTCTCGACAAGAAGCAAATAAAATTTTTAAGGCAGGAGTGGAAAGTTTCATACCATGTTATTTTGTCACTACCATCCAGTAATGTGCTCCATATAATCATTAACCAACCTCCTCCGACCTTACAGTTTTTTCTTTATATATTCCAGCTATATAGTAAATATTCTCTGACTCCTGTGTCCATCACTGCTCAGACCCCACCAGTTGTGGAGATTTTCCACAGGGCTCTTCTCTGTGGGTGGAGTCAGCTCCCTCCATAACTCAAGGGCCCACAAACCAAGTTAAAACACAACACCCAGCATGGTATAATATACTATACAATAAACCTAGCATGTTATACTATTTTATACAATTCACCCAGCATGGTATAATATACCGTACTATACAATATACCCAGCATGGCATAATATACTATACAATACACCCAGCATGTTATACTGTTCTATACAATACACTCAGCATGGTATAATATACTATACAATATACCCAGCATGGCATAATATACTATACAATACACCCAGCATGTTATACTGTTCTATACAATACACTCAGCATGGTATACTATTTTATACAATACACTAAGGGGCAGATTTTAAAAGCCCTGTTCGCGTAAATCCAGCCGGATTTACGTGCACAGGGAACTTGCGCACTGGCGTGCCTATGTAGCATAGGCCACCGGCGCGCACAAAGCCCCAGGACACGTGTAAGTTCGGGGCTTTGCTTGGGGGCGTGTCGGGGGCATGCCGGGGGCGTGCCAGGGCGGTGCGACATTTGGGGGCGAGGTCATGGGCGTGGTGCCGGCCCGAGGGCGTTCCGGGGGCGTGGCCGAGGCCTCCGAACCAGCCCCCCGGGCCGGGGAATGGCACACTGGCAGCCCGCCAGCGTGTGCAAGTTACGCCTGCCTCAGGGGAAGGGAAGGGAGGGGAAGGTGGGGGGGAGGTGGGGGGGGTCAGAAAAAAAGTTCCCTCCGCGGCCGCTACGATTTCGGAGCGGCCTCGGAGAGAACGGAGGCAGGCTGCTCGGCTCGGCGCGTGCAGGTTGCACAATTGTGCACCCCCCTGCACGCGCTGATCCTGGATTTTATAACATGCGCGCGGCAGCGCGCGCATGTTATAAATTCGGGCGTAGATTTGTTCGCGCCGGGTTGCGTGAACAAATCTATGCCCGCGCATAACTTTAAAAATCTACCCCTAAGGGCCCAATTTTAGAAAGCATTTACTTGCATAAAACTGGGCTTTACTCAAGTAAATGGCTTTTGAAAATTGCTCTGATAGTAGTTTCCTTTACACACATAACTCCTTTCAAAATTACCTCCTTAGGGAGGATAACTTTCAAAGCTGCTGGCATGCACCCATATAAATGTGTATGTAGGGGGACACAAAAATTTATACTGTATTTTATACCCTACACAGGTTATAAAATCTGAGTACATATGTGTACAAACATGCTCATGTATGTAAAAACGTCAAGCCATCAAATTCGGACTTATCCGGAAAAATAGCAACACTAATCCACATAAGTTCTGTTTTATGTGGCTAAGTAGCGGCACTTATATGGATAAGTCTGAAAGGCGCTACTTGTCCGTCTAAGTAGCACTTTTCAGACTTATATAGGTATATACAGACAGTCAGACAAGTCTAATAAAAACAGCAATATTTCTCCACATAAGTTCACATTTGTCCGTCTAAGTAGCTGTAAAGGGGCTACTTAGCCAGATAAGTCAGAATTTAGCCGGATGCATGTGCACAAATGATATACATGCATAGTTGTACTTGGGATTTTGAAGGGATAGGCGAATAGATTTTATTAGCATGATTTAGACCCATTTACCCCTGTAAATCGGCTGTGACATGCGAAAGTCAGGGGATCTCATAACATGAGCGTGTCAATGAAATTACCAGTTTTACCAATTCGTATACCAGTTCGCCAAGTCCATCTGCAGCTCATGATGACCCTCCATGCTCTTGAGCCTAAAGTGCACCCAGACCCCCCAAACCAGTCATTTTGTTCACTTTTAAGATATTTACGATCACTCACACCAAATACTGAGCAGAAATAAATATCCGCAAGTAAAAGACCTATGCGCATCACTTTGGCAGACTGTAAAACAGCAACTTTCATGTGCAAATGTTGACCTCTCTGCCCGCCCCTTTCTCATACACTCCAGTTTACTCTCGGGACCCTGATTTTACTCGCTCATATGCTATTTTACACGCTCACGTGCTATTTTTACACGTGCATCTTCTGAAAATTCACCTCTTAAAAGTTAACTTGCAAATTGTGCACAGCGGCATAAAGTTATGATAGCATTATATAGCTCATGAGTATGATACATGTATCATATCAGATTGTAAATAAGAACATTTTACTCACAAACGTGTATATATCCCTTGACAATAATTGTAAATACAAATATCTACGTCCTACAAATGTTGATGTCCATCCCAAATTATCAGAACCTCCTTGCCCCCCCCCCCCTTTTTAGGTAACCCCTATCCTGTATCCCACCTAGTTAATTATTACTTGTATAATCCACCCTCTTATTTATATGTTATTGTTATTATAATTATTATAACTACTGTTCCTCTTATAATCATGTGATAATTGTAAAGCCTGTTGCTAAGTTCTGTTCTCTGTAAACCGACGAGATGTTCCCAACGTTCGTCGGTATATAAAAGATATTAAATAAAATAAATAAATAATGTATTATAAAATACATGTACTTCTGCCCTGCAACATACATGCATCATGTATGCTTACATGTGAATACGTGCAATGATTTGAGAGTGACCATTTCAAAGTGCGTACGTTTCCTACCGATCTGAAAAAACAATATGCACGTATATTTTGTGTGTGAAAATAAAGGAGGACTTACTCCCGTAAATCAGGATTTACATGCGTAAGTCGGGTATTTTTTTAAAACACACACGCTTAATTGAAACTTACCAATTTTATTATTCTACCAGTTCACCAAATTTTTCTCCAGGTCATTGAGACCCTCCTGGTTCTTCAGCCTGAACTCCCCTCACATTCACCGGGACCTCCAAGCCCGGAACACCCCCTAGACAGCCCCGTATTAACATGCGTATACACGTGTGCAAAAATACGCGCATGTGTTTGATGTTTATAAAATAGCACATACATAAGCAGATGCTACTTATGACCATATATGCTCATTTTTACGCCCGTAACTCTTTGAAAATTCACTCCTTAGCATCAACGTGGCAATCCAGGAAAAAATTGGGTTTCCCAGAACGTTAACTCACTGATAACTCAACGGTGTTATCGCTGAAAAGAAAAAGTTCTATATCACACAGCACAAGTAATTTCGGATGCAATCCAGACATCCATAGATTTTATTTAAAAATATTTCTGTTGTACATTTGGTGTCATTGATTAACACAATTCTTAAAGCGTATAATATAACTGCCTTCTTTCTTTGATACATGATTTGCTTTATGATTGAGGAATTTAGTTGTACTTATCTCCTAGGCACAAAATTGGGAAATGTTATAAGAAATAAGCATCATAATATCTAAACATAATGACAAAATTGGTACCTACTTTTATGCAGAACACAAAATACATAAGTTTTGCTGGCTAAGAAATCATTTGAATAAGCAATGTGCTAGGTGTGCAAAAAATTATGCTCTAGTAAATCTTCTTGGGCCAGACGCAAAGATTTTTATTGCAAGATGAGAAAAATGCTGCAAAACAAATATTTCCAGATATTTGACAGTTTGCACAATTCAGAATGCAGCTAGAAGCCCCTGTTTTGAAAAATTTTGGTAGTCATGTCAATAGCCTCTCCTCCATCAACAGCCTCTCCTCCATCAACAACCTTCTCACATCCATGCAACTCGCCCTTAACTCTGCCAAAACCGAGCTACTCCTCATACATAACCATCAAACCTTTATGCTTAACACCCCCACTGACCCCCTGACTACTTCTCTCCTCTCACAACCCCCCGTAAGGAATTTAGGTGTCCTACTCGACCCCTATCTGAACCTCAAAAACCACATCACATCGGTTATCAAGGGAGGTTTCTACAAACTCATGATCCTAAAAAAACTCAAGCCCCTTCTCCACACCCATGACCTCAAAACTGTCATACAAGCCACCTTAACAGCTAAGTTAGACTACTGCAACTCCCTGTATCTGGGCCTTCCCTCCTCCTCTATCAGACCCCTCCAGGTACTGCAAAATGCCACTGCAAGGATCATCAGCAATTCACGCAAATCAGATCATATTACCCCTATCCTCAAAAACCTTCACTGGCTCCCTATCCCCTACCGCATCTTGTTCAAAGCCATCACCATTACACACAAAGCCATTTACAACCACAACTCCTCCTGGCTTAATGAACCCCTCCAACCCACACAACCCTCACGCCCGACCAGAACAATTCATAAATGTACTCTCCTAGTTCCCTCTCTCAAGAAAGCCCGCCTCTCGACCACCAGGAATCGCGCCTTCTCCATTGCCGGCCCTAAGCTCTGGAATGACCTACCGCCCAACCTCCGTATGGAATCCTGCCCCTTCAAATTTAGAAAACAGTTAAAAACATGGCTCTTTCATCAAGCCTTCCCAGATTAACATTCTCACCCCCACAGACCCCCGGTAACCCCCTCCCCACCCCCCTTGTATAATTGCATATGTGTATTCTCATTTAATCGTATAACTGCCTCCACCCTTTCGATTCCTGGCTCCATTTGTATATTATGTATATTATTTATAGTATATCTTGTGCTCCTTTGCATTTAATTAACATGTTACTGTTCCTATCGCCTTCTCCCCTTCCCTATCTTAGTTTGGGGTCTCCCCTCTGACCCCACGTTCTTAGTTTTCCCCCCACCCCACCCCCTGTTATTTGTATTTTCTACCTTTTGTTACAATGTAAACCGATATGATGTGTATTTTAATGTCGGTATAGAAAAGTTGTTAAATAAATAAATAAATAAAAAATAGCCAAATATTCCCCCATTTTCAACCTGCACGATTTTCATACTTTCTGCCAAATAGACAGTCAGACCAATTTATGAGATGTTCCACGCTGTGGGGGAAGAACATTTCCTGGGAAATTTTCCCATGTGTAATTTTTCCATGGAAAATTTTTAGATTTCTAAAAAAATCTGTATTTTTTTTTTAATTCATTAGTAACAATGCATGGATGCGAGTATTCAGCAATGCTGGCAATTTCAATGTAACATTTAATTGCACATAGGGAGGGTAATTTTATAAATAGCCATTGCAGGAGTAATCTCTGCAGGTAACCTTGTGCTTTGTACCCGCAGACTTTACCCTAAATTTTCAAGGTGGACTTCCGCTCAGAACTCTGCTTTGAATGTTTGTGGGTTGTCCCTGTCTGCGCACTCACATGCAGCAGCTCCCGAGCAGGGGCAACTCTCTGCACGTGCGTTTACAAGCCCGCTTTTGAAAATCCCAAGCATGGGCATCCCCGCTCCCAACTCCACCTCCACCTCCAGCAACTCCTCTTGCTAATGTGCCGTAAAGGAGCAGGCAAAATGGGGTTTCAGGTGTAACTCTTACGTTCCACAACCCCGGAACTGATTTTTCAAATTTCCACTTAACGGGCAAAAATCAGGGTTTCAGGTCACTTTGAAAATCAAGCCCTTACGTGTCTGTGATTACAGCATGGGAAGTGAATAGGGTGGTAAAAGAACACGCCAAATCAGATCACCAATCTAGGGCATCAGGAAATCGTAACAGAGGAAAACAAATGTATGCAAATGAGAAAAAAAACTGGGACAATTTTCCAGAAGTTTTTCAATTCGAAATTTTCCAGATACCCCACATCTCTTGTTGTGCTACAGGAGTGTCCCCCCATCTAGACACACCAAAGAACCCCATAACTCCTCCCCTCTGAGGAGTCCCATGGTAGCTCCACCCAGTTATACCTGCGGAACTTTGAAACAATTCATTGGTTCCTGCAGAAGGCTGGAGTAGTTCACTGTGTCTACTGCCTGCAGCCAAGCAGCTCTGTACCAAATCCCTGGAGACCACTCTTGCAACCCTCGTGAATGGTCTTCTCCCTTCCCTCTCCTCCTCTCGTCTTCCCCCATTTTATTCCCCAAAAGCATTGCTTCCCTCCATCTCATTACTTTGATCCAGTCTTCTCTCTAAACACTGTCCCAGTTTTGCTCTTCTAACATTTTCACACAAATGATAACCTCACATATCTCTCTTTAATTTTTCTGTGCCCTACAGCCTCCACACAAATCCCTCAATACCTTCTCCTTCTTGTCAAGCCATTCTGCACCCTAGGTTTTTAGGATGTACTGTGTAATATCTCTTGATAGGATGTAGTATCATTATGTAACTATTTGCTCTCCCACTGCCCCTGACACTGCTGATAAAGCAGTCCCAGGAATAAGAAGAGCTTCCTTTTTTGAGTTATCCTGGACTGCCTGAAAGTAACCCTGGAGGATCCTGCAACCTGAACTTACGGCCATGAAAAAGCATTGCAATATTTGGAGAGAAAACAGATGAAACCCTGGATGCCTTGCATAAGGGATTCCCTGCAAGAAATAAGGAGAAGACCCTGCCAGCAGAAGAAACTTATTTTCTCTGACCGATGAGCTTTGAGAGGGCAATTTTCAACGGCCTACATTCTTTTAACTTGCAGACTTGAGCCCAAATTCTTCCAAGAGTATTTATACGCAGAAATCCGCTGTGTGCGCGGAGTCCCAGGAGGCACCCATGCACAGAGTTACATCTGCTGGAGAGCAGATTTGCACGCATACTTTTGAAAGCTGAAAGTATGCACGGAAGTCCTTTTCCCTCCCCAGCTCTGTCCCCGGAGTGCCTACTTACTATGCGCAAAATTGAGTTTCATGCACGCTCTTCCATGCATGGATTCCCCCCTCCCCAAAATGATTTTCAGTTGGCAATTTGTGCCGTAGAATTAGAGAAGGTGCACTTGCCGGCTTTTTCTGTGCTAAAAATTGAGACATTGTCAGCCATAACCTGGCCTAGTTGAAAAAAATTGGGGAGTTTTTTGTAGGCCTAGGATTAAAGAACCTTTACCATAAATTGAGTTTAACATGTTTATACTGTAGTATATAAACCACAAACAACCGAGCCGTGGCCAGCACTCCATGCCAGGAACTTAAGAACTCCGTCTAAAGAATTTCCTGTTTAAGTTTATGGGCATCCCTCCCGACGCAGCCGCTGGCGAAACACGGGACCGTGTCGGGGGACCCCGTGTGCATGAAAAACTATGCTTTATAACAATGGAGTTGCCAATTTCTGAATAAATGAAATTAAATACTCATATATTCCTGAATGAAGTGTTTGGGACTGTATTACTCACTACCAGCATTTGTGTTGGATTTATATACTGTAGTATATGAAATTATCCTTTCTTCCATAAAATCTCTTTTTAAGAAAGATTTCATATTCTTTCTTGACAAAGTATCTTTCAGATTCTAATGCAGTTTTATAGGTACATAGATACTGCATCATTTCATTTAGCTTAATTTTGAATCATGTTCTCTTTCTGCTCCTTTCTTGAGAAGAGTTAATATACTGAGGTGCAAACAAACAAATTAAATAGCGAAATGAAAGGTAAAAGTGATCACCTGCAAGTGACTGGGGAGCTAAACAAAAGCAACGAGACTGAAACCATTGATTTTAAATTGGTCTGCTAAAGAGTTTGTGCTACTCGTCAAGGACAACAGTAGAAATAGTGGCATTATTGACCTCACTGGTGATAGAGGCAGAGGTTGGTGGAGCGCTTTTATCATTCATTCTGGCTTTGCCTCCTACTATTTCTTCGGTATTTCTTTCCGGTTTCACCAAAATTATATAACATTTAGGGACAAAAATGCAACCAAGCAGCCCAAAACTTGATGCCAATATAGCAAATATTTCAACAGCCACTTTGAACTTTCCTCTGGTACTTAAATAAGCAGGGACAAATGATATCCAGACTATAAAGAAAACCAACATCCCGAACGTGACAAACTTGGCTTCATTAAAGTTATCAGGTAACTTACGTGCTATAAACGCAGCAATGAAGGCTAAAATGGCCAGGAAAACATCAAATCCAAACATAGAGCACAAAAATTCAATCGAACCTTCATTGCACTCAAGAATGATCTTTACATTTTGAGATTCCATATTTTTATAAACACGTGGCGGTATCAGTAGTAAGTAGGCAACACAAATGCCAATTTCAATTGTTAAACCGATGAGAGCAATACATTTTTGATGGATAGGCTTCACTGGTATTTGACCAATTTTTTCTGGAGATTTAGATTTGATCGCTCTGGATATCAGCATCAATACAATTGTTTTTCCAAACACGCAGGAGAGACAAAGAGAAAATCCAAGGGCAAGAGTAGTCTGGCGTGCCATGCAAGACCATTCCTCCGGCTTGCCGACAAAAAGTATTGAAGTTAGCAAAGTAATGACCAGTGAGAACTGAATCATAATGCTTAGTTCTCGGTCATTTGCCTTTACAAGCGGTGTATCCCTGTGCAGAATGTAGACGATGGTGACAGCGAGAACTAAAAGGACGCCAAATACAGACAAGGCTATCAAGGTAATCCCCAAAGCTTCCTCATAAGCAAGAAATTCCACCTCCTTCAGCATACACTCATTTCGGTAGACATTTGACCAATAATCTCCAGTGCATTGCATGCATTCTCTTGCATCTGTTGAACAAATAACAAGAATTAAGATCTGGATGTTTATCAGAATAAACGGTAAGAGGCTTCTCAATTTTAGTAGGTCTCTGTCAGGCTCAAAAGATCGTACCTGGGAACCTTTGAGTTATGGTCACCCTGAGATCGCTGTTGATTAGCAGATGGGGGGGGGGGGGGTTTGGTAGGAATGGAATATGTATCAGCTTTCTCTCTTTCACTCTCCCCCCCCACTTCTCACAGCTTTCTCTCTTCCACCCCCGCCCCTACCCCCACAGTTTCTCTCTCTTTCTTCCACCCATCACCATCACCTGTCCCCCCTCCAGAGATGATCCCAGCATACTTCTCCTTCCTCTCTCCCTGACCCCAGCATCCTCCTTGCTCCCGCCCCCTATAAGTCTCAGCTCCATGACTTATGCATCTTCACTCTACCCTTGGCTGCGTGAGTCCCAAGGCCTGGAATCAGAGCTGCGGATTGTGTTTTGTGTGTTGCAGGCCCTCTCCAGTTTCTCCCCACATGCTGCTTGCAGTGTCTGCTCCAGGCTCGCCCCACTTCTCCTGTTCTCTGCAGGCTTACTGAGGAAGGGGAGTGGCTGATCTGAATACAGAGAGGCCCTGAGATTTCTAGTGTTTCCCCTGAGACCCTGCAACTGATGCAAATTCCCCTGAGTCTCAGGAGTTCCCAGGTCTGCAAATGATTCTATAAGCTTCTTGGCTGAGCCTATTTACACATGTGAGCCTCTTTGTTTGCCAGGCCACAAAATGGAGGATGCCACAGAAGTGAATCACTTTTAAAAACACAGCTTCTTAATTTTTTTAGACTGAGTATAGACATTTGTTCATCATATTAAGCTTCCTTCTGAGTGTCTTAGATACATTTTATTATTTTTATACTTATCTGGACCCAATGGTATTTTTTAGCAGCTGAGAGTATGCCTGGCTGGTGCTTAAAAACCTCTTTGGAAGATGCAATTGTACATTTTCTCAAAGTCCTTTCAGATGAACCTAAATATCTCTTGCAATTTTAAAATCATTTTATCATTAATAAAATTCAAACTTATGCCCTCTAAGCCTACTATTCTTTTCTAGTTTAAATAGTCTCTTGGGCAAATGTATAGTGTGTATGTATGGTCCTCTTAAATACAACTCAAGATTGGCATTCCTACTTTGCAACCAAGCAAAATAATCTTCCTGGTGCCTGCCTTGTTCCATTAATTCTGTATCATTCTCCTAAAGTACTAGGCAATGTACAGACCATAAATATAATGGTAAGGTTGTTTCATTCATTCTTAGCGAGTCAGGAATATTATATGTACAGAGGGTAATTTTCAAAGGCATTTGTGCAAGTAAAGTTTTATGAAAAGAAATGGCCATTTGAAAAATTGTCTGCCAGTTGTACAAACCAACTTAAGGGTGTCCTGCCTGTTCACAGGCAGGTTTACCTGCAGCGGGCAGCGTCATTCCTGGGGGCAGAGTTAGGGAAGTGTTTTGACTTTTGTGCATGTTTTCACATAAACGTTTCTGTACACAGTTTAGCAAGTGTCAATATGTGCAGGTAGTTTTCGATGGAGCAATTTTCGTAGTGAAGACGAGCGTGTAGGTTTGCTTGGAACATCGGTGTAACTGCTGTCCATATTTGCCAGCTACCACTAACAGGTCGATACTGTAAGACCGCGGGAGAGCGGACGAACGCCCGCTCTCCCGGCGCGCGCACCGGCCCTTCGCCGGTGCGGGCGATTCAGTATTTAAATGAGGCGACGCGGTGCAAATGAGGAAAAGGCGGCGCTAGGAGCGGCGCTAGGAGCGGCTAGGAGCGGCGGCTGTCAGCGGGTTTGACAGCCGACGCTCAATTTTGCCGGCGTCGGTTCTCGAGCCCGCTGACAGCCACGGGCTCGGAAACCGGACGCCGGCAAAATTGAGCGTCCGGTTTTCGGCCCGACAGCCGCGGGCTGAATTCAAATTTTTTTTTTTTTTTTTTTTTACTTTTTTTACCTTTGGGGACCTCCGACTTAATATCGCTATGATATTAAGTCAGAGGGTGCACAGAAAAGCAGTTTTTACTGCTTTTCTGTGCACTTTCCTGGCGCCGGAAGAAATTAGCGCCGACCTTTGGGTCGGCGCTAATTTCTTAGAGTAAAATGTGCGGCTTGGCTGCACATTTTACTTACTGAATCGCGCGTGCATACCTAATAGGGCCATCAACATGCATTTGCATGTTGAGGGCGCTATTAGGTGCCGCGGGTGGGCCGCGTGTTTTCCTCCCCTTACTGAATAAGGGGTAAGGGAAAACACGCGTCCAGAGCAGGCTGACAGTGCGCTCCGACGGAGCACACTTTACTGTATCGACCTGTATGTGGGCTCTTACAAGATCACACACCCCCCCCCCCCCCCCCCCCCAGGTAGGGTGCAATTTTCAAATTCTCTGCATGAGTGTAAAGTTTGTGCATACATTTTACCTTTAGATTTTGCACCATTTTTCAAAGGGAAACTGTCACTGTGAAAACTGCCAAAGGAAAAACCCCTCACAGAGATTTAAAATCCCAAACCTTGTGTATAGTTCTCTTCCAATGACCTAATTCTACCCAGAAACACCTCCACTCAAATGTGGGGTGAAAGCATGTGCTCTATAAAGCTCCACACATACTTTATCCAACACAAAGGGCGGGTCATTTTCAGACCGGCGATTCACGTGGGTGTACCGTTCTTTACCTGTGGAAATCCTTTTGAAAATTGCCCTCATTATAAAGACAATCTATAATGTATGTGCCCAGCACTGAGCTTGTGGCAGGCACTAAATGCTGCTATATCAAATGAATTTCCTTCATTTTTAGTCACATATAAACTGACTAACAAATGAAAAGCTACAATAGGGTTTATCCTCAACTTATCTTGTAATGAAAAGGTTTCTGAGGGAAAAAAAAACCTCCAAGAATCCTGTTATAATTTTCTGAGTTAATTGCTATTTTAGTGAGTTTTATTCAATTGTAATTTATTACATATTTATTTATATGATCTAAAATGTAAGGACATTTTGTAATATTTGATGTTAAATGTAATTAATTTAGTTTTCATTTACTTATTTATTTGATTTGAATGTTGCTATGTATTGATGTCTTTTTATTTAATTATTCTGTATTTTGCTGATATGATTGTGAGCCCTACAGAGTTTCCTTTTGAAGATGGAGTGACATATACCCATAAAAAAAAAATAAAACAAGGAGGAAAATAATCATATACTCATATTCTTCTCTAAGCTCACATAAATTCCATAGTGATGTGTTCCTGCCTGTCGCTTGATACTCAGGTTGAAAAGAGTAATATTATATATTCATCCCTAGCTGCCACCGCCCAATAAAATAAATATGTGCTCGTAGCACAAAACTGTACAAGTTACAGCAAATGCTTCTTTGTGGAGTAAAAAGATTTTATTAGAAAGTAATACCTGTTTCATTAGTTATCTCTCCTTCTGCACATTGAATGCAGTCAAAACAGCACACCGGTTCCCCTTGTCGGATGCCCTTCCTGAAGCCAGGGACACAGCTATCGCTGCATACAGAACGAGGTGACTGGGAAATGCACAAAATAAAGAAACTTTTAGACAGCAAGAATGAATTTATGCTTCTAGGTAAGATTTGTGTGGAGACCGCACCTTCAAAAGGAGATAAACAGGATGGAGTCGGCCTAGTAGATGGCTACTAAAATGATCAATGGTCTTCGTTCTAAAGCACATGGGGACAGACTTAAAGATCTAAACATGTACACCCTGAAGGAAAGGATGAAAAGGACAGAGACATTTAAATACCTCCAACGGCTTTGCAAATGCAAAATTTCATGCATTAAAACAGCAACTCACGTGTACAAAATTTCAGAAATGCGAATGCGCACACTGCCATTTTAATGCCTAAAATCTCATTTGCGAGGCTGCTCATAGCTTCACACTTTGGCCCCAAAGAAGCAATAGATCTCTTCCCTTCAATAACAACAGCAACAACAAATCACGTAAACTGGCATTCTGAGCAATCTTCATCTTTCAAAAACTAATAATCGCATATGTTTAACAAAAAAGCAGTATTTCATAAGAGCATTAATACACTGCAGAGCATTGCATATCAGAGAATATTAGCATTTAAGGTATGCGGGAGGTGGCTGGCTTCACTGTGTTTTTTGGATCTGTTTTGGGAGTGGGAGGAGAAGGTCTGGCAGTTTCTTCCTGCTCCTTTGTGCTTCCAATTCAGTCATGAACCAGTCCTGGGATCTAGCACCGTGAACCTTATTCTCAATTACCTGGGGATTTTTTTCCTCCTCATTTTATAACCCCTCCCAAAGTATTTTTCTACGGTCATTGCTTGGACAGATTCTCAGCCTGAGCTTCTTCCAGAGCCCTAAAATTGCAGGCTCTGTATCCGGCCACTAGGGGTCACCCTGGCATCACAACGCCTTCCCACAGCATTACCTCCTCAGCATCTCCATTCCGGACCGACACGGAGAGTGGAAGACCTGAGCCAGGAATCAAACCCAAGTCTCTCCACACTGCCGCCATGGAGCCACCAAGGCCGGGCCCCTGACTTAATTTTGTGATTTCAGCACACCCAAAGCATAAAGGTGTTCTGATACACAATGACCTGCTAGTATTCTTTCTCAGTGAGTGACTATCAGTAGTGGTGGTAAAATATAAAATGCTATTTTACACTGTGTGTGTAAAATGAGGCAATTTTCACTAACTTTTCCTGTCTCCGTATTCCAAAATATGGAGCTATTTTGTATCCTCAAATCAAATTGTCCAGTTGAGGAATTGAAGCGTCCAATCTTCACGTAAGTGATTTTCCCATCAAATAACTGCCAGTTTAATATATCATACTCTCCATTCACATCACCGTTGTCATCAAAATTCATTTTCTCCTCAGCAAAAGTTTTAAATGTAACATGTTTCAAGTAATACATCAACTAGAAAGCAGAGAAAGAGAAATAATGTCAATTAGACAAGTACATTTTTTCAGTAGAAAGACATTGGCTGACTATTATTTCTATGCAGTGCTCACACTACACCGCCATCACCCAACGTTATGAGAAATTAAAGGTCCTATGTGCTAAAGTTTTTCACATATTTTGTTGTCTGTGGGAATAATTTTTAGTGCATGTGGCCCAAAATCGGAAATATTTCTAAACAGAAATAAAGTGAATTCTGCCTTGTCTTCTATACAAAGCAAATGCTTGTTGTTTTCCACATGGTTTAAACACATTTGCATGTAAGGCTGATCTTTAAATTGAAAACCTCACTATGTATGTAAGAGAGATCCAAGATGGCATCTTGCTGCTAGCAGTGAGTTTGTTGAGCTCTAATCGTTGACCTGATTTACCTTGCCCTGTAAAGTATGGGCAAATGAAAAGGCAAAGTGCAAGTCAACCCTGCCCAACTCATGCCTACTGCAGTGTTCCTTCAGGTGACCCTTGGCGGCTTGGTTGCCCACTTCTCAGTGGTTTTCACACAAGCCATGCTCTTAGTTGAGCCATATATGTCAGTAGATATATTAATAACTTGCTCAGTCCCAAGATGCACAGTGGCCCTTTGATTCTGGGAGAGACTGGGCATCCATGGAAGGAGTGCAGTGATCAGCATCCATTGGGGACCTGCTCCAGTGCTGTCTTCCCCAGCTATGGTGACGATGGGAGATGTTGGATGGCCCCTCTAACATGGCCATGACAGATACTGAACTCAGCTAGATAAACTTGAATGGAAAAGAGTTAGGAATCTTTCAGAGGGTTTTGGTCAAGTCATAAGTAGTACTTTTGGACTCTGTCTGAATATCATCACCACCATGGAGCAGTCATGGTGACATAGTAAATATTATTATCGCAAAAGATTGATAAAGTGTTGCTTGTTACTGTTAATTTGCAAGCTCAGATCTTATGGCATGACAAGGCTTTGAAGAAACGGGGGAAAAGCTAATTGGGCAACAACTTGGTGTCCAGTCTTGTAATGATGCCATAGTTAAATGCAAGTTAGCTGTGCATCAGAAATTAGAGACCATAGGAAATCAGGGAAAATGCCTGAATTGAAGGATTCTGCATTTCCTTAAGGCTTTGTCTGTAACCCCTGAAGGGATGCGGAGGGGATATCTTTTGAAAAATCTCAAGATCCCACCAGAGATTTATCCTCTATTATGAAGGCATTTTATCGTTATCAAGTGAAGAGAGATCAACAGGAAAGAGAAGGGAAACGTGGAACAGGTCATTTTGCTGTGAACAGTTCAAACTGAACTGGGAGAAGTCCTCAGACGTGGAAGGGGCTCGTCTTGGAACATGATTAGGATTGGATTTTGAAGCTGTTTTCTCATTATCTTTTCTTGGTCATAAACTTTTTGTCTTTCCAGATTTATGTAAGCTAACACAACAAAAGTGTAAAATGTTTATAGCTACGAGGTGGGAAGCTGTCTCCCTTCGAGAACACTTCTGTCTATGATTTCTTTGAAAATGTGTGTCAAAGTTTGAAGGAAACATGCAAATTGTTTGTGAACAAAGTCAGTTCAAAGATTTTCTTGCTAGTAAAGCTAGTCCAGCAGAGACCACCCAGACAACTTTGATCCTTGGTGGCTGCGAGGGTTTTGCTGTGTGTTATTTATTATAAGCTTTCCTGGAGGCTTGTTTCATACATCATCTGTTTCCTTTTCTTCTTGGTTCTCTGCCTTATTTTTCTTTAACTGGATCTCCCCTTTCTTTCTCTGATTAAATGTGTTATGTGGCAATCGTATAAATTTGTTTTCTAAGAATTAGATTATATGCTTAATGTTTTGATTTGCCTTTATTGTCAAATGAAGTTTTTCTGTTTTGGGGGTATACTCTCCAATCTCCAATGCATATTGTTAAAATATCAAATAAATAATTAAAATGCAGAGTAAACAAAAACAAAAAAATTAAACTCATTATGTGGCAGAATAAAAGGCAAGTATTCTGTGGTATTAGTTTGGCATTCAAGATGTGTTTTCCAGAAGTGATTGTTATGAAAGAGTGGTCTTAAATAAAAATTGATGATGCTGATGATCTATCTCCTGCTCTAAGATACTTCAATTGAATCTGAAGATTTCCCTTTTCTTCCTCTTTGCCCTAGCTCATAACAACACTCATGCCACCCACCATAGACTCGATCGGTCTCATCATTCCACTGCTCTGTGCTGCTACCGCCAGGCAAAAAAAAAAAAAAAAGATTGGGTAACTTTTTCCTAAATCTAGCAGTGCATGCCTTAGCTCCCGTCACCTTGTGGTTGAACCCGTCCTGCTATATTTGTGTGCTGTGACAGTGAGAGGCATGGGGAACAGCATGCATTTGTTCATGCAAATATCCATTTGGTAAGAACGTTTCCCATTGTATGTTGCAGCTTTTTGCCTGCTTTCTGAAGATAAAGAAGGCTTATGAGATTGGGGTGTATAGGTGTGTGTGTGTGTGTGTGGGTGTGTGTGTAATGTTTCTGTTTGGTCTATCCACATCAGTTTTTCAGGACATGTCAGGGGGATATGAGGATTCTGACCACGGTGGTTTATTTTCCAGATCCATGCGTATGTACAGACCGCGGACTCATGAGTGTGTGCATCCCGAAAAGTAGGCTCCATTAGTTCTAGATAGAACTTCTTCTTTATCAGGGAAACCTTGTGGTCAATACTATATTGAAGCAATGAAGAAAAGTGGGTCTTTGCATAGGCGTCAGCTCTGTGAGCTTTGTGGGTGCTCGAGCACCCCGATATTGTCTCCTGCACGCCTGTAAATTGAGAGCTGCAGGACTCTCTGGGAAGGCCAAAAAGAAGTTTTTCTGTCCCCTCACTACAGCTCCCACCTCCCCCTGCAGCCTATTGTCTGACTAAGCGTCGAGAGCGTGAAGAACAGCAGCAGCAGTGCAGGACAGACAGGCTTCCTGAGGCGCCCAAGAGATGGAAATGGCTGCTGACCCAGGGACAATGAAAGGGGCTGAGAGGAGTGAGGAGGAGATGGAGTGCAGGCTGGGAGATGAGAAGCTTGGCTGTAAAAGGGGATTACTGGCGGGGAGAGAGAATACCTACTGTGAGAGTCTGGAGAGGAACTGAAATAAGGAATTCTGGCTGCGAGAGGAACTGGGAGAGGAGTAGAAACAGGCTGTGAGGGTGGGAAGGGTTAGGAGAGTAGCAGAGTGAAGGAAAATGGGCTTTGAGAAGGTGGAAGTAGCTGAAAAGGGAAAAGGGGGGTATAAGCTGGGAGAGAGGACATGGGCTGTAATAAGAGCAGCTGGAGTGAGGACTCAGGTGAAGGAAGCCCAAGAAGAGGTAAAGAGGACTGGAAAAGGAGCTGTGCAGGATGAGGTGGGAGACTGATAGAGGAGGTCAACCAAGAGAAGGGCTGGCAGAAGAAAGGGGATCAGGTGGAGGGAAGAGGCAAAAAGGTGAGGAGAGAGATGGAAGAGGAAAGGGGGTGAGACTAGGAGAAACTGAGAGAAAATAATGAGCTGTGGAGAGATGGCCTGTTGTAACATTTTCGGCCGGTCGCAGAATGTCCCGTGACTGGCCACATTTATCACCCAATGCCATGGCCCACCCACACGAAGGACGCTGCCATTCCATCTCCCCCTTGACTCCTTAGGGATGCGCACACATGGCACACCTGTTACTGTACTTACCAGTCCCGCGACAGGTACTCTCTCTGCCAGCGCCTAAGGATGACGACATGCAGCTGGGAATTTAAACCTAGCCGCGCTACCACCAGTACACTGCCTCAGCCACAGATCCTCTGCAGCCTTGCAGTGCACATTGCTAATTCTAGATCCTGCCTGCCTTGTTCCTGATTCTACCTTGCCTGATCCAGCCTTGCCTCATTCCTGCCTCCTGCCTTGCCCTGTCCCAGTCCCTCTCTTGCCTGCCACGGACACGGACCACGCTCTTGCCTGCCACCTGGTATTGACCGTTGCTACGGACAGCAACTATTCCTTGCTCAGTGCCTGCCCTGTCTCTTGGGCCTGAATCTGGGAACTGATCGCTGCCTGCCCTGACCTCAGCCTGTCTCTGGCCATTCTCACTCTGACTGCCCTTGGGGGTCTATTATCTGCTGGCCCCTGGACCCCAACAGCTCAACCCATGGGGAACAGGGCTGGTATAGGTAAAGGTCCAGCTCAGTCCCAGCAAAGGGCGTGTCCATCCGCTGTCGGTGTGGGCCTAATAGGTTCGCCTATTACGCTGCATCACTACACCACAGCACAAAGGGCTCACAACTGTAACACCAGTGGATAGAAATATGCACCTGGAGTTGAAATAACAAATGATAAATAAATGAGAGGAAGACCAGAAACTAAGCTTTAAAAGAAAAAGGAATGAGGAAACAGAGAGAAAACAGAAAAAGCCAAGTGCTAGCAGGGTCAAGGATGGAAGGCAGGTGGTATCTGAAGTCACCAGGGTCCATCAGATATTTTACTGGAAGAATGAGGAAGGGAGAGGAGGTTGTGGTGGTGGCATGTGGTGATATCCATGAGATATCACCACATGCCACCACCAATGTTTCAAAATGTTTCTCTTACAAATTGACAGCTCCAGTATTGAAAGGGGCTGCGGTAATGACTTGACTTGCGGGAGAATCGAGGTGAATATTGGTCCCCTTATTCACAAAACTAAATAAAATCTTCCCTTGTTAAATATCCCACAGAAGTCAGTAGTTACCGGTTTCCAAACTGAGAGCAGAAAATACCACATGCAGCTGTGGCCCTGGAGTTGAGGAGGTGCTGACTGCTGAGCTGCTAGGCCTCAGGACCTGCAGGTGGTGGAGTGGAGAGTCTTATCTGAATTCTGCAGGCATGGGACTGGCTCCGGCCTGAATCTGGAAGTGCTGGGAGAAGGGTGGGGAGCCTGGGCTCTCAGGGAGTGCAGAACAGGGAAATGATTCAAGCTTATGAAGGAGGGGAACATCACAAATCGAAAGGAGAGCTGAAACTGCCAATGAAGGGAAGCCTAACTGCTGATGAGGAATGGGAATGAGTGAAGGGATGGGTGAATGAAGCCTGCAGGGGAGGGCAGCTGGCTAAGGAGGGTTGAGGGGGAACCTGCTGGGGAGTGGAGGGAGCGGAAGAGGAACTGGGAGGGGAAGAGAAAAGGAGAGGTCAGTGGGAAGTGGGGAGCAGGGCAGGCTCAGGGAGTGGAACCCCCCTCCCCCAAATATACAATTCAAAGTATGCCCATGCAGGAGAGTACAGAGGGTGTAATGAGGGGAAAGGAAGAGGAAAAGCTAGGTAGAGGAGATTAGGAGAAGGTGGGGGTGAGAGAGGTTGGGTGTGACTAAGGGTGGGGGGAGTGGAATGGAGCAGGAGGGAGAAGACTGGTGGGGATGAGCTGGGGTTGGGGATGAATGAATTGTGGGACTCCGCGTGCTTCCCTGGCTTTTGTTTTGGCCACATGAATCTTCCCCATGTCCTCATTACCTGCTCCTCTGGACATTTAATTACCGGACAGTCACACCCATGACCCACTGTATTCTAGGGGTTGTTTTTTTCTTTATTTTGCTGGGGGCGCTGTAATAAGTGTTGAGTTCAGCACCCCCAGTCATTTTCAGAAGCCGGCTCCTATGGTTCTCAGGATCCACTATCCAGTAGAGTGGAAGCAGTGCATGCAAATGTATCTCATGCTTATTGCTTGTGGATATCCTGAAAAACCAGACTGGCTGGTGAGTCCTAAGAACTGGGATTTAGCAATGATAGTGGGAGTCAATCAGAGTGATGACAGCAAGAAAACTAGATGCAGCCACAGCAGTCTGCAAACTTGCAAACTCTCTTAACAGATTAGGGAAAAAACATTTAGATGGTAGTATCAATCATGTAAACTTCAAATAGGTAGAAAAGCCAGCACTAATGCACTATTATTGGACAGCACATGAATCACATCTTTAGAAATCTCTGTAAAGAATATTGAACAATCTAGGGCCATTCACTTTCTGTTTTAATTTTATTTTTCCTGGGAATGTAAATGTTAAAACAAACAAAAGAAAATCAGTGGAAAAATGACTTTGATATAACAAACAGGAGAAAAATCAGTGAAGAAGTCATTTTTTTTTCAAATGATATTTTTTAAATTAACATTGAAATTTCCAAGAAAAGTAAAGTAAAAACTGAAAACAAAGGCCCCTAAAGATATCTCTAGTCAAGCAGTAAACAAAGTCTCCTGTCCTAGCAACACTATAACTACGGGGCACATCTGATGGTCGCACTCTCCCGTATCTGCGTAGCTTTTGAGATCATGTCTTCACTGGGATGCTTCAGTTCTGTACTGTGCTTCGGTCACATTATTCCTTATTGGGCTGAAATCTCAAACAATCTATTAAATATGTGAAGGCTTCAGCTGAATTACTGTCCAGACACACTGCCCTCATATCATTTGCATCCCACATCTATCTCACAAACACAATTTGGTAGACTTGCGGGCTGAACGATATGAGAGTTGAGTTATTGGGACAATAACATGGGTAGAAGCAGTTTGTGCGCATGTATTTCAATCCGGTGCTAATTCAATCATTCTTGTTGTGTCTGATGCATGAAACAGAAAATATGATGGAACAAAAGGACCATTAGTCTGCCCAATTTGCTTTCCGTCACAATTCAGTAGACCCCCCCCTCTCCCCCACACCTAATCAGCTTGGAGAGGAGACGGCTGAGGGGGGATATGATAGAGGTGTTTAAAATCATGAGAGGTCTAGAACGGGTAGATGTGAATCGGTTATTTACTCTTTCGGATAATAGAAAGACTAGGGGGCACTCCATGAAGTTAGCATGTGGCACATTTAAAACTAATCAGAGAAAGTTCTTCTTCACTCAACGCACAATTAAACTCTGGAATTTGTTGCCAGAGGATGTGGTTAGTGCAGTTAGTATAGCTGTGTTTAAAAAAGAATTGGATAAGTTCTTGGAGGAGAAGTCCATTACCTGCTATTAATTAAGTTGACTTAGAAAATAGCCACTGCTATTATTAGCAACAGTAACATGGAATAGACTTAGTTTTTGGGTACTTGCCAGGTTCTTATGGCCTGGATTGGCCACTGTTGGAAACAGGATGCTGGGCTTGATGGGACCTGGGCCTGACCCTGTATGGCATGTTCTTAAGTTCTTAATGATTTTCCCTTCACATTGGCTAAACTCTTCTCTGTGTCAAATATCTGTTGTTTTGATTACACCAAATTTTGATACAATTAGTTTGATGTTTCCATTAAAGTCACACCTCTGTTCAATGCCTTTTCATCGTAAACTGTGTCCACTAGAAAAAAAAATTTTTTTTACACAATATTAAAATAAAACACAATACATACTTGCCATGGCTCGAAATCAAGAATATTAGCACATGAATTAAATGGAAGGAATGGTCCACTTCCTTCTACACAGCCATCTAAATTATGAAGAGCGTTAGCGACAGTATACACAGCTTTATAGACACTGTATGTTATTCTGAGCTCTGAAACATCAGTGTAGGTATTATTAATATCTCGTAGTCTCTCATTTCCAGTACAAGGCTTGTCAGAAATATGTTTGGGGATTGTGCTATTGTCTGTATACAGCCATGCTCTTTTTGAATGCCACGTACAATTGAAGGCATACTCCCAAAATTCATAAACCAGTTCATCTTCCCCATTTTCTGGATGAAGTTCATAGAGAAATTTTTCAAAATTGGGTATTGAAGCTTTTCGAATTCCAAAGCCCATGGTTCCAGCCAGGTGGCTGAAATATTCCGGCTTGGCAATCTTGTCAGATGTTACCCAGGCTTCGCTTGCTATCCAGGTTTTATCTGTTATGTTACTCTTTACAAGTGCTTCCATTAAAGGAACTAGGTCAATGTCAGATGAAAATACAACAATGACTTTTCCAGTGTATTTTCTTATAGTGGTTATGATTTTTTCTACTCCATCTTTGTTGTAAAATCTTGGGAGGGTTTCCGAAAAAGCTACACAAATCCCCATTTTCTCAACTTCTTCTTTGAATTGCTTTATTCCGTATTTCCCATAGTCGTCGTCTGCTGCAATGGCTCCCACCCAAGTCCATCCAAAGTAATTGATAAGGTTTGCCATTGCCTTGGACTGGTGTTCATCACTTGGTATTGTCCGAAGGAATGAGGGGAACTGAAATTTATCACTAAGAACTGAGCAAGAGGAGGCATAACCCACCTGTAAAACAGTAAATCAAATTACCTCAGAGAGCTGTAACGTGACTGTAGTGCAAACATACATTCTACATTTGATATATCTTGCAAACAGTGCACATTTGGTAGATTAGATTTGGTTGGTGTCAGATTTATCAAACGTTTCCTGCAGTGCAAAAAATCACTCTGGTTTTTCTCTGGTCATTTTTTTCATTTGAAAATACTGGGATATTGTGATTGATAGAACTGGAACAATGTTTACACTGATGCAAACATCTGATGTACCATTCACCATGGCATGATGGCAGTACGGTGAGCAAATTAATAGGGAGCCGTTATTTACTCTTTTAAATAGCACAAGGACTAGGGGACACTCCTTGCAACTAAAAGGCAGCAGATGTAAAACAAATTGATGAAAGAATTTTTCTGTCAATGCACAGTTATAGAAACGTGATGGCAGGAAACGACCGTATGGCCTATCTAGTCTACGTACCCACCCATCTACCCAACTAATTCAGTTTTATAAGTCCCATCACTCCGTCCCATGCTTTCTCGAATTCAGACCGTTCTTGTCTCCATCACCTCCACTGGGAGGCTGTTCCACATATCCGCCACCCTCTCTATAAAGAAATATTTCCTAAGATTACTCCTGAGTCTGCCCCCTTTCACCCTCATCCCTTGACCTAGAGCCTCTTTTCCGTTGAAAGAGGCTCGTCTCCTGTGCATGGAAGCCTTGGAGGTGTTAAATCTCTCCATTTATTCCTAGAGAATGTGGTCAAGGCTAACAGTATAACTGAGTTTTAAAAAGGTTTGGACAAGTTTGGCCAGTCACATTAACAACTATGAGGCAGGTATTTAGGAACAGAAGATGTGCCAAGCTGAATCAGACCAAAGGTCCATCAAGCCCAGCATCCTGTTTCTAACAGTGGCCAATCCGGGTCACAAGGACTCAGCAGATCCCAAAGAGTAGATCCATTCCTTGTTGCTCACCCCCAGGGATAAATAAACAGTGGCTTTTCTCAAGCTCTCCAGCTAATAATACGTTTAAATACTTTTCCTTCAGGAGCTTGTTCAAACTTCTCTTAAATTGAGCTATGCTGGATGCCTTGATCAAACCCTCCATGTAACAAATTCCACAGCTTGATTGCACATCGAGTGAAAAAAAAAATGCATTTCTTTGATTTGTTTTAAATCTGCTGTTAGTTTCATAGTGTCCCCTAGCATTAGTACTATTTGAAATAACTGTGCCCTCTTGACCTGTTCCACCCTGCTCATGATTTTATAAAGCTCTGTCATATTCCCTCTCAGTTGCCTCCTATCCAAGCTGAAGAGCCCTAACCTGTTTAACCTTTCTCCATTAGAAGCCGTTCCAGCTCTTTCACCATTTATTTTTTTTTGGTTGCCCTTCTCCGTACCCTTTCAAGTGCTACTGTATCTTTATCGAGATGAGGCGATAAGAACCGCACGCAACGCCGGAGGGATGGTCGCACCATGAATTGATACGATGGGGCGAATTTTTAAAAGAGATGCGGGCGCCAGAACCCGGGAGACTGTGCACACAATGTGGGACGTGCGCGCGTCCGCCCGACTTTAAAAGTCACCCACACATGCGCGCGCAAGTCCCGATGATGAGTGCGCATCTCACTTTGGGCAAAAAAAAAAAAAAAGGGGTGTGGCGTGGGGGAGGGGGCGTGGGCAAGGTGTGGGTGTTCTGGGCTGGGGCCAAGAGATGTGTGCACAAGAACGTTCGTGCCCGAGTGTGCACCAAGGTCTAGCGCCACATAACTTTACTTCTGCTATTGGGGAGGTGTAAATCGAAATAAAACTGTAGGCATCTCTCAGATGTTTGAAAGGTCTGGGTTAAGTGTGTGTGTGTGGGGGGGGGGGGGGGGGGCGTGCAGGGTAATGAACCAGAGGGTCTGGAGGACACCGCTGTAGGCCGGGCAAACTGGTGGGTAGACTGGTGAAAATGGCGTGGATGCACGCTTGTTATAAAATTCCCCCCCACGTGCCCGGCTCAAACCCGACCTTACGCGACCGTGTCCGCCCGCTTGCGAAATTCAGCGCACGCCTACGTGCGAACGTGCACACGTATTATAAAATGGCTGCATCTCTGGGCAGACGCCGACCGACTGGCAGATATGTGCGCCCATTGGAAAGTTATCGTCTACATGTTTATTATTTATGTATAGACATTTGATATTCCACCTTTTCCCAAAGTTGGTCTCAAGGTGGATGCCAACAAATTTACATCAACAGAGGAATTTGAAGAGCTTGCAATCAGAATCAGAAATTACAATTAGAGTAGCACTGGGATCCAGCACAGGGAACCTATGGGGTAGATTTTCAAAAAACGCGAATAGGCGTACTTTTGCTGGCGCATCAGGCGCCAGCAAAAGTACGCTGGATTTTAGTGGATACGCGCGGAGCCGCGCGTATCCACTAAAATCCTGGATCGGCACGCGCAAGGCTATGAATTCTGTATAGCCGGCGCACGCCGAGCCGCGCAGCCTACCCCCGTTCCCTCCAAGGCCGCTCCGAAATCGGAGCGGCCTTGGAGGGAATCCTCTAACGCCCTTCCCTCACCTTCCCCTCCCTTCCTCTACCTAACCCACCCGCCCGGCCCTGTCTACACCCCCCCCTTACCTTTCTCCGGGGATTTACGCCTCCCGGAGGGAGACGTAAATCCCCGTGCGCCAGTGGGCCTGTTGCGCGCCGGGACGCGACCTGGGGGCGGGTACGGAGGGCGCGGCCACGCTCCCGGACCGCCCCGGGCCGTAGCCACGCCCCCGTACCCGCCCCCAAAACGCTGCCGACACGCCCCCTAAACGCCGCGACGACCGGGCCCGCCCCCGACACGCCCCCCTCGGAGAACCCCGGGACTTACGTGAGTCCCGGGGCTTTGCACGCGCCGGTAGGCCTATGTAAAATAGGCTCACCGGCGCGCAGAGCCCTGCTCGCCTAAATCCGCCCCGTTTTGGGCGGATTTAGGCGAGCAGGGCTCTGAAAATCCGCCCCTATTGTGTATAATTTTGGAGTCCAAGTTGTATCCATTTTGTGTATAGCAAAGTCCCTAGTTGGGAGTTTAGGTAGTTAGATCTGGAGGTTGAAGATTTTTGAGGGAATGGCCTAGCTGAAAAGCGATGTCTTTGCTTTTTTCCTGAACTTACGGTAGCATGGCATCAGGTGCAGGGTTAGTACACTTTGTTCCAAATGTTTGGTCCATAAAAAATCAGAGGAGAAGAGGAATGAAGAGCTAGTTGGGAGCACTGGAGCTCCCTTGAGGGTGTGTAAATGGAAGGAAGTTGGGAGAGATACTAGACATAGGGCTCTCAGCCTCTTATACTGAGAGTGAGCAAGAGGGAATGGATCTGCCAGGTACTGCCAAGTGATCCAGATAAGCACTGATTGGCCACTGTTAGAGATAGGATGCTGGACTCAGGATATCCTCTACGAATATTCATTAGACAGATTTCCAGACAATGGAGGCAGTGAATGCAAATATCTCTCATGTGTATTCATTGTGGATATCTTGAAAACCTGACTGGCTAAATGTGTGCCAAGGACTGGGCTGAAAACCCCTGCCCTAGAGGGCCCTAGGGGTGCCTGTGATGTGGCAGAAAGCCACATGTTTGGAAATCAACTGGAGAAGTACATGAATGTGAAACACCCCCCTCCCCCAACACCACCACCTCCAAAAGCACAAAGACAATGTTGTGTCTCGTGGCTCACGGGTTCCTCCCGGGAGCCGTGCTACTCACCCTCGATGCTGGACCTCGCGGCTCTTCATTACGCGGCAGGACACCGCCACAGCTGCCTTCTTCCTTGTGCACACTCGCCCAACGGCCCGACATTGAAAGGGCTCACGGCACAAAAAAGCTGGCTCAGGCCCTATATAAGGGCCTCCCAGTCTTCCCTCGATTCAGCAACAGGTCCAGCTACCTCCGTAGTGCCTGCTGCTTGCGTGTTCCTGCCTCGTCCGTCCAGCCTGATCCTCTTCCTGTCCTGCCTTCCTGCTCCTCGGACTGATATCTTTTCTTGACCCCTGCTTGGACTTCCGTATTTGCCTGTCTGCGGCCTGCCTTCGACCCTTGCCTGGCCCTGGACTCTGCTATTTCATCTTCGCCCAGAGACCCTAACCCAAGTCCTGTTGCCCTCTATACCCAAAGGCTCAACCCAAGGGGGACGAGGGCTGGTACAGGTGAAGCCTTCTCCCACCTGCTGGCGGTGGGAACCTGCCAGACTCCTCCCCACAGCCTAAGCTTCCACAGACACAACAGGCAAAGAGCAGAATAACCTTTCCATAGCATTTACTTTAAACTTTGATTTAAAAAGAATTGCAAAATGTTTGGTGTAAATATTAAAGTGAAGCCACACTAGGCTTTGTGACAAAGGTTGTTACACTTCTGAGATATGCCTTGTCTTGGAAGATTTTGCCAATATTTTTAGCTGCTTTAGGTACGAGAAATAAAATACACTGTTTCATTGTGATTGATTATTATTAGAGATGAAGATGTTATTTGTAAATGTAGAATCTGTGAGAAAGTTATACCAATCGTGTCAGGAAATAAACAAAAACAAAAACAATTCCATTTTCATTGAATACCACCCAAAATGTAAATGATCCCCTTTTACTTCAGAATCTTCTGTCATCACAGATTAATACCGGCACTGGCATAACTGAGGAGCTCCTTCTACTTAGCCAATTCCACCAATGAGGATGTTTTAGCATCTCTGGGGGGTGGGGGCACGTTCTGAAAAAAATCTTTTCCAAGATTGTTAAATTGCATGTGTGAGAGTCATTCTCTCCTCTTCTGAAACGTGTTGATGGGAAAAGCATTTGCAGAGTGCCAGACATTCCTCGGTTTGTAAATGGAGCTGACAAATTGCCCCACCTGTTCAGATGTATCTAAAGATGAGCAAACTCCAGCTTCACTGACCCTTTTCTCATTCAATTATCTACTTCATCTCCAAAGATATACACCAGAAATATTCCTTTTTGAACTGCTTAAGTTTCCTTAAAATTAATATCCTTTAGGAATCTATGCAAAAGGTCTCATGCAATTTTGAAACAGAACATGTTTTGCCTGAGGCTTAACTTTTGATACAGAAGGGAATATTTGAACAAAAATACGGCAGAACTGGAAATGTGCACATGAAGCACCAGGGCATTTTTTTTTCTCCCGACACTTAAACCTGATCCTCCATATTGTATGACGGGTGGGCTAGCTTAGGGGTTACAGCAGCAGGCGGGGAAACCAGGGCTCAGACCCTGATTCTCCTGGTGACCTTTGGCAAGTTGGCCTTTCATTGCTCAGGGATGAACTCAGATTGTAAGCCCTGTGAGGAAGGGACCTACCAACTGCACCTGAAATATAACTTGCCTTGAGCTTGAACTTGGAAAGGTGAGCAACAGATCCAAATCCTTCTTTCATTCTAGCACCTAACTCCTCTGTCTCATGTTGTGGCTATTCGTGCGACTTTTTAAAAACAGCTGTGCCATAAATTGTTAACCAAGACTATTGCACATTAAAAGTAGCAATATGGTTGTTGCCTTTTTTTGCGTAACGAGAGAGTGATTACCAGTTGCTTTGCTTCACGTAGCCACTCGATCGGACACAGGGGGGTTTTCACCCTGGAAGACACCAAAAAAACGTTTGTAATTACTGTACCTGTGGGAAATAGTAGAGCCCGAAGATCCTAGCCGTCGCAATGGACAGCGCTGAGCCCCCAGCTCCAATGACAGCGGCAAGGGGAGCGCCTGCGCTGCATCTGAAGTTCGGCGTCGTTTCGTTCTGCCCGGTCAGGTAAGCTAAGGTGTTTTCAACCGATTTGGAGATGGTGAAACAGGTGTCGTAAATTTGATATCCCAGCGTTATGTTTGGAAGAATATCCGATCTATTATTAATCTCGTTAATTGCATGTATCATGGCTCTGGTCCAGCGTAGACTTCGGAAGTTAAACCTGCAAAGAAAAAAAAAAAAAGCGTTTCACAGCGCAGCAGCGTGTACTGTACTTCTGCAACACGTAACTTCATTAAGCGATTTACATATTTTGAAATGGGCTGTACCTATGGCAATGTAACATTGTCATAGGTACATCTGGACATACTGTACTTTCCCAAAGTATTAACTGAAATTAAAGTCATCCACGCTGGTCTTTTTTTTTTTATTTAGTCAAGGGGTTAATTTCTGGGGAAAAGGGCCCTCCCGGACATCTCCTGAGTTCTGCCACTTCGCCTGCAGGGAAGAGAAGAGGGGGGGCGGGGGGGGGGGGGTGAGCGTGCAGCAGACAGAGCAGGGGACAGCCACTCTGCTCCCTAATCCAGCCCCTCTGCCCTCTTGTTCTGCAGGGAAGAGAAGGGGGTGCAGGGTAACGAACAAACATTAAAAAAAAAGGGGGTTTGTGGCAACTGGAGGGTAGTGGGTGAGAACAGTCAGAGGAAAAAGGATACAGACTCTGACTGTTCCCTCAGTGCACTTGATTTTCAGTGGAGGGAGAAACACAAAGGGCAGCACAAGTTAACTTCAAGTCTCAAAACACCCAGTGAGGTTCACCTTGACTTCAGGTCAAAACCATGTCGCGCAGCCCACCTTTGGACATGACAGGTTCTGGCTGGCCTATGTCGCCCCCTCTAACCCTTCTCGGCCCTGAGGTCTTATACCCTGGTGAGGGGCTCCTCCCCTTCACCCAGGATTCCCGGCGGGTCTCAGCCTTAAGGAGGAGCGGGCGAGACAGCTGCGCCCGGGCCTTTAAGGTTGTCTGAGGCAGTTTTCTGCGCACTCCCTCACAGGGTTGAATTAGAAGAAGTTTGAAATTTGTCAGCAGTGGTGCCAATTACAAAGGCTTCAACCCTGGCCTTCGGGATTGGCATTACTGTTCACAATTTTCAAATTTGTGCTCGTTCAAACCATTTTTTTGTGTCCATTTATCCAAGGCTTAATTTTCTGGTGGAAGAACTGCATTCTGCTCGAGATGGTGGAGTAGAGCCAGTGGGTATAAATCAGTTCTGGCTCCCCCTATGGAAATGAAGCAGAGCCAGAGGGGTAAATCAATTTCAGCTCTCCCCTGTAAAAATGGAGCAGAACCAGTAATGACGGATCATTTCTGCCCCCTCCCAGCCTGCAAAGGAAGCAGATCAGCTGATTTTTGTGTGATTTAGCGGTGCAATTCAGGAAGTCACGAGGGACGGCAGACGAGGTTGAAGAGACATGGGGTGAATACCTGTCAGCCCCTCTGCTTCTACTGCTACTGGGTGGATCGGCTTCCTGGTGCCCGCTGCCTCTGCACTGGTGACCACATTAGGGGAAGGAGAATGGTAAAAAAAGAGAGTAAGGAGATGGGGGAAGGAGAGTGAGAGTGAGAGGGGAATGGGAGGGGGGAAAAAAGTGAGTGAGGGGATTGGAGGTACTGTGGATTGTATGGGGGAGAGAGAGGGGAACAAAGGTGCTGTGGGGGTGTGAGGGAGGGGATCGGAAAGGCAGAGAAGGAGGAGGAGAGGGGCTAGGAGGGGGTGTGATGGGGGGAGGGAGAAAGGAAAGAGTGCGCAGGATCACACGGAGCTGTTCCTTTCCTTCCTTTCGCAAGGCCATGCTTTTCAGTTCCACTACCCTCCAGTCTGTCCCCTGTCTGAGGAGGCTGAGCAAAGCAGGCAGTGCACACCCGTCTACTCCCAGCCCCCAAGGCACAAAAAGCCAACTGATTCTGGCTTGAAGAGGAGGCCGATGTCTTACTGGCCAAGGAGGAAAGTTGCTGGATAGGGTAATTTTCCATGGGGACTTGTGAACTTGGGGGTTTTAGGGCCACTTGAGGGGGGGAGGGAACAAGGGCCACTGGGGGGGGGGGATTATGGGATGGGGGCGAGGAGTGGAGGACCAGGATCACCAGGGCAGAGAGAAGGAAGAGGAGGAGGAGGAAGGAAGAAAGAAAGGGCCCCCATTTTCTCTACTGCCTCCTTACTCCAGTGATCTTCCATCCCCCACCTCAACCAGTGCTCAACCCCCTGCTGTAATTTGCTTCATCAAGCACTGGTGGGTGAAGAAAGGCTGGGGTTGAACACTGGTGGGGTGGGGGTGGAGATGGAGGATCACTGGGACAAGGAGGAAGAAGAGTGTAAGGAGTGTGTTTGCATGTGTGTGTGCAGGGCCGGCGCGTCCCAATAGGCGAATTAGGCGGTCACCTAGGGCGTGTGTGTGTGTGTGAGAGGGATTATGTGTGTAGAGAGCAATGGTGTTAGTGAGAGAGAGGGAGGGAGCCTGTGTAAGGGTGCGTGTGTGTAAATGAGACAAGGAACCTAAGTGTGTGTAAGAGAGGGGGCCGGTCTGAGTGAATGAGGTTGGGGTTGGAGCTGGAGCCTGGGCCTGGGCCTGGACCGGCGGGAGGGGGGTCAAGGGGGGAGGGTGAAAGGCAGAAGGATCATCTAGGGCTCCTAAATCCCTTGCACGGGCCCTGTGTGTGTGTGAGAGAGAAAGAGAATTCACACCTGACCCTGACCCCATTCCCTCTCCCACGCTCCACGTTTAACCCCACTTCTCCTGCTCCATAAAACCCTGCTTATCCCACAACACAATCAAAGTCAGTTTCCTGCTGACTGAACACAGTTCATTTGCAGTTCAATAACAATTTGAAACCAGTGTTTCATGAACATTGGCAGTATCAGAGATTCTTTCTCACCCCTGCTGAATGTAAAACCACCCAGTGAGCAGTCTGGGGCAGGAAGCTTGAGCAAATTACAGGATGGCAAATGCTGATCTTATTCTGTGCTTTTAGTAAGTTGTTTTCTTGCCGAAAAAATACTGGATATTTGCTTTGATTTCCCAATAGTAGCTAAATACATTGATCTTGAGTGAGAGATATTTTGATTGATGATTGATGTAAAGGGATGAGGTCTACCTTTCAAACGCATCATTATATCCTAGATCTTGTTGTGCATCCCGGCCGCGTGGGAACCGCGACTGGGCCTTCTCACCTGGCATTACCTTCGACTAGCGCAGGCTTACCCGCTGCCGCTAACCCCTGGCATCCCTGTCACTCACTGCAGCCTCCCTCGGCATCCCCCATCGCTACAGGCCTCACAGTGGAGCTCCCGTTGGGGCTCCACGTCCTTGGCCGGCTCTGCCCTGCCCCTAGGCGCATGCGCGGCCGACCTCACCATTCTTAAAGGGCCCAGTGTGGGAAACCTCTGGGAGGCGCGTCCCGATGATGTCATCAGCCTTCCATATATAAGGCAGGGCTCAAACCCCTGATCCCTGCCTTGGCAAATGGGTCAACACAATCTTGTGTAGTGAGTTTGCCTTCGTGTTCCAAATGTCTCCTGTTCCAGTATCTCCTGTTCCAGAATCTCCTGTTCCAGTGTCTCCTGCTTCCATGTCCTTCTCAGGTAGTACCTATCCAGACTGACTTCTTGGTACTGACCTCTGCTTGCCTGAACATTCTTCTGCCTGCCGCCTGGAAATGACCACTGCCTGCCTGACCATTCTTCTGTCTGCCACCTGGAACTGACCCTCACTTGCCACGACTACTCACGGACTGACTCTGGTATTGACCCCCGCTTTGGCTGACCTGTCTTGGACTGATATTCTGGCATTGACCCTTGCGCTTCACTTGGACACTCTCTTCCAGCTCCCAGTGACATTCGGGCCTACGCACTCCGATAACAACCGCGGCTTCCACGTGGCTGGACCTGCAGGCGCTGCCTGCCTTATCCGAAGAACCTCTCTGAACTGTTGCCTTCCCGAGGTCTCTGGAGCTTCCGGTTCTGGTCTTCCTTGTTTCGTGGTGGGCACACCTCTCCGATACCTCTCCGGGAGACCATCAGAGGCCCACCTAAATCCAGGCAGTCTGGGTACTCAAGGGCTCAACCTGCAGAAACCCCAGACTGTTATTGGTGAAGTTCCAGTTAGCCTTGTGTGTTCCGCCTCCTGGTGGCAGGCACTCTCTGGGTCCGACCAGAGGGCAGTACCAATCCTGCACCAGGCCAAGGGTCCACCTCCAGCGCAACAGGTTGCCAAGGCCATGGACTTGGCGAAGCCCCATGCCTTGCAGGCCATTCCTGGCCTGGCTAATCGTGTCCAAGAACTACAACAGGTCCTGGAGTCATTGGCATTCTCCTTGAAAAGACTATGCTCTCAATTAGAAGAGTCAGTCATGGCCAGCTCAGGGGATTTTGCCCAAAACATACCCTCTCGGGCACCACTGGCCATCCCAGCTTCGCCCCGTTTAAATGGGGATCCGCGCCTTTGTCGAGGCTTCATAAACCAATGCTATATGCAATTTTCATTGCAACCCTCACTGTTTCCTGATGAAGCAACAAAGATCACCTTTATTAAGAACATAAGAACATGCCATATTGGGTCAGACCAAATGTCCATCAAGCCCAGCATCCTGTTTCCAACAGTGGCCAATCCAGGCCATAAGAACCTGGCAAGTACCCAAAAACTAAGTCTATTTCATATTACAGTTGCTAGTAATAGCAGTGGCTATTTTCTAAGTCAACTTAATTAATAGCAGGTAATGGACTTCTCTTCCAAGAACTTATCCAATCCTTTTTTAAACACCGCTATACTGAACTAACCACGTCCTCTGCCAACAATTTCCAGACTTTAATTGTGCATTGAGTGAAGAGGAACTTTCTCCGATTAGTTTTAAATGTGCCACATGCTAACTTCATGGAGTGACCCCTAGTCTTTCTATTATCTGAAAGACTAAATAACCAATTCACATCTACCCGTTCTAGACCTCTCATGATTTTTAACACCTCTATCATATCCCCCCTCAGCCATCTCTTCTCCAAGCTGAAAAGTCCTAACCTCTTTAGTCTTTCCTCACAAGGGGGCTGTTTCATTCCCCTTATCATTTTGGTTGCCCTTCTCTGTACCTTCTCCATCGCTATTATATCTTTTTTGCTATGCGGTGACCAGAATTGTACACAATATTCAAGGTGCAGTTTCACCATTGATGATACAGAGGCATTATGACATTTTCCGTTTTATTCACCATTCCCTTCCTAATAATTCCCAACATTCTGTTTACCTTTTTGATGCCGCAGCACACTGAACTGACGATTTCAATGTGTTATCCACTATGACACCTAGATCTCTTTCTTGGATGGTAGCACCTAATATGGAACCTAAAATTGTGTAACTATAGCATAGGTTATTTTTCCCTATATGCATCACCTTGCACTTATGCACATTAAATTTCATCTGCCATTTTGATGCCCAATTTTCCAGTCTCATAAGGTCTTCCTGCAATTTATCACAATCTGCTTGTGATTTAATTACTCTGAACAATTTTGTATCATCTGCTAATTTGATTACCTCACTCGTCGTATTTCTTTCCAGATCATTTATAAATATATTGAAAAGTAAGGGTCCCAATACAGATCCCTGAGGCACTCCACTGTCCACTCCCTTCCACTGAGAAAATTGTCCATTTACCGGTAATCCTACTCTCTGATTCCTGTTTTTTAGCCAGTTTGTAATCCACGAAAGGACATCGCCACCTATACCATGACTTTTTACTTTTCCTAGAAGCCTCTCATGAGGAACTTTATCAAGCGCCTTCTGAAAATCCAAGTATACTATATCTACCGGTTCACCTTTATCCACATGTTTATTAACTCCTTCAAAAAGGTGAAGCAGATTTGTGAGGCAAGTCTTGCCTTGGGTAAAGCCATGCTGACTTTGTTCCATTAAACCATGTCTTTCTATATGTTCTGTGATTTTGATGCTTAGAACACTTTCCAATATTTTTCCTGGCACTGAAGTCAGGCTAACTGGGTCTGTAGTTTCCCGGATTGCCCCTGGAGCCCTTTTTAAATATTGGGATTATATTAGCTATCCTCCAGTCTTCAGGTACAATGGATGATTTTAATGATAGGTTACAAATTTTTACTGATAGGTCTGAAATTTCATTTTTTAGTTCCTTTAGAACCCTGGGGTATATAGCATCCGGGCCAGGAGATTTACTACTTTTCAGTTTATCAATCAGGCCTACCACATCTTCTAGGTTCACCATGATTTGGTTCAGTCCATCTGAATCATTACCCATGAAAATCTTCTCCGGAACGGGTATCTCCCCAACATACTCTTTAATAAACACCGAAGCAAAGAAATAATTTAATCTTTCTGCGATGGCCTTATCTTCTCTAAGTGCCCCTTTAACTCCTCGATCATCTAACGGTCCAGTTGACTCCCTCTCAGGCTTTCTGCTTTGGATATATTTATAAAAGTTTTTATTGTGAGATTTTGCCTCTAAGGCCAACTTATTCTCAAATTCTCTCTTAGCCTGTCTTATCAATGTCTTACATTTAACTTGCCAACGTTTATGCATTATCCTATTTTCTTCTGTTGGATCCTTCTTCCAATTTTTGAATGAAGATCTTTTGGCTAAAATAGCTTCTTTCACCTCCCCTTTTAACCATGCTGGTAATCGTTTTGCCTTCTTTCCACTTTTTTTAATGTGTGGAATAGATCTGGACTGTGCTTCTAGAATGGTATTTTTTAACAATGATCAGGCCTCTTGCACACTTTTTACCTTTGTAGCTACTCCTTTCAATTTTTTTCTTACAATTTTTCTCATTTTATCAAAGTTTCCCTTTTGAACATTTAGCATGAGAGCCGTGGATTTGCTTTCTGACCCCTTCCAGTCATTAATTCAAATTTGATCATATTATGATCACTATTGCCAAGTGGCCCTACCACTGTTATCTTTCTCACCAAATCCTGTCCTCCACTGAGAATTAGATCTAAAATTGCTCCTTCTCTTGTCGGTTCCTGGACCAATTGCTCCATAAAAATGTCATTTATTCCAACCAGGAACTTTATATCTCTAGCATGTACCGAAGATACATTTACCCAGTCAATATTGGGGTAATTGAAGTCTATCCAATCATAAGCTGAAGCAAACCTTGCACATAAGCAAGTACTCGGGATCACTGGTGCAGGTAAATAAGTATATTTCCATTCAATGGTAAATAACTATTTTATTATTGAAAAGGTTCCAATATCCTTACTGTGGCAACTCCATACAAAGTCACTGGTCGGCCCTGTCCCTCACTGATTTGATGCATGGTCCCCCTTGCTTCACTTTTAAAAGAGCTACAAATCTGAGAGATCGTCTTGTTCATATATCTTCATCACCTACGCAACACCACTCACGCACCATTGGTGGTCATAACCCTTGTGGCCGCTGCACGATGTGCAGCCATACTGAGTCATTGACAGTATTTAAACACCCTGGGTCTGGACGTGAGTTCAAATTACACTCTCAGTCAAACTGTTGTACAAAAGGTGTTGTCTACGTGATTTATTGTCCCTGCTCGCTTATATACGTGGGGAAAACCTCACGGATGATTAAGACACGCATTATCGAGCACTGCTCCAACATCAGATCATCCAGAACTGACGAACCCCTTGTAATGCATTGGATCCATGCCGGTCACTCCATCGCTGATCTCTCCTTCCTTGTATTAGAGGTGGTCTCGCCCCCCCTACGAGGTGGAGATTTTCCCGGTATGCTTGGTCGGAGAGAGCAGCGCTGGATTTTTACCCTAAATTCAGTCTCCCCTCATGGTCTTAACAAAGATATTGAACGGTACCAGTTTTACTAGGATCTTTGTTGATTTTCCTATAGGTGTCTGCCTGTCAATTACAGCATCTTGGGAGAACGTGTCTTTCGCGCCCTTTTGCCTTTTAAATGTTTGTCTAATGCAGAGGGCGCTTGCTCTCCGGATGCCTGTTCATAAGATATGTTAACATTCACTGTAACTGGTTCACTAGGTTCCTTGTTAACTTGTTAATCTGATTACAGGTGTCTCCCTGCCACTCTCAGCATCTCGCGAGAGCTAGCTTTTCGCGCCTTTTTGCCCTTTAAATGTTTGTCAAATGCAGAGGACGCTCGCGCTCCTGATGATTGTTTATAAGGTATGTGATTACTCACTGTAACTTGTTTTCCTGCAGCCTGCCTTTTTCCATGTTTGATTACTCATGTTATATTTCAGATTTTGAATGTCATCTGGTCCCTCCCGATGCAGCCACCGCAAAACACGGGACCGTGTCGGGGGACCTGTAACTCTTGACTGTTACTTTGTATGGAGTTGCCACAGTAAGGATATTGGAACCTTTTCAATAATAAAATAGTTATTTACCATTGAATGGAAATATACTTATTTACCTGCACCAGTGATCCCGGGTAATTGAAGTCTCCCATTATTACCGCACTACCAATTTGGTTTGCTTCCCTAATTTCTCTTAGCATTTCACTGTCCAGCTCACCATCTTGACCAGGTGGACGGTAGGATACTCCTACCACTATAGTCTTCCCCGACACACAAGGGATTTCTACCCATACAGATTCAATTGTGCATTTAGTCTCATGCAGGATGTTTATCCTGTTGGACTCTATGCCATCCCGGACATAAAGCGCCAAACCGCCTCCCGGGGGTGCTCCTCTCTGTCATTGCGATATAATTTGTACCCTGGTATAGCACTGTCCCATTGGTTGTCCTCCTTCCACCATGTCCCTGAGATGCCAATTAAGTCTATGTCATCATTCACTGCTATACATTCTAATTCTCCCATTTTACTTCTTACACTTCTGGCATTAGCATACAAACATTTCAGTTTGGTTTTTGTTTGTATTTTCATTCTGCTTTTTAATAGATAGGGATAAGTTAGAATTTTTTAGCTCAGCTGAGTTTTTAGTTACAGGCACTTGGACTACTTTTCTTATAATTGGAACCTCACTGTCGGGATGCCCTAATTCTAATGCATCATTAGTATCCTTTGAAGATTCCTCTCTCTGAACCATGCGCTGCTGAGCGACTGTCGGCTTTCCCCTTTGTTCTGTCACACCTGGAAGGGAAGACATGGGCCTCGTCACTATGGGAGCGTTCTGACGCCATCCTTCGTCAACTCCCCCAATTCATCTCCACCTTCCGAAGGACCTTCGAGGACCCAGGCCGACACCACCTACTCCACCTTCGTCAAGGCTCACACCTCCTTGCTGGAGTACACAGTAGAATTCAGAACACTCGCTACTGAAGAGAGATGTGAATCAGAACCGGAATCGGTTCGGATTCCGGTTCCAATTCACATGTGGTTTTTTTTCCATCGGGCCCGATCGCGGTTTTGTTTATCAGCTGCGCCCGAGCCGATAAACAAAAAACCCACCCCGACCCTCTAAAACTTTAAAAATGGCGCGGGCCATCCAGTGCTCCTACCATGTGACAGGGGCCAGCCAATGGCACGGATACCCTGTCACATGGTAAGGGCAAAGGGCCATCTGCGCCATTTTGATTAGTGGCAGCCGACGGCCCGGGAGCGGGAGATGGCTCCCGGGACCCCCACTGGACCACTGGGTACCTGTAAAATGTTTTTTAGGGGGTCGGGAGGGTGGGGGAAGCAAAGGGATTAGTTTTAAAGGGTCGGGGTGGGTTTAGGGGTTATTTTTGTGTGCCGTTTTTCCCGCCCTCCCCCAAAACGATAAGAGAACTCCCACGAACAATATCGTGGGGTTTTCCTATCATTTCGGGGAGCCCCCGATTTCTGACGATTTTGAAAATATCGACGATATTTTCAATCGTCAGAAACCCGATTCACATCCCTACTACTAAACTAGGTTGGGAGGAAGACTGCTTAAGGGCACTCTACCTCGAAGGACTATCTCCAGCCCTTAAGGATGAACTGGCTGCTCATGAAATTCATCTCTCTCTGGAGGAATTGATCTCCCTGGTCGGTAGAATTGACTACCACCTCCGGCAAAAGAAGTTAGGGCTCTCTGAGCTCCTGCTCCACGACCTAGTACAGCGAGCCCATTGAAAGCCTTGCCTGCTCCTCAGCTGCCTGAGGAGCCCATTCAAATCAATTATGGTCTTTTTTTATAAACAGGTCCACCACAATATAAACAGGTCTCTGTTTATATTGTGGTGGTTCCGGACACCTTCTTCAAACCTGCCCCGTGCATCCGGGAAACTCCAAAGCCTGAGCCCGGCGGGGGTCCCGAGCTTGGGTGCTACTGTTTCTGGCCCTCAACTACGTCTCCCTATCTCCCTCCTAGGGGAGACACGATCCTTTGCTACCACCGCCCTTATAGACACAGGGGCAAGTGGCAACTTCATCATGGAAGATATCGTAAAGATCCTTCAGATACAGACCGAACCACTTGGCATACCTCTTCGTATTGCCTCGATCCAGGGGGAACACCTCCCTGGATGTATTACCCATTGTACCACGACCATTCGCCTCACCGTTGGAACTCTTCATGACAAAGAGATCTCGCTTCTGGTCCTGAGACAGTCCACGCACCCAGTAGTCCTTGAACTCCCGTGGCTCTGTTACGACTGTCGCTGCCCGACTTCTCCACTCCGCCCACCTTACCTTTTTTGCGACTCCTCCCACAATTGATGGACGTCTGGCTGCCGTGGCGTCTGGCTGCCGTCCTCTCCGGCGTCCTCGGTCCGGCTTGGGCGCTGCATCCAGCCATGTTGTCCAGATACCATAGGGCATGTGTGCCGTGTGGCCCTGCTTCTTATTCTCTCTTTGGCGCGAACCTCAGGGGCATCCCCCTGTGATGATGTCACACATCTCAGATACAAAAGCCTACACATTTTGCTAGCTAAACAAGTTAGCAAGGGATCTCCTTATGGATGGGATTCGCTCTCCGTACCTAGCTATTCTGCCTCTCCAATTTTTTGACTTTATCCTAATGGGGTACCCACTCCTCGGGGGCCTCTCTCATTTCTTTCAGGTCGCTATCAGGAACCGGTACTCGCTCCTCGAGGGCCCATGTTCCCTGACTCACTGCCTGAACTTATCGCTTTTGCTTGGAAGAAATCGCTGCCTACATCATCAGTGAGTTACCAACTCTGTTTCCTCAGAGCTGTTCTCTGGAACTAGGTACTCGCTCCTCGAGGGCCTGCCTCTATTCCAGCTTCTGTGTTACCTTCCGGGAGAAACCGCTGTATGAGTAACTTTACCAAAGAGGCTCTATACCAGAACTCTGTGTGTGCTCCACTGTACTCACTATTTCAGTTTTCTCCACTACAGCACAGCCATAGAGGGAATCGCTGTTCCAGTATCCTGAGGAACCCTAGCCCAGCCGGGCTTCATCTCTACTCACTACTGCCACCTCTGGTGGCTTATCAACTCTGTCTAATAAAAGATATAACTCTGTGTTGTGTGTCCCAAAGCTGAGCCTGACCTGTGGCCCCTCATGGGACTTCCCCCCGTGGGCGTGGTCAGCTGCCACAGTGTCCAAGGGTCCACCCAAAACTTTACAAACAATAACAGGCTCCAGTTACACGCACCCCACTTTGACTGGCAGTCCTTACAACTAACCCAGTGGGACCCTCAATGTCGGAATCGCTGCTTACGCCAAGTTTCACCCTCTGTGACCGTGCTCAACACCACAACTCTTCCAGGATTACCTGTCCCCTACTCAGACTTCAAGGATGTCTTCTCCAAGACTAACGCTGACATCTTGCCAACACTTCCAGAATTTAACTGTCCCATAGACTTACTACCTGGAACCATGCCTCCGAAGGGCATAACTTACCCTCTATCACTTCCTAAGACACAAGCCAGGTCTGAATATATCAAGGAGATCTTAGATAAAGGGTTCATCAGACCCTCTAATTCCTCAGCAGGAGCCGGGTTCTTCTTTGTAAAGAAGAAGGATGGTAGCTTAAGATCCTGCATAGACTTCTATCTATTTTATCCTGCATAGACTTCTATCCTGCATAGACTTCTATCTATTAAGATCCTGCATAGACGTTCTATCTATTTAACTCTATGCAGTCAAAACTTAAAAACCTTGTCCTACTCTTAACATCTGGTCTTAACTCCAGCCTACATTAGGCTCCTTAACTATTTTATTTTATGTTGTTATTCCCAGTTATTTGTATCCAAGTTCGAATCATCCTGTTTTTTGTAAGACAACTTATTGTCATGGTTATTGTTTTGAATGTAAACCGACTTGATTAGTAATTCTGTTACTGGAAAATCGGTATATAAAAGTGCTAAATAAATAAATAAATAAATAAATAGACTACAGAGGCTTGAATGCCGTGACTTGTAAGGATTGCTACCCACTACGGCTTATCAGCTGATTATTTGATCGTCTGCAGGGTGCACAAATCTTTATGAAATTGGACCTCCGAGGGACATACTACCTTGTACGAATCCAACCAGAAGACATATGGAAGACCGCCTTCAATACGAGGGATGGCCACTACGAGTACATAGTAATGCCCTTTGGGCTCTGCAACTCCCCAGCAGTGTTCCAATGCTTAATGAATGAGATCTTTCGGGACCTTTTGTACTCTTTTGTTGTAAGTATATCTAGATGATATACTAATATTCTCCAAAGACCTAAAGTCCCATCGTGCACATGTCCAAACAGTCCTCCAAAACCTCAGAGAACTTCACCTCTATGCAAAATTGGAAAAATGTATATTCGAACAACCCAGCCTCCCATTTTTAGGATACATCATTTCCAACCGTGTCTTCACCCTGGACCCTGATAAACTCCAGGGGGTCTCCGTGCCCTGCAAAGATTCCTTGGGTTTACAAACTAGTATCTAAATTTTATCACTAACTACTCCTCTCTAGCCGCTCAATCACCGCCATGACTAGGAAGGGATGCGACCTCCGAATGTGGAGCCCCAAAGCCCAGTCAACATTCCATGCCTTGAAAGAAGCCTTCTGTTCTGGCCCATGTCTACGCCATCCAGATCCTAATCGGCCATTCATTGTGGAAGTGGACGCTTCTGCCATCGGAGCCAGAGCGGTTCTAAGTCAATACTCCACTAAAGGAACTATAGTATCATGTTCCTGCTACTCACACAAATTCTCCCCCACTGAACAAAATTACACTATAGGGGATCGGGAACTCCTAACAGTGAAACTTGCCCTCCAGGAGTGGCGTCCATGGTTGGAAGGGGCACAACACAAGTTCACCATATTTACTGACCACAAGAACCTGGAGCACTTAATCCCAGACAAGCTTTGTTTTTCGAACGCTTCAACTTTGAACTCCACTATCGCCCAGCAACTAAAAACCTTCGAGCAGACACATTTTCTCGCTCCGTCGCGCCAGATGATACACCTGAGACCCTTTGGCACATCATAGACCCCACCTGCATATCCATTACCGTGACCACCACGGTACCCCGTCATCTCTGTGAGTGCATGCTCCATTGGACACATGACTCTAAGCTAGCGGGTCACCCCAGACGAGCCTGGCCTCTCGAGATGCTTCAAAGGCATTATTGGTGGCCTACCATGTTAAAGGACTCCCATGACTATGTGGACTCCTGTCCAGTGTGTGCCCAACAGAAACCTCCGACTGGTCGCCCATGGGGCCTCCTCCAACCTCTGCCTGTGCCCACCGAACCCTGGTCAAGTCTCGCTACCGACTTCATCGTCGATCTACCACCTTCCAAGGGTAATACTGTCATCTGGGTGATCATTGATTGTTTCCAAAAGATGGCCCACTTTGTCCCTCTGCCTGGCCTTCCTTCAGCTCCAGAACTAGCTAAACTCTTCTTGACCCATATCTTGACCCATATCTTTCACCTGCATGGACTCCGAAAGGAAATCGTCTCTGACCAAGGTCCTCAATTTACTGCCAAATATTGGAGATCCCTTTGTAAGAAGTTTAACATTACACTAAACTTAATCTCAGCCTACCATCCGCAAGGTAATGGCCACGTCGAGAGGATGAATCGCTCCTTAAAATCGTTCCTACGCTCATACACGAGTGACCAACAAGATAACTGGTCTGACTTCCTGCCTTGGGCAGAATTATCCCACAACACCATTTACGGTAGTCTTTGGCCGCCAACCATGCCCACCCCTACCAGTTCCACTCACTGTACCTTCACCGGCAGCTCAGTCTACAGCACAGACAATACGTAGACTTTGGATCCAAGTAAAAGAGAAATCAACCAAGCAGTCGAAAGAGCCAAGTGTTTTACTGACGTCCACCGCAGAGCCGCACCACTCTTCAGACCAGGTCAGAAAGTCTGGTTTAGTACAAAGCATATTCGCTTGTGTCTACCATCTCAACAACTAGCCCCCAGATTTATAGGGCCTTTTCCAATACTTCGATGGTTTGGTACACTCAGCTATTAGTTACAACTCCCTGCCTCTCTAGGAATCCACAACATGTACCACGTGTCGCTTTTGAAACTATTGGTCTTGTCCTGGCCTTCTCGAAAACCTCCTTCACCTTCACAACTCGCTGCTGAGCCTGAAGACTCCCTACAGGTAAAAGAAGTGTTAGATGTCTGGCGCCATAGAGGCCATTGGGAGTACCTCCTGTCATGGGAGGGTTTCGGCCTGGAGGAGAACTCCTGGGAACCCTCTCATCATATCTATGACAAGACCTTGTTCCAGAACTTCCACAGAAGAATCCTAAGCCGGTAATGGGGAGGCCTAGAAGGGGGGGTACTGTTGTGCATCCTGGCCGCGTGGGCGCCGCGACTGGGCCTCCTCACCTGGCATTATCTTCAACTAGTGCAGGCTTACCTGCTGCCGCTAATCCCTGGCATCCCTGTCGCTCACTGCGGCCTCCCTCTACATCCCCATCGCTACAGGCCTCACAGCGGAGCTCCTGTCAGGGCTCCGCGTCCTCTGCCGGCTCGGCCCCACCCAGGTGCGTGCACGGCCGACCTCACCATTCTTAAAGGGCCCAGTGCGGGAAACCTCCGGGAGGTGCGCCCCGATGATGTCATCAGCCTTCCATATATAAGGCATGGCTCAAACCCATGATCTCTGCCTTGGCAATCGGGTCAACACAGCCTTGTGTAGTGAGTTTGCCTTCGTGTTCCAAGTGCTCCCGTTCCAGCTTCTCCTGTTCCAGCGTCTCATGTTCCAGTGTCTCCTGCTTTCGTGTCCTTCTCAGATAGTACCTATCCAGACTGACTTCTTGGTACTGACCTTTGCTTGCCTGACAATTCTTCTGCCTGCCGTCTGGAACTGACCACTGCCTGCCTGACCATTCTTCTGCCTGCTGCCTGGAACTGACCTCTGCCTGCCTGATCATTCTTCTGCCTGCCGCCTGGAAATGACCACTGCCTGCCTGACCATTCTTCTGTCTGTCTCCTGGAACCGACCCTTGCTTGCCACGACTACGTACGGACTGACTCTGGTATTGACCCCCGCTTTGGCTGACCTGTCTTGGACTGATATTCTGGCATTGACCCTTGCGCTTCACTTGGACACTCTCTTCCAGCTCCCGGTGACATTTGGGCCTACGCACTCCGATACAACCGCGGCTTCCACGTGGCTGGACCTGCAGGTGCTGCCTGACTTATCCGGAGGACCTCTCTGAACTGTTGCCTTCCCGAGGTCTCCGGAGCTTCCGGTTCTGGTCTAGTCCACTTGCTCCACATCAGCCACGCACCCTTGCTCGTGGTGGGCACACCTCTCCGATACCTCTCCGGGAGACCACCGAAGGCCCACCTAAGTCCAGGCGGTCCGGTTACCCAAGGGCTCAACCTGCGGAAACCCTGGACTGTTATTGGTGAAGCTCCAGCTAGCCTCTGTCTCCTTATGTGCTCCGCCTCCAGGTGGCAGGTGCTCCCCGGGTCCGACCAGAGGGCCGTACCAATCCTGCACCAGGCATGGGATCCACCTCTGCGCAACAGATCTAAGCAGTAGAGTGGCAATGTTGCTCGTAAGCCTTATACTGTAGATGCATAAATTCTCCCAAATTTGTTGTGAGGGTTGAGAAAAATGGGAGGGAGAAGAGAAGTAAAAATTGGGGAGAAGGGGATGCCAGGTGGCTAAAAATGAAGATGTATACAACTGCAGATGCAGCAAAGGCCAGTTCCAATTCTAATTTGACCAAAAAGTTATGCAACCCCCCCCCCCCTCCCCGAAAACATGAGATGTCGATATTCTGCTTCGTGAATGCAGGAATAAATGTCACATTCATGAAACATCTTTCGCCAAAAACTCTTGTGTGAACAGTGAAAATCCAACAAATTCACCTCTTCCCCTCCCATTGTTAGAACTGCTACTACTAAAACTCATTTCTATTGCAGTAGAAGACATACACAGCTCTATACAGACACCCTGCTCCATGGGTCCCGGCTTACAATCTAATCAGAACAGGCAGGCAAGACAGATGAAAGTGTTTGAGGCAAACCAGGGTTTAAGATTTAAAATCTCAAGGGTGGGTTAATAGGTGGTGTTTAATTGAGGCAGGGGGAGACCGCTTTCTCAAACTGAGTAGAGCTACTAGAAAATAGACCTCTGCCCCATGAACAATCAATATGAGAACAGTAGAAAATGGGTTGGGTGAGCAGCCCCAGAATTCACCCCAGGCTGCACCTGACTTTTAAGCGTATTATGGAGGCAGTGTGTGTCTGTGTGTATGTGTGTGTGTCTGTGTGTGAGAGAGACAGACACAGGGTAGCACTAAAACATTCCATAGAGGATGATAACTTACATGTTCTTTCTTTACATCAGTGCTTTTCAAACTCAGGGCCGCTATCCAGTACCACATCATGGGTCATATCTCGGGCCCCCCTCACCTCTTCCCTCTGCAAAGCTCTTCAGAGGGGGTGGGGGAGGGGGAGGAGTGGGGGTGGGAGGAAGCGTTGGCTCATCACTGAGTTACCGACTCACAGTCCACACAACTCTTAGTAAGTCTGAGCCATGCAATACCACTACCCTTGCACTGTTCCCATGCCCATGCCCAAAAAGTGGGGGAAAACAGGCATCGAACATCTCGAAATGACTGAGAGCCGAGAGGAGGCGTACGAGCCTGCAGCAAGACTAAGAGCAGCATCATGAAGAGAGATGATTGATGGGGGAGGTGAGAGAGACTGATCAAAGAGGGAGGGGGAGAGAGAGAGTAAACAAGTGGCAGGGGAGGGGGAGAGCAGAGGAGAGCCAAGCAATTTGGCACCTATGACCAAGTGAAAAAGTGCACCCCCTCTGCCCCCCACTCCACCCCCACCACCATCAGCACCGCCCGCCAGCATCCTTTCTCTGTGTCCCCCCCTTTCCACTCACAGCCACTACTGCCATCATCATCCCCCCACAAGAAGCAGACTTTGCATGCAGTACAGTGCTGGAGAAATACAAGCAGAGATGCATTTTCTCCTGTACTGAGCAAAGTACAAAGATTAATAGGTGCACATTTCTAAAACTGACTTATTCCTAACACAAAAGTAGAAATAACATTTTTTCCTACTTTTGTTTCCTGGTCTTTTTATTTTTCTAATCGTGTTGATCCCATTCTCTTTTTCTGCTTTCCTCTTGTTGATATTCCTGTAACTCCTTCCAGGGTCTCCAATCCATTTTCTGTTTCTTCTCTCAGTCTCCATCTGAATCACGTCCTCCCCTACATCTGTATCTGACATTGCTTTTTCAGTTTTCATTTCATTTTGCTCCATTTCTCTCCTTTCTGCCTCTATATCCAATCAGATTTTACCCCTCCTCTCCCTTTCACCCTCCAGTTCTCCTCTCCATTGGTCCATCTCATCCCTGTATCTCACCTCCCCTTCACCAATCTCCCCTCTCTTTCTCCACACCAGCAATCCCTACCAAGCATTCCCCTCTCTTTCTCCTCCTGCATCTTCCCTTCTTAGCATCTCTCTCCTCTTTCTCCTCCTCCCTGCATCTCCCTCCCTCTTCTTTTCCTCCCCGCATCTCTCCCCCTCACTCGCCCCATTATTTCCACCCTTCTTCCCAGTATTTCCCTCCATGTTTCTCCTCCACCCTCTCTCTTGTATTTCCCTCCACCTTCTCCCCCCTTCCCTGCAATTCCCTCCCCCCTTCTCTCCCTTCCCTGCATTTCCTTCCACCTCCACCCGCTCCCCCTGCCCAGCATCTCTTCCTGGCCTGGGTCCTCTCCATCCATGACTTTGGGTCTAGAGCAGCACCAGCAAGAACAAAACAGGAAGTAGGCCTGGGCCTGCGAGCCCCTCTGCTCTCTCCAGGACTGCAGCAACCCTGCTTCTTTCCTTTGCACCAGCTACCAAGGGAATCAGTACAGGAAGAGGGAAAGGGAAAAGGGTAACACCCCCCCCCCCCCCCCGCTCCCTCTCCCCTCCCAACTCTGTCTCAGACTCACACCCCCCACTCCCCCAATCCCATCTCTTCCTCATCCATTCAAGACCTCCACCTCACCCATGGTACAATAGATCCGCAGCCCACCTTCGGACCAGTGCTCCCCCCCCCCCCCCCCCCCGAGTCAAGCCTCATTGGCCCAACGCCACTACCACCCTCCCCTTGTACCCGCTGAGCTGGATGCTGTTGGCTCCCTCCACATCCGGACTCATTGACACACACCCCCCTCCCCAACCCCACTGCCTACCTCCCCATGGGCTTGTGAGGCTGGACCCTGCTGCCGCCTTCTTTTTCTGGCTGCGAGTGGTCCCAGCCACTACCTCCCTCCTTTTGTGCCTGTGCAGCCTCTCTAATGCCATTTTCTCCTTCCACTTCAGCCTCGTAGGCCTTCCCCCCTATGCAGTCCTTCCTCTTTCTTTTTTGCACCTGGGCAGCCCGACACGGGGGCTTCCCTCCTCTTTCAGCCGCACAGGCCCATTCTTTCCTGCCAGCGGGCAGGGCCCCTTTATCATCAGCGACGGCAGCTAGGGGGGCCCTTTCTTTCTCATCCTCGGTGGCAGCCCTGCAGCCGGTGCCCATCTCCAGCATGCGGTGCCTATCGGCCATATTGGTATTGGCTCAGCTACAGCACTGGGGGGGGGGGGGGGGAGAGCGAGCAAGGGGAAAGGGGAAAAGAGAGAAAGAGAAAGAAGGAGGGGAAGAGGTGGAGGGGAGAAAGAGAGAGGCAGCGTGAGCAAGGGGGAGGGGAAGAAGGAACGTGAGATGAGAGAGTGAACAAGAGGAAGTTTGAGAGTGAGCAAGGGTCAGCGAGGGGGACAAGAAGAGAGAGAGAGTGGGGTAATGAAGAAAGAGAACATGAGAACTGTGAACAGGAAAGAAAGCGAGAAGGAGCAGCAGACCTGGTATGCGGGTGGGCGGCATTTCATATTTTTGATCTACATTGGAAGGAGATTATGAACAGGCCAGCCCATGCATCATATTAAACATAAGTGAAACTCCGCCTCATCTTTTATTACTATATTTTTGCTAATTTATTTATTTAACATTTTTATATACCGACATTCGTTAAAAACACCACATCGGTTAACATTAATCATTTTTACTGCACACATAACCTAGTACTATCTCAGTATTTTGAAAAGTGTGCTAAAGGTTCAGCTTGAAATAATTCTACTTTCAATACTACATGTTTATCTTCAGGTGAAGTTGAGTTTAACCGACGTCTCCAGCCACTGAAATCAATAATTCAGTGTGAAAAATCAGAGGGTTTCAGGCCTGAGAGTCTGGATGTAAGGCCCTCTCGCCTCAGGAGCCCTAGGCCAGAGGCTCCCTAACTTTGGACCCCCCAGACCTGGCAGCCCCAGGCCAGAAACCCTTTGAACCAAGACCTAGGACCGCTGGGACAGAAAAAGTCTGAACCATGAACCCCCCAAGACCCAGGATCCCCAAGCCAGGAGCCTCTGACCTAGGATGCCTGGACCAAAGAATCTTTGATCTGGGAACCTGGACCAGAGACCCTGGAGTTGTAGGCCAAAGACCCTCTGAACCATGAACCACTGACCCAGGTCCCCTAAGACAGAGAATCTAAGGTCCAAGACTATTGGGCCAGAGAGCCTATGATCCAGAGACCATCCAAGCTATGCCTGTCTATGGTATGTGCTAGTGTTTTGCAGTATTCCAGGGATTATTGCCACATAGGTATTAGAAGAAATGGCAAAGAGATTTTCCTATGCAATACTGAAACTGGCAAATTTTCTCCACAAACTGAGGCTAAATTTATGAAGCTTCCTCAGACGACACTGCTAAAATTCACATTTTGAAAAATGTTTGAAAAGGTAATTCAAGTCTTTATCACTATCATGGCACCTACTATAGTTAAATCAAATTTTGTACACTAGGATATTTTATCTAAAGCATTCATGGTCAACATCAGTAGTTTTTAAATTGTATATACTGACTGATAAATTAATCCTTTTTCATAAATATTAAGGTAGTTCAATTTCTCACCAGTTGTATTTCTTTCTTAAAATATTTTCAGATGATTTGAAGCATGTGATGTAATTCATATTATTCTGCAAGCTAGATTTTTTTTAAGTGTTGAACCTATCCCTGTTCATTTTGTAGCTATTACCAAACAGTAGAAAAACCACTTTCTGCTTCTAAAATGTATGGAGTGCTTGCCATGCTCCTTACGTTAGCTTTAACTAAACACATTGTAAATCTGATCCGTTTCCTCAGTACTATGCCAGAAGCCTTGAAAACCCAGGCAATTGAATAATAACAGAGCAGCAAATCTAAATTTAGTGTCCAGAAGCCTATTTCATTAAATTCTGCAGTCAGTTACAAATACCTAAGCAGCTCAACATATAAATATTAACACTAAATACTTTTTAACAGAAGAATATGATTTTTTGAGGCTACTAGAATAGCATTTAAAAAACCAAGAAAACCTAGATTAGTAACGCCAGATATTTGACAGTAATTGAACCAAATTGCACTAATGCTATTAGCACAGAATAAAATATTATCATGGCATTAATGTTTTGCTTCTTCTTGCTTTCAGATATTGACATTTTTTTAATACTTAATATTTACGGAATTTTCATTTCAAAGGACATATTAAAATATTGCTAGACATTTTGAATAACAACCTATTAATTTTTATACAATTAATTTACTGATTATTTGCAGAGTACCCAAGTCCATTTTATACTAGAAAATATCATTTAATCATTATAAATATTTAAAGAGAGTGTCCCAGGTCTAGAAAAATATATTCGTTAAACAGGTAAAAAACCAGTTACTCTTATTTCCAGGCTCTGTAGCTGAAATCTATTGAAATCAACTTAATTTTATCTGACTTAAAGCGTAAATACTGAATCAAAGAAAGCTGTATTTTGGTTTCTTTTCTTATTCCTGATTTGTTAGTGAGATATGGAAGTGAACACAGCCCACTGTTTTGTGTTCTATCACTTTCCAGTGCCGAGGGCCTGATGCGCCTCTTGCCCCATTGCACAGAATGGGAGAGAGGGCTTAAGCAAATCACGGCCCATAATGTAACTCCTTTAGCAGTTGTTTACTTTCTGAACTCATCATCCCCCCCACCCTCCCAAAAAAAAACCAGCATAGAAAAGAAAGGATTCTGCCTTACTCTTCACATTTTGGTGATTTGGGCTCTTCTGTGGTTGATTCGTTCACAAGAATAATCCTGGAATGAATGGGGAACATTCCTCCTATGATCAGCTGATGGCCCTTTGCTTCGAGAAACCCGTGTAGTTCAAATTTTCCTATTAGTCTGCACGTTGGCTCTTCCGCTTGGACAGGCAGCTCATGTTGTACAAACACAAGTAGTCCGATAAGCAGGAACCATCTCATGTTGACCATTTTGATAGGACGCACTTCAATAAAATGATGAATGCAAATAATATCAAAGCTTTTATGAGGCTGTCAGATATTTCCTAGTAGCTGTTAGCCTATGAAAGAGTATGGGATTCCCAAGAGAGAAACTTACTATTTTTTTCACCACTGTACTGCTGTATACTACAGGCTGTATTATAATTGTCAGGCAGGAGACTGAAGCTCTGCTGCAAGACAACGAGCAATGCTCTTTGTATTTTCTCTGTTATTATTTTCCAGCGAGGCTACAGTTCTCTTATTTACTGCTTAAAAAAAGAACCACTGCCAGTGATAAGCAAGTATGCTGGTACATAAACTATTGCAATATTATATAATTCATCATTCCATAAATATAGGGGCATGAAAAAATTATGCAGAGAGCAAAATCTCTACAGAACAGAGTTAAATATGCCTCCTGAGTTTAAACTTGCCCAACAGGTTTTTTTTCCCCCAAAATAAGAAAGCAATGTTGTATGCCACGTGTCCCCATAAATTCGTCCAGATTTGCAGCTCATGCATCTTGCAAAATGGAGACTAGGGAGATGCTGTGGTTTCGAAACAACATTGACGACATAAACAAGATTTGTTATTGTTGCTCGTCCCGTCCGCGCTCGGCCCGAGCCCGGGCCTGCTCACCTTACCAACTCCTCCACGGGTCGTCCTCCCCAGCTGCAGCAGCGAGTGCAGCCAGGTCTCGGCGTCACGCGGCGGTGGTCACCGGGCCTTCCACCTCCAGCTAGGCCTCTCGGCGGGGCTCGGCGTCTTCTGTGGCGTCGGCTCCATCCCTAGGCGCGCGCATGCGGACTGCCCAGTCCCTTAAAGTGCCAGGGGCAGGTCCCAGCTCCGCGGCGCGCCCTGATTGAACGCTGTATAAGAGGAAGTCTCTGCCTTCACTTCCTTGCCTTGGCAATCGGGTCGATCAATCTGTGATTTCTAGTTTGCCTCTGCGTTTCCAGTCTTTGTTCCAGTCTCGTTCCAACCTTGTTCCAGTTCCGTTCCAGTCCTGTTCCAGCGTCTTTCTGTTCCAGCGCCCTCCTGTTCCTTCGTCTCCCCAGGTAGTACCTTTCGGACTGTCTTCTCGGTACTGACCTTTGCCTGTTCCTGACTACATTGATCGCCACCTGGATTTGACCTCTGCCTGATTACTGACCATGTCTATGTGCTGCCTGGAACCGACCTCTGCCTGACCCCTGACCACATCTGACTGCTGCCTGGAACCTGACCCCTGCTTTGGCTGACTATCCATGGATTTACTACTGGTATTTGACCCCTGCTTTGGCTATCCATGGACTGACTACTGGTATTTGACCCCTGCTTTGGCTGACTATCTATGGACTGACTACTGGTATTTGACCCCTGCTTTGGCTATCCATGGACTGACTACTGGTATTTGACCCCTGCTTTGGCTGACTATCCATGGACTGACTACTAGTATTGACCCCCTGCTTTGGCTATCCATGGACTGACTACTGGTATTTGACCCCTGCATTGGCTGACCACGTTACCTTGACTCTGGCCTTGATCCTTGCCATACATTCAGAGACTCTCTTCTGGCCCTCTCTGGCACCCCGGACATCTAGCCTGAACATCGACCACGCACCCTTGATTGTGCTGGGCACTCTCCTGCGCTTCCTCTCTAGGAGATCCTGCGAGGCCCACCTAAGACCAGGCGACCCGGGTAACCAAGGGCTCAACCTGAGGGAACCCCTGGTTGCTAGTGGTGAAGCTCCAGCGAGCCTCTGTCTCCTCTTGTGCTCCGCCTCCTGGTGGCAGGCGCTCTCTGGGTCCGACCAGGGAGCCTCCCAATCCTGCACTAGACCAAGGGTCCACCTCCCAGCGCAACAGTTATATCATTTTCTCTCATTTCCAAATCTGAAACAACGCATGAAAACTAACGAAATCATATCGTTTTCATGTGCGCTAAAGCATTTCAGCTACTGGCAAAACTTAGCACACTGGAAATGGGGAGGCTGAAAGTATGGCCATGGTAAAAATATACCATGTGCTAAAAGATAAGAAATGACAGACCCAGGAAAATGAAATTATATAAACTGCACAAATCCAAAAGGAAACAAGATATCGACTCAAAACTACTTGCAGTCCCAGGCTTGCAGTCCCAGGCTCACTTACCCCTACCCCCCCTTCGCCCGACCCATCCCCACCCCCTCTCCCCCCCCCCCTAGCCATCCCTAGATCCTTGGGCCTCCTGGCCATTATCATCTCCCCGAGTACACCTCTCTCTCTTTTGCTCCTCCAGTTTCCCTTTAAATAAACTATATCCTAGTGAATACCCTCCCTCCCTCCCCATAACCTGCCCCCTGCCTATCCTCCTCCATTGCTCCCTCCCCCTTCCTCCCCCCCGTTATCATTGATCCTTTGGTTCTCGTTGTATTCAGATTTTTGGTTCTGTTATTAATGTGTTATTGTTATATTGTTATATTGTTATATTGTTTCATTGTATTTCCCGCCTGAGTTCTTTGTAAACCGGCATGATGTGCTTCACGAATGTCGGTAAATAAAAGTTAATAAATAAATAAATAAATAAATGAATGAATGCAATCTGATGAAGATTATGACAATGATTCACTTACATTAGTGTTCCAGCACTTAGCATCGGGTCCAGTATACAAAATATTTTCTCCCATGATATGACCATGGGGAAAATGCTTAAGAACATAAGAACATAAGAAATTGCCATGCTGGGTCAGACCAAGGGTCCATCAAGCCCAGCATCCTGTTTCCAACAGTGGCCAATCCAGGCCATAAGAACCTGGCAAGTACCCAAAAACTAAATCTATTCCATGTTACTGTTGCTAGTAATAGCAGTGGCTATTTTGTAAGTCAACTTAATTAATAGCAGTTAATGGACTTCTCCTCCAAGAACTTATCCAAACCTTTTTTGAACCCAGCTACACCAACTTCACTAACCACATCCTCTGGCAACAAATTCCAGAGTTTAATTGTGCGTTGAGTGAAAAAGAATTTTCTCCGATTAGTCTTAAATGTGCCACATGCTAACTTCATGGAATGCCCCCTAGTCCTTCTGTTATTCGAAAGTGTAAATAACCGATTCACATCTACTTGTTCAAGACCTCTCATGATCTTAAAGACTTCTATCATATCCCCTCTCAGCCGTCTCTTCTCCAAGCTGAACAGCCCTAACCTCTTCAGCCTTTCCTCATAGGGGAGCTGTTCCATCCCCTTTATCATTTTGGTTGCTCTTCTCTGTACCTTCTCCATTGCAACTCTATCTTTTTTGAGATGCGGTGACCAGAATTGTACACATTAGTACATATTGCTCTTACAATCGTCGGTCGGTTTCAAATGTCTTACTCCTAGGCAGGTGTCTAGGTGGGAGGGTAAGAGCTTTTTACTGGACTAAAGCAATACATCTGTGACTTAGGGATGTGCATTCGTTTTTAAACAAAATAAAAAATGTAACAATTGTGTTTCAAATGACATGAAACACACACACGCGCCCTTCCTCCCCCATTTTGCAAAGTTAACAAACCCCCCCCCCCCCCCCCAAAACAATGAAGCTTCTAAAACATTAACATTATCCCCCACCTTGAGGGTAACTTATGGGGAAGCCCCAGGATTGTTCATTTTAATTTTTTGATGCCAGGGTGAGCCGGCATTGGGGGGGGGGGGGGGGGAGGGGGGAGGTAATTTCTTTTTATGTTTTCCTTTATTTTAGGTGTTTTAAATTTAGAGGCCAATATTCAGTAGGGCTGTTTAGTGGACAAGCTAACTTGTCCTGTATATTCAGTGGGATAAACGCCCGTTGAATATGCTAGCCTAAAGTTATCCAGTTACATGTAGCCGGGTAACTTAAAAACCTAACTGGCTAGATTGTTGCAAAGCAAAAAAAAACAAAAAAAAAGTATTAGCGGTCTCATCCCCTCCCTCCTCCATAAAACGTCATGGATGGCCCTGTCAGGCCCTGCTTCCGACACCTGCCCAACCTTTGTAAATATTGTTAAAGTCCCCCAGTCTGCGGCCTGGGCCTCCTGCCGTTTGCTACAAGGAAAGATCAGGCTTTTCCCCATCCTTGCCTCCCCTGCCACCCACAGTGCAGATATGGGAGGCTGGCCCCACTGTTCCTATCCTCCCCCCCGATACCTAACACTTCCCTGCCAGGAGGAAGGGACCCACTTCCCCGCTCCAGCGCTAATAGAGGAAGCAGGGAAGGCGTTAACGCTTACATTGAAGCTTATGCTTCCCGCTCTGGGAGGTGCTGGGAGTGGGAAGGGCATCCTTTGCCCCTGGCAGGGAACTTTCCGCTATGGGAGGGAGGATGGGAAGGGTTGGATGGGATGGGGGGGGAGGTGGTGCGTGCCAGCCTCACTTATCCGCACCGTGCGTGGCGGGGGAGGGAAGGGGGGGGGGAATGTCTGCCCTTCCTTAGCGGCAAACACTGGGGGCCACGGCGGGGCCCGGGCCTGCGAACCCGGGGACTTTAAAAGCATCTACAGGGGTTGGAAAGGTGTAGGAAGCACAGCCCGACAGAGCCATGTATGACTTTTTGTGGAGGAGGGAGAAGATGGGGCTGCTGATCCTTTCCTTGTTTCTTTTTACTTCGACAGCACTACGTAAGCCCTATATCTTATAAAGATATCCAGTAAAGCAGCACATTATCCAGCCACACAAGGCCGGATAACTTACAAACTTACCTGGCATTTTCAAATCTAGCCAGTTAGGTTTTTAAGTTACCCGGCTACATGGAGCTGGATAACTTTAGGCTAGCATATTCAACGGGCGTTTATCCCACTGAATATACAGGACAAGTTAGCTTGCCCACTAAACAGCCCTACAGAATATTGGCCTCTAAATTTAGAACACCTAAAATAAAGAAATACACAAAAAGAAATTACCTCCCTCCCAATGCCAGCTCACCCTGGCATCAAAAAATTAAAATGAACAATCCTGGGCCTTCCCCATAAGTTAACCTCAAGATGGGGATAATGTTAATGTTTTAGAAGCTTCACTGACATTTTTTTTAGTAGAGGTAAGGGATTGAGCTGCTGGTTCTTTAATTTCTTTTGTTTTTGTTTTTTTTAGATTTGACAGCACTACTTAGCCATATATCTTTTATAGATAGCCAGTTAAGTGGCTGAAGTAGCATATTATCCGGCCACACAAGGATGGATAACTTTAGGTCTGCTCTGAATCAGGACTAAGGTTATCCGGCTAATCTAGCTAGATATACCCGATATTCAACTAAATTAGCCGGATAATTCAACTCCACCCCTGAATGCCTTTTTTTTAATCCAGCTACATTATAGACGGTTAAGTATGCCACATTTGCCATTTAGATGGATAATTTTTTAATTATCTGTCTCAATGGCTTTTGAATACAGACTTCCCAATTTTTATTTTGGTTCAGTAAATGAAAGAGACCATAATAAACATTAAACAAACTGAAATATTAAATCCCACTCCCACCCCCCACCTGAAATGAAAAAAAAAAAGAACCAAAACCAAAATATTTTCCCTGCACACCCTTAGGGACTAGCTTTCGATAACTCTGCCCCCTTCGTCGGGTCAGGCATTATTGCTTTTAGCTAGTGTTGAATTCCATAATTGAACCCGCTGTATTTTTTCGATGATATTCTCAGGCAGCTCTGATGCAATCAGAAGCTTGGATTCTGTAACATTATCTGAGACATGCAGGCCAGGCTTCTAGTAGTCCTGGATTACCCAGAACTCTGGGAGTTGTCTTTATTTTCACCTGCTACATTTGCCCCAGTAATGATTAATTTTTCCTTTTGGCATGCATGAGATCGCTCTGTTAAAAATTACTCTTCCCTCCTTTTGGGATTCTGAAATCGTTTAAAATTAGATTCTTCTTTACAAAACACGTCTCTGCTGTTCTTTATCTTTTGGAAAGTCCTTCTAGTTGAACCTCAGGGTATAATAAGAGTTTATTTCTTATAAAAAGCCATGCTTAAGTATAGCATCCGATCCATTCCCCTTTGGGATATTGGGTCTTGGAGTTTCCCAAATGAGCTTTAATAGACAGTTTAGCTGAATTCAGTCAAATGGTCCTGTCATCTCTTTCATCTGGGTAATGATGAAGGATGAAACCTAATTAACTTCTATGCCAAGCCATAAAAAAAAAAAAAGAGATTTTTTTTTTCTTTTTAGCAGCTCAACATTTACATTTAGAGCACATAGGGTAGTAATGTGAAGCACTGAATGCTGTGGCATTTTACATATGTTGCAATTGTTTTTCTTCCAGATCAGCTGCCAGCTCTACCTATTCCATGGAAGAGCGCATTGATCAACTGCAGAGATGCTGCCTTCTCACACTATTATATTCACGCTCTCTCTCTCCCTCTCTCTCCTGGGACAAAAACCACATTTATTATGTTATCCTTGTAAAGTCCTTACAGCAACAAAGTGTACTTGTCACTACTTGTCCTTACCTTCAAGCAATGGAAACACCTGAACCCAGAAAGTATATATACATAAAAAAAAAGTCTTCTGTGTCAAGGGACTCGGCAATGATGAGTAAATTACATAATACATATTGCAAGGATTGGCACATGAATAATTCTGCATGACACATTAACTCTTCCAGGGCATTTTCACATTATGGGAAGACTTCTCAAATTAAAGAGAGTAATAATGCCATTCATCAGTACCAAAACTAGTAATAAAAGAGGACAATTTTCAAAGCCATTGGCCTAGGTAAATCATTATTTATCCAGCTGCACTATTCTGTCTGAAAATGCCCCTCTTCTGCCCAGCTAAACTGCATTTGGCCTTTCCCAGCACACACACTTTCAGCCAGATTAAAAAGATTCATTCCCATGGGCATGTTCAAGCCAGGAGTGCAAACAGCAGGCACAGATATTTTACATTGATATTAATTAGCTCGGTGTGACAGAGCAGTCTGTCATTGGATTTGTAACAGTTTGGCAGCAGGGGGAGCTCAAGAGAGCATAATGGAACCCAGAAAGGAATTCTGGGGGCTGGAGTCTTTGAGGCTCCTAATCAGGAAGTGACCTCATAGGGAAGAAAAACCCTCTGAGACATGCAATTCAGGGGTGATTCTAGCAAACAACACAATTAGGGTTATCTGGACTCCTGGAACCATCTAGAAGGTTTGGGCTAAAATGTAAAAGCCCAAACTGCTAGTCCATAGACAGAGGAGGAGGAAGAAGAAGAAGAAGATGATGATGAAGATTGGGAGGTGAGCATGTCCTTAATGGAAGAGACTAGGAAGTCCTGGAGAGGGCTAGGAGTCACAAGAAAAATCACTCTGGTAGCAAGGTGGTTTACCTGGAAATCTAGGATAAGCAGCTTAGGGTGCAAGTGCTAAACTTATGATATAAAGTTCCAAACTAGCCTGGAATTGAAAGGTTTGGGGCTGCCTGCTTAAATGTCTTAAGAGGTTGTGGTTAGATGGAGTCCACAACCTAGACTGAAATCTATAGCAAAATATACGCTGGTAACTGTAAATAAAGCAAATAATGGTACATTGGTATCGTGCCTCATCTCTGAGAGGCGAGAGAGAAAAGTCTGCTGCTCCTGCTTGAAGCTTATCCCCACCCCTCTGAGCCTGTTGCAAAGAGAGGGACAGGGCAAACACAGGCTGAACATCTTCAGAAAAGTTAGCTGTGCAGCAGCTTTGGAAAATAAGATTAGTGCTGCTCTGCAACGCTGGGCAGAAATCTAAAAAAAGGAGTCTATATGTTTTGTAAAATGTATGTACAATGACCGACATCTTTGGATAATTCTTATGTTAATCCAGCCAAAAAGTATACCTTTTGTGATTATTATAATATTGTTATTGGGTCTTTGGGAAACCACAAACAGAGGGGCAAATTTTATGAAAGCTTCCCAAAAAGAATCCTGTGACTAGAAACTAGGGTTGTGCATTAAATAGTTTTTCATTTTGTTTTGTTTCTTATTTTATTTTTATTCATTTTTTTTGTTTCGTTTGTTGCTTTCATTTTGTTTCATCTATTTAAAATGAAACAAACAAGAAACATAAAAAGAAAAAAAATCCCCCCAAACCCCCCCAAAGAATAATGTTTGGGGCTACCCTGCCTCTTCCCCCTCTCCCACCAGCCCCCCTCCCCCAACTGCGTACCCCATTCATGGGTCTAAGGGACAGGAGTGATCCTGTATCTGAACAACTGCGGCACCCCCTAGTTAAAGTACAATCCATCTCAAATTTATTTATGTGCCTATTTGTAAACCGTTGTGATGGTATATCACTAAACGACAGTATAGAAAAATGTTTAAATAAATAAATAGTTGTCATCTAATGACAGCACAAATATGATACAGACGCCATCTCTGGAAATTCTTTCCTTAAAAACAACAAAAAAATCAGTTTAATTCAAACCTATCTCAAATGAGTTTTCTCCAAATTTTTTAAGAGTAAAATTTTGGGTGGTTACAGTTTATAGTCACATTATTTCAATAATGAATATCATAATCTGGAAAAATCCATTTTTTTCTGCTGCCAGTGCAACTAATAATTATTGTATCCTCGCATTGAGGATAACTTTTAAACAACTTTGTACGGCAGCATTTACATGCGTATATGGCAGCACAGAGTTCTACAATGGTATTTTATAACCAGTGTATATCATATGTGCGGTTTATAAAATACGCATATGTTTAGCCCCCAACACATGATTGTATGCGTGCTTACGTGCAAATACATGCAATGTATTGAATGCATGTACATTTCCCGATAATTTTTTAAATATGTGTTGCGGTCCCGGTCGCTAAACTCGCAACCGGGTCCTTACCTTTCCTTCCGCGCTGCGGCCTGCGACAGGGTCCAGCGTTCCTCGGGCCTACCAGGCCTCTCCGCGGCGGCGCCTCCACAAGGGAGACGCCACCGAGCCCCTCCCTTAGGCATGCGCCCCTCCCTTAGGCATGCACGCATGAGGGGAGGCTTTTTAAAGGTCCAGCCGCATGGAGTCCCGGCCAGCCCCTTAGATGACGTCAGATGCCGGCAGGGTATTTAAACCCGGCGTCTGACTAGGGAAATCGCCTTGCAATGAGGTTCACTCTCAGGAGTCACTAGTTACTAGGGATGTGAATCGTTTTAGGACGATTAAAATTATCGTCCGATAATTTTAATATCGTCTTAAACCGTTATGGAACACAATACAATACAGATTCTAACGATTTATCGTTATAAATCGTTAGAATCGTGAGCCGGCACACTAAAACCCCCTAAAACCCACCCCCGACCCTTTAAATTAAATCCCCCACCCTCCCGAACCCCCCCCCAATAACTTAAATAACCTGCGGGTCCAGCGGCGGTCCGGAACGGCAGCGGTCCGGAACGGGCTCCTGCTCCTGCATCTTGTCGTCTTCAGCCGGCGCCATTTTCCAAAATGGCGCCGAAAAATGGCAGCGGCCATAGACGAAAAAGATTGGACAGCAGGAGGTCCTTCCGGACCCCCGCTGGACTTTTGGCAAGTCTCGTGGGGGTCAGGAGGCCCCCCACAAGCTGGCCAAAAGTTCCTGGAGGTCCAGCGGGGGTCAGGGAGCGATTTCCCGCCGCGAATCGTTTTCGTACGGAAAATGGCGCCGGCAGGAGATCGACTGCAGGAGGTCGTTCAGCGAGGGTTCCGGCGCCTCGCTGAACGACCTCCTGCAGTCGATCTCCTGCCGGCGCCATTTTCCGTACGAAAACGATTCGCGGCGGGAAATCGCTCCCTGACCCCCGCTGGACCTCCAGGAACTTTTGGCCAGCTTGTGGGGGGCCTCCTGACCCCCACGAGACTTGCCAAAAGTCCAGCGGGGGTCCGGAAGGACCTCCTGCCGTCCAATCTTTTTCGTCTATGGCCGCCGCCATTTTTCGGCGCCATTTTGGAAAATGGCGCCGGCTGAAGACGACAAGATTCAGGAGCAGGAGCCCGTTCCGGACTGCTGCCGTTCCGGACCGCCGCTGGACCCGCAGGTTATTTAAGTTATTTGGGTGGGGGATTTAATTTAAAGGGTCGGGGGTGGGTTTTAGGGGGTTTTAATGTGCCGATTTTTCGATTTTTAACGATTTTTAACGATTTTTCACGATATTTTACCCCCCCAAACGGCAACAATACGATTCCCTCCCCCTCCCAGCCGAAATCGATCGTTAAGACGATCGAGGACACGATTCACATCCCTACTAGTTACTGCATTCCTGGTCCTGATCTTGCTGTTCCTGATCCTGATCCTGCTTCCGCTCCGGTTCCGGGTTCCTCTTGGCTTGTCTTCCTGGTTCCTGACTCCGGCTTCACTTCTGATACTCCGTGTCTGCTGCCCACCTCGACTTCTGGCTCGTCTCTGGTCTTCGCTGTGCCGCCGCCTGCCCCGACTACTGGTCAATCTCCTCTTCAAGTCTCGCTGCTGCCGCCTAAGTCCCAGTGGTCCGGGTCCTCACGGGCTCCTCCCGGGGGGATCTCGGGCTTCCAGGATGAAGACCCCACCTCAGCACCAGTCTTGGTACTGCCTCCCGGCCTGTTCCATCTCCGCGGAGTTCTCCTATCCATCCGTCCTCCTCCCCCAGGCCGGCCCAAGGGTCCACCGTTCAGTCCCCAACAGTTTGCAAGGCCATGAACCCGGCGGACATCTCGGGACTGCAGGCCATTCCAGGGATGCCACAGTGCCTACAACAACAGCAGCACTGCTTGGACGTGCTGGCTGCGACTGTCAAGCGGCTGGCTAACCGCTTGGATGCTGCGCCACCTACGCACCCTCAGGTACCCACCAAGGGAGTGTCTGTACCGACCTAGTTACCTGCTCCACTCTGCTACTCCGGGGACGCCAAGACCTGTTGAGGGTTTCTGAATCAGTGTTACATCAGATTCTCGCTTCTACCCAGCCAGTTTCCTTCTGATTTTGTGAAAGTAGCCTACATCCTGTCCCTGCTGGATGGAAAGGCCCTAAGTTGGGCCTCACCCATGTGGGAGTGTAATGACCCGCTGCTAAATAACTTACAGCAGTTCATCAACTTCAAACAGGTGTTTGATGAGCCAGCACGGCTGTCCTCGGCTACGTCTGAGCTTTTGCAACTTTGACAGGGGCCTCGATCACTGGCAGATTACGCGATCGAGTTCCGCACCCTCGCCACGGAGGTTGGGTGGCGAGACGATAGTCTGCGAGGAATCTTCCTGGAGGGACTGTCTGCCCGCATTAAGGATGAGTTGGCTGCCAGGGACATCCCCGATGACCTCAACAGTGTTACTGACTTGGCTGGTCGGATTGATCGCCATCTTCAGCAAAGAGCTAAGGAGGGGCGTCCACCACGTAGACCTGTATCCTTGGCTCCAGCTTTCTCGAGACCTTTGACATCAACTCCAGGCCATCCTGCATCTTCTTCCGAATCGTCGGCAGAGGAACCTATGAAGTTAGGTCGGACCCCTCTGATGACAGAAGAGAGACGTCGACGCCAGGCATTGGGGTTATGCCTGTACTGCGGCAGCAAGGGCCATTTCCTGGCTCAATGTAAGGAGCACCTGGAAAACACCAAAGCGTAGGTGCAATGGAGGAGCTACTCCTAGGCTGTGTTAACTCTGCTCCTCAATGTACGGTCCCTGTGACTCTCGAATATCCAGGGGGATCGTTCTCTACTCTCGCGTTCATTGACTCCGGGGCAGGAGGGAACTTTACCCTGTCCGATTTGGTACAACAGCTTCAGTTACCCACTCGTCCTCGTAACCCACCAAAACGAATCACCTCTATCCAAGGTAAGAACATAAGAACATAAGAAAATGCCATACTGGGTCAGACCAAGGGTCTATCAAGCCCAGCATCCTGTTCCAACAGTGGCCAATCCAGGCCATAAGAACCTGGCAAGTACCCAAAAACTAAGTCTATTCCATGTAACCATTGCTAATGGCAGTGGCTATTCTCTAAGTGAACTTAATAGCAGGTAATGGACTTCTCCTCCAAGAACTTATCCAATCCTTTTTTAAACACAGCTATACTAACTGCACGAACCACATTCTCTGGCAACAAATTCCAGAGTTTAATTGTGCGTTGAGTAAAAAAGAACTTTCTCCGATTAGTTTTAAATGTGCCCCATGCTAACTTCATGGAGTGCCCCCTAGTCTTTCTACTATCCGAAAGAGTAAATAACCGATTCACATCTACCCGTTCTAGACCTCTCATGATTTTAAACACCTCTATCATATCCCCCCTCAGTCGTCTCTTCTCCAAGCTGAAAAGTCCTAACCTCTTTAGTCTTTCCTCATAGGGGAGTTGTTCCATTCCCCTTATCATTTTGGTAGCCCTTCTCTGTACCTTCTCCATCGCAGTACTGCCCAGAAATCGCAGTACTGCCCAGAAATATCTCTGTGTCCACTGCTCCCATTACCGGTCGGACTGAGGTGCTACATTCTGAGCAGCTATCCTTCTTGGTCCTGGAGAAAGCGGTGCACCCAGTGGTACTAGGATTACCATGGCTACAAAAACACTCTCCCGTTATACATTGGGACACATTACAAGTAGCATGATGGAGTCCCTTCTGTTTCACTAATTGTCTCAAAAGTCCGTTTCCTCGGAGACTGATCTTATTGAACACATCTGTTCTACCTCCAGCTCCATACACTGAGTTTGCGGAAGTGTTCTCCAAGAAAAAGGCAGAGGTCCTACCACAACATTGTCCCTTCGATTGTGTGATTGACCTGCTACCTGGGACTAGGCCTCCCCGTGGAAGGGTCTACCCTCTGTCACTCTCCGAGACTCAAGCAATATCTAAATACATTTCCGAAAACCTTGCTAAAGGGTTCATCAGACCCTCTAAGTCACCCGCAGGTGCAGGGTTCTTTTTCGTTGGGAAGAAAGACGGCACCTTAAGACCATGCATTGACTATCGGGGCTTAAATGCTATCACTTGGCGGGATCGCTATCCCCTGCCTTTGATCCCTGAGCTCCTGGACAGATTGCAAGGAGCTAAAATATTTACCAAACTCGATCTTCAAGGGGCATACAATCTCGTCCGAATACGCCCTGGGGATGAATGGAAGACTGCCTTTAACACCAGGGATGGGCATTACGAGTACCTAGTAATGCCCTTCAGTTTATGCACCGCCCCGGCAGTCTTCCAAAACTTAATGAATGAGGTACTCCGCGAGTTTCTGCACACCTCAGTTATCGTATACTTGGATGATGTGCTAATTTACTCTCAAGTCTTGGTTTCTCATCGACAACACATGAAGCAAGTATTGCAAGTGTTTAAGGATAATCACCTTTACGCTAAGCTGGAGAAATACTTGTTCGAGCAAGAATCACTTCCATTCCTAGGATACATCGTCTTGTCTACAGGATTTCGTATGGATCCAGAGAAAGTTTCGGCCATTAAGGAGTGACCTTGTCCACAGGAGTAAAGGCGCTCCAGCGTTTCTTAGGATTTGCAAACTTCTACAGACAATTCATTCCTCACTATTCACTTAAGGTAGCACCTCTCACTGCCCTTACCAAGAAGGGAGCGGACGCCAAAATGTGGTCTGAACTCGCCTGTCAAGCTTTTGAGGATCTAAAGAAGGACTTTCTACTGGACACCTGCTTACATCACCCAGACCCATTACGACCCTTTATAATAGAGGTAGATGCCTCCAACATTGCGGTAGGGGCAGTACTTAGTCAAACTTCCAACAAGGGGAGGTTACTCTCATGCTCTTACTTCTCCAAAAAATTCTCAGCAGCTGAACGTAATTACAGTATAGGAGACAAGGAACTCTTAGCAATCAAGCTAGCTTTTGAAGAGTGGAGACAATGGCTAGGAGGGGCGATCCATCCCAACACAGTTTACATGGATCATAAGAATTTGGAATTTTTATGCAAAGCCCAGCGACTAAATCCCAGGCAAGCCCGTTGGTCTCTCTTTTTCAATCGCTTTAACTTCACTCTCCGTTATAAACCAGCGGCCAAGAATATTCGAGTGGATGCATTATCCCGAACCACCGAGCTGGAGGAGGAGGGGGATTCCCCTCAGTACATCCTAGATCCGGCAAGAATCAATGTAGCAAGCATGAGTCCGGTGAGCAAGACTGTCATCCCACGCCGATAGCAAAAGGAGATGTTATGTTGGGCCCATGATTCCCTCACTGGTGGACACGCTGGGAGGGAGTGAACCTTGGAACTTCTAAGACATTATTACTGGTGGCCTCGGATGAGGCACGATGTCTGTGCTTATGTCAGTTCCTGACCTTCATGTGCTAAACAGAAGCCCTTGCTGGGGCTACCCTGGGGACTCCTGCAACCTTTGCCAATCCCCATAGAACCTTGGATGCATTTAGCCACGGACTTTGTGGTAGATTTGCCATCCTCAGAGGGGAAGACGGTCATTTGGGTTACAGTGGATTGGTTCTCCAAGATGGCCCATTTTGTCCCTCTGCGCAAGTTACCATCAGCACCAGACTTAGCCCAACTCTTCACACAGCACATCTTTCGGGTGCATGGCCTTCCACAAGAGAGAGTCTCGGACAGAGGACCGCAGTTCAATGCCCGTTACTGGAGAGCACTGTGTAAAACGTTTGGAGTTCATTTGAACCTCTCCACAGCCTTCCATCCGCAAAGCAACGGACAGACTTAGCGTATGAATCGCTCCTTAAAAACCTTTCTTCGTACCTTTGTTTCTGAGAAACAGGACAATTGGGTAGCCCTGCTACCATGGGCTGAATTCTCCTACAACAATCATGCTCATTCGGTTACAGGGAAGTCTCCCTTTCAAGTAGTGTATGGGAAGCAACTCCAACCACCGTTACCTCTGCCAGTGGCAGTTCCTTTACCAGCGGTCCAGCTATCTGCTCAGCAATTGTATAGACTCTGGGATTCCATCCAAACCAAACTGACTGACTGCATCAGCAAACTCCACCAAGAGGCATGCCGATTGGCATCGTCGGCCAGCACCGGTGTTTCTCCCAGGGGACTAAGCACAAGGAACATTCACCTTAGGTTGCCCTCTAAAAAATTGGCTCCTAAGTTCTGCGGGCCATTCTGAGCCACCGAAAGGGTTGGAATGGTTTCCTATCGCTTACGTTTGCCCACTACCTTACGTATTCACAATGTATTTCATGTCTCCTTACTTTAAACCAGAAGTTCTCTCTAGGTTCCATCGGAGACTGCCAGATCCTGCGGATACCCCCGCTGCTGATGACCCTACATACCAGGTTCGAGAGGTCCTTGATGTACGCTTCTTCCACCGTCGCTGGGAGTACTTGCTGGCTTGGGAGGGCTGCAGTTTGGAGGAGAACACCTGGGAGCCTGCTCGTAACATCCTGGACAAATCTCTCTCCTGCGACAGTTCCACTTGGGCCATCCTGGTAAACCGGGCCCCTTGAAGAGGGGGCGTAAGAGGGGGGTACTGTTGCAGTCCCGGTCGCTAAACTCGCGACCAGGTCCTTACATTTCCTTCCGCTCTGCAGCCTGCGACGGGGTCTGGCGTTCCTCGGGCCTACCAGGTCTCTCCGGTGCCTCCACGAGGGAGACGCCGCCGAGCCCCGATCATGACTCCGCCCCTCTTGTATGCACGCGCATGCACAAGGGGAGGCCTTTTAAAGGTCCAGCCGCATGGAGTCCTGGCCAGCCCCTTAGATGACGTCAGACGCCGGCAAGGTATTTAAACCCGGCGTCTGACTAGGGAAATCGCCTTGCAACGAGGTTCACTCTAGGAGTCACTGGTTGCTGCGTTCCTGGTCCTGGTCCTGCTGTTCCTGCTTCCGCTCCGGTTCCGGATTCCTCTTGGCTTGTCTTCCTGACTCCGGCTTCGCTTCTGATACTCTGTGTCTGCTGCCCACCTCGACTTCTCGCTCGTCTCTGGTCTTCGCTGTGCCGCAGCCTGCCCCGACTACTGGTCAGTCTCCTCTTCAAGTCTCGCTGCTGCCGCCTAAGTCCCAGCAGTCTGGGTCCTCACGGGCTCCTCCTGGGGGGATCTCGGGCTTCCAGGGTGAAGACCCCACCTTAGTGCCAGTCTTGGTACTGCCTCCCGGCCTGTTCCATCTCCGTGGAGTTCTCCTATCCATCTGTCCTCCTCCGCCAGGCCGGCCCAAGGGTCCACCGTTCAGTCGCCAAGTATATGTGTGTATATTTTACTTAAAAAATAAAGTAGGACTTGCTCACTAAAACCAAAATTACGTGTAGAAGTTAGTATATTTTAAAACATGTGCGTGTAATTGAAATTACAAAATTTCCAATTCTTCCACCTATTCGCTCGCTCCTTCTCCAGATCATTGAGCCCCTCCTGGTTCTTCAGTCTGAACTCCCCCCAGTTTGCCCAGACCTCCCTCCCAGCCACTAGAACATAATAAATAAGTCTGATATCAATTACCCAAGAAGTTGCTGGAGAAGAAACGGCTGAGGGGGGATATGATAGAGGTCTTTAAAATAATGAGAGGTCTAGAACAGGTAAATGTGAATCGGTTATTTATTCTTTCGGATAATAGAAGGACTAGCGGGTCACTCCATGAAGTTAGCATGTAGCACATTTAAAACTAATCGGAAAAAGTTCTTTTTCACTCAACACACAATTAAGCTCTGGAATTTGTTGCCAGAGGATGTGGTTAGTGCAGTTAGTATAGCTGTGTTTAAAAAAGATTTGGATAAGTTCTTGGAGGAGAAGTTCATTACCTGCTATTAATCAAGTTGACTTGGAAGATAGCTGCTGCTATTAATTGCATCAGTAGCATGGGCTCTTCTTAGTGTTTGGGTAATTGCCAGGTTCTTGTAGCCTGGATTGGTCAGTGTTGGAAACAGGATGCTGGGCTTGATGGACCCTTGGTCTGACCCAGCATGGCATGTTCTTATGTTCTTATAAAATAGCCACTTACACACATAGGGCCAGATTTTAAGAGGTACGCGCGAGCAACCCAGCACGCACAAATGTACGCCCGATTTTATAACATGCGCGCGCAGCCGTGCGCATGTTATAAAATCCAGGGTCGGTGCGCGCAAGGAAGGTGCACACTTGTGTACCTTGCCCGCGCCGAGCACTAGGGGAGCTCCGATGGCTTTCCCCGTTCCCTCCGAGGCCGCTCCGAAATCGGAGCGGCCTCGGAGAGAACTTTCCTTCCACCCCCCCTCACCTTTGTTTAATAAGTTGTGCCTGCCTCTGGGCAGGCATAGGTTGCGCGTACCGGCCAAGTGCTGGCACGCGATCCCCCGGCACGGCCGCTGTGCCGGAGGGCTCGGTCCTGCCCCACCCCACCCCTCCCCTTTCACAAAGCCCCGGGACATATGTGCGACCCGGGGCTTGCACGTGTTGCCGGGCCTATGCAAAATAGGCTTGGCGCGTAACCCTTTGAAAATCTGGCCCATAGTGTCGGTCCCACTCTGGGATGCCTCTAGACCTCTCCTTTTTTTTTTTTGCATGTATAAATGCACCTGAAATCTAAAGTACGAGTCAATCTTTATAAAATAGTGATTGTGTGAATAAGAGCTACTTATGCGCCTATATGCTAATTTTACATGTGAAAGTGCTTTGAAAATGCATCCATTATGTTCTGCTTATCTGTGAGGCACATTTAGCAGGTGCATACATGAAGCATCTGCAAAGCCCAATATAATCTGCAGAATTTGAAACATACTCATGAGAAAATCTTCCTAAGACAGAGCTGAGTATCTTGAAATGGCCTGAATACCTTTTTGCGGGGGGGGGGGGGGGGGGGGGGAATTGACGCAAGTTGCATATCTGCTAATATTCAGTTAATGAAATAACACAAGAATATTGCAGAACAGATAATCCCCGTAAGCATGGAAAGTGAAAAAAGTGACAGGAAAGGTTATGGTAGTCACGCAGAGAGTGGATGCAGCGGTCTTCAGTGTGAATTGCAAGGAAGCGGCTTTCATGTCATCGAATGGTTTACAAAACAAATGAATGCAAGTTTTGGCAAGTTCTCTGTTTTCAGTTTATAATGCTAGAAACAGCAAGTGATATAAATAATACAGTGCGCAGTTGTGAAATATGCAGTGTCTTAACAGGCCCCAGTTTTCAGCCCAGGAAAACCTCTCCAGAAGGTTTACAGAACCAGCCACCAAAGCAGTTCAGTGACTTTGCATTGCAGTCAGAGCAGCACGACGTTGTTTCTGCTCCTCCCCCAATAAAGTTCATCAGTACCAGCTCTGGTTTAAAGGACAACAAGCATATGATAGCTTTTGGGAACTTGAAAAAATAAATCTGGATCCTATATTTCCACACAAATAGGATTTTTTAAAATATTGATTGCCCTCTCTGTGATGATTGGATATACAATTTGTTTGTTTTAGCAAATATAGATCAGTTGTTCAAAGGATTATTCTATAGAAACATAGAAATGATAGCAGAAAAGGACCAAATGGTCCATCCAATCTGCCCAGCAAGCTTATGGTAGTAACTGCTGTACAGGTTATGCCCATGCTTATCAGTTTCCCAGATCATAAAAGCTTGGGCCCTCATTGGGTGCAGTCTGAATCAAATTCTCCTTTTCCCTCCTGCCATTGAAGCAGAGAGCACTGTTGGAGTTGCATCAAAGCATCAGGCTTATTGGTTAAGGGTAGTAACTGCTACTTCAGCAGGTTACCCCCATACTTATTTGTTTCCCCAGACCATAAAAGTTGGGGCCCTCGTTTGTCGCTATTTGAAACCAATTTCCCTTTTCCCTCCTGCTGCTGAAGCAGAGAGCCATGATGGAGTTGAATGAAGAGTATGAAGGTTTATTAGTTAAGGGTAATTACTGCCTTACCAGCAAGTTACCCCAGTGCATTCTTGTCTTCATTTCCATCCTCTAGCCTTTCGGGATCCACAGTGTTTATCCCATGCCCCTTTTGAATTCTTTTCACTTTTTTCATCTTCACCACCTCCTCCGGAAGGGCATTCCAGCATCTACCACCCTCTCCGTGAACTTTAAGCATATCTTATCGTGCAAACAGCAGATCGACATTTCAAGAGTTCAAATCAAAAGTGAAAAAGGTTTAGGACCATGGATTTTATCACTTTCTAAGCCTGCCACCCATTGGTTTAAAAATGAAAAATGTTGTGTTTACAGACACTTCTGCAAGATATATAGCAACCCTTTAAGAAAAGAATAAACCTCTTTCTTCCAATCCTTTAAAAACTTCTTTCTTTTTTTTTTTTTGCAAAACAAGGTCTAAGCATTTTTTTTTTTTGTTGGTTTGTGAGTTCCAGGCAGGATGGCCCCAACCGAGGGCCTTGCTCTGTTCACCTTTTCCACCTGGTCATTCTAGTGCTATCTCACCACACTCTGACTCTGTGACCTCTCCTAAGCATGCTGAGGAGGCCCAAATTTCCCACCAGGCAGCATGGACAGCTCCCGAGGACACCTCAGCCGATCTTGCATTCTCCCCCCGATTCATTGGAGAGGACCCAGCATCCCCTCTCCTTTCCTGCACCTAGGGGCTCGTAAGAGGAAAATGTAGCCCTGAAAAGATAGCACAGAAGTAATCTAAAGGCTGAATATATTCACTCCCATTGACACAAGTAATTAAGTAACAGGAAGGAGGATGTCCCTGGTCTATGATAACAGCATCTGTTCATACCCTTCTCTACCCCCTTCACTGGCTACTGAGCACTAGCCAACTCATTGCAGCCTCTGGAAAATGCACAGATTTATGTTAAGGGGAGGAGGATTACCTGTGGGGCCCAAGGGATCACAGAAACATATAGTGCACACAAAAACTGGTGCTACAAAAAAAGAAAAATAATTTATTAAAGAATCTAATTTTAAAGCCCCAGCAGAAAGGGAAGAAAAATCAGCAAAGCAGTCCACACATTTAGGAAAAATAAAGCACAGCTTCTCAAGCAGTCCAAAAGTTCAATCTTTTTCTCATGTGCCTTGAGTACAGTCCGGATAAAAATGTTTCCCTCTCAGGTCCCCAGCAGGGCCTGTTCCTTCCTTGTGGCCCTACTGAAGACTGGGGAATGTCTTCTCCTTTATCACACACGCTGTTGGCTTCAAACTTCCCTGGAGTGGATGGTGTTCTCCTGGATTACAGGTTCCACTCTTCCCAGATGATCTTTAGCTCTTGCCAAAGAAAATCACTTCCCCTCTTCCCCCAACCAATCAGAATATCTCCAAAAACACTAGTCCTGTTCTCCTCTGGACCAAATGCTGCCTCTCCGGTGCCAGACTCAAAAACTCCTTCCTATGACTCGTTAAGCCACATCATACCCTCTTCCCTCTGGGGGAAAGATCCTCCTTTCACTCGCTATCTCCTTCTCGCCCCCTTGGGCCTCCCTTTGCTGGAACATTCCCAATAATAAAGTTTGGCGCCATATACCGAAACCTGAGAGGTGCCACCTAAGCTGAAATACAAATCTCTGACATGCAGAACACTACTCTCTCAACATTTATGCCCTGAAGGAGGACACAGTCGATCTTTCCTACAGTGTTGCATTGATCCATACCTTTGGGGGTGCCCCCTTGGTGGTTTACAGCAAGTGGAGGGTAGGGCTGTTCTAGGTCATGATACTTTCACTGCTTTTGGGGAAGTTAAGGCAACAAAAAGGCCCCCCCCCCTCAAAGATGGTTTACTTAGACAATATAGAGTTTTAATGTGTAAGAAATTAAATATTATAATCGTAAAACTGTTGCAATTTTGGTACCCTCCCCACCCCACCCCCCGCATAAAATTCAGATTTGTTCCCCAGCATGAAATATCTGAGTTCAACACTGCTTTCCAGCTTCTGCTCAGTCCCCCTATTGCCTTTTACTTTGGTTGAAATAAAAACTTGCAGACATGTTGTAGGTGATATCTTTTTATTAGGTTAAATTAAGAGTTATATTTTACTCAACAATTAAATTATAGGTTTGATTAAAATATCACTATTTCATTTCAAAGCTATACATTGGCACTGAGATGCCAATGGGCCCTTCCAAAGGGGCGTCTACCTACCTGATAATTGGAGGGCCATTGTCCCCCTGGCCATTCTCTGTATCTGTATATCTCATGGCTCCTCTGCAGCTTTCAGGCCTCTAACCTTCTAGGGTTGTCAGTTCAAGCGCTGTAGATCCTGACAACTAGTGTGGTAATCCTTTTTCATAAAAGTAAGAAAAGGCCAAAACTATTTCACATTTCGGTGCTCACTTCTAGAGCAAATTCCTGAGAGAGCATGCCTTCATTCATCCACCGTTGTTCCTTTTGGAGAGGCATGTTCTGGGCAGTCAAGGGATTAGAGAAATGAGGAGAAACTCAGACACAAAAGAGTAACAGTTATATTAAAAAGCATTAACAAAGAATGTAAAGGAAAGATTAACAGAATATGGATGTAACCTAGAAAGACAAAGACCAGAAATAGTACAGGCCTTTCCTTTGCAAGCAACAGAGAACCCCACTCAAAAGCACAGAAAGAGAAAATACTGCTCTAGCGCACACACAGGCTCAGTGGAGGGCAGGAGGGATCTTGCACTCTGGAAAAGATAGACCAAGTGACGTGCAAACAAGATAACAGAACACGGCAGGGAACATACCAGCAGGTCAGAGTCAGACATCATATGAAAAGACACCTGCAAATACACATGATGGACAATGAAAGACGTACAGGAAGATTCTCCACCAGCTACACCTGGACTACTAGTGCCTCTAAAGCTCCTCCATCAGTCACAGAGCACTCTCGCCTCCTCTATTTCTGCCTCCTAGGAGTTTGAAGACGTCATGATCCTGATCAGGAGAACACCTGGACTTGAGAGTACCTTGAATTCTGGAAAAGAACATAAATATCTCAGTCTGAAAGGCCAGCCAGAGAGTCCTGTTCACCAGGGTAGTAATTACGGTATATATTTTTAGGCTTCTGTAATAAACTTCAATGTGCATGTTAATGCCTGTTTATGCATGTTAAAGTCTTATTACATAGCATGCTATTTTTAACATGCCTGTTACAACACTCCCTCAATACATTGTATAAAGGATAAAATTCTTGCTCATATGTAAATTTTGGGCAAGTTAGCAGAGGGGTTTTCGACTAATTGCTAATGTGCAAGGCATAGATTATTTTGATTTCATGCATGCTACTACTCCCGTGACCACACTAGCCTGGCAAAAAATGTAACCTGCACAAAACCACATCAAGTACTTTTTTTTAAAAATGTTTGTATGTTACATTACCAACTTGCAAGGTGACTTTTATTGCATAGGCCTCTTAATGCAATTCCTAATGCTTAAATTGTGTGTGAATGTTTGATTGCTAGGGAGATTTTATATGCAGCCTGTTTGTAGTGCATGCTCATATGATGGCATATCCATCCAACAATTCTGTCACTAACACTGATAACATCTGTCATTTTACCATCTGTGCTTTCTGGTTGTGGAAGCCAATCCATGTATGGTTTCTGTGTTTTACAGTTGGTTGGAACCTGAACTTGTTAGAAGCTAAGCAGGGTCAGGACGGAGTAGTAGCTGGATGGAGGAACCACCAGGGAAGACCAGGTAATGTTGGCAAACCTCTGCCAAGAAAGATTACAGACACCATGGTGGGACTTTGATCACCTGGACCCCCAACATGGGAAGAGAGAGGATAGATAAAACAAACATATGTGGGGCTGCTTATCTCAGTCCTTACTTTACACAGTCACATCTTCTGCATTGAAAGCCTCCTTTCCCTCTTTGCCACATGGTTAGCTATGACCACACACATTCTTGTTAATTTGTCATATAGAGTTAGTTGATAACCCTACTTAATTTAAAGAAAAACAGAAGAAGAAAAGCTTTTAAAAAGAATTGGTGCATGGGATACAGACTCGTGGCAATCATTTACAGCTATGGACCCCTTGGCAGTCAGTGTCTGAGTATCCTGGGTTTTGGGACGATAGTAGTGGATAGGATGGGAAGAAGAGCCCTGATTCTGCAATCAGGTAAGGCCATGGCTAGCAGTGCCATGAGTTAAACTTGGCCCCAAGCTGGAGGAGGTGCTGTTATTCAAAATACCTTTTGGCCTTTTTGCTTTTTCAATGTAGGTATTGGACATAACCAAGATCGCCTAATATACAAAGGAGTGTGTCTCCTGCAGATGTATATCCAAGGATATACATCTGCAGGAGACACACTGAAGCCCAGGGGCATGGCTTTCCCAGTGTGCTTTCCAAACAGGGGCGGATTGGCCTATTGGGTGATCGGGCATCCTTCAGTGGGCCGGCTGCACCGGTCACGTGGTCTGCTCAGAAAGGCTGCTGCGGAAGGTCTCGGCGGAGCCGAGATGGAGTGCAACCTGCTACGGCTCGATGAAGGGCTCAGTGGGGCTGCGATGAAAGACTCGGTGGGGCTCTCCCCGCTGTAATTCAAAGAGAAAGGCCTACAGGGCTGGATGAATGATGCATCTGGCAGTAGCAAGGCCATCAGAAGCATTGACCTCCTCCTACCTTCCCCCTCCCCTGCCCTGTTCATTGTACTTTGTTTCCAAGCTGTCCATTATAATGTAAACCGGTATGATGTTTGCACACTAATACCGGTATATAAAAGTTTTAAATAAATAAATAAATAAATACCTCCCCTCTGGCAAGTAAATAAGGAGCAGCGCCAGCATGGCCAAGGCCCAGCAGAAAGGAGTAGTCCTAAGGTATGTGTGTATGAGAGCCTGCATGGTGTGCATGCCTGAGGGAGAGTGTCTAGTGTGCATGAGAGACAGAGCCTGCATGTGTGAGCCTGAATGTGTTTATGAGAGACAAAGCCTACATATGTGTGAGAGAGCCTGCATGCATATGAGAGAAAGTGCTCATGTATAAGAGAGCGCCTCGAGTGTATGAGAGTGAGCATCTGCATGTATATGAGAGAGAGAGAATGCCTATGTGTGCGACCAGGAGAGACAGAGGATAAAGACTGAGTGGCCCCCCCCCAAATCCACAACAGTCTCTGGCTGATTGGAAATCAAAAGATTTTTTAATCCCATTATTTTACATTTTGGAGTGTTATTTCATGTGTCTGCTGTTTTAAAATTTTGTAGTGGTATTTGGAAAATATTAGAACAAATTTATGTGACTTTCTAAAATTATTAGATGTTTGTGGCCTGTTTTGACATGAGGAAGTCAGATACCCCGTGGGCTGGTTTTGAAAAAAAAATTCCTTGGGGCTGATATTTTCTTGCAATCTGCCCATGTCTCCAAGTGGAGTATTGTTAAGCTTCATGAGTACATAGGACATTGAACTACTGGGAATGATTCTCTAACTGAAAAGTTCACATGGAGAATTCAGCACGGACTCCAGCAGAATTCAACAGCTCTTCATTCAGTGGAATTAATTTTATCCTCACCATCACTCACAACAAAGCAGGATTTCGTTTTGCTCTGCCTATACTTTGAAGAAAGTGCTGTGTAAAAGAGGTTCTCCCAGTTGATATTTCGTGATCAGGAAGTAAAAAAGATCCTGCTTTATTAAAATAAGTAACATTTTTTAAATAACGGAGGTACAGGCAGCAATACTAGAACATTAATGATTCAGCACAATAGACAACAAATGGAGAAATTACTTATCTGATAATTTCGTTTTCCTTAGTGTAGACAGATGGACTCAGGACCAATGGGTATAGTGTATTTATTTATTTATTTATAACTTTTTATATACCGAGGTTCAATTAACAAGATTAATTATCACATCGGTTTACATTACAACCTGCAAAAAACAACAGTGACAAAGTCTTGTCTTACATTTAACAAGGTAAAAAAAAACCTGGATAACATAACTCGGGTGAAAATAGGTAACATGGTAACCTGGGTGAAAGCAGGTAAAGGGACAATGGTAATCATGGCTTGGGCGAAAGCCGGGAACTTAATTGTGTACACCTGATAGCAGTTGCAGACGGATCAGATTTCAATCTGATGTCAGCCCTAGTACATATACCCCTGCAGGAAGTGCAGCTCTTCAGTATTCTCCTCGAAAAGCAATGGTGGATATATGTATGACTGACTGACTAATTTGAATAACTTGATTAACTTTATAACTTGGTTAACTTAATTAATTTGAACTGGTTGAATTGCCTATAGCTGGAGACTGCCAGTGCCCTCAACCGAGAAACGTCGACACCCGGTAGGATGGGTGTCCTAGATGAAGGAAAGCATGGCTTACCCTTGAATCACTCGCTCCCGGGGATGTCCCCTGAGAATTCCATGAGTAACGGCAGCCGTCGGTGGGATGCTGAGTCCATCTGTCTACACTAAGGAAAACGAAATTATCAGGTAAGTAATTTCTCCATTTCCTAGCATGTAGCAGATGGACTCAGGACCAATGGGATGTATAAAAGCTACTCCCGAACTGGGTGGGAGGCTGCCCGGGACCCACTTAGTACTGCCCTTGCAAATGCTGTGTCCTCCCTAGCCTGAACATCCAGGTGATAAAACCTGGAGAAGGTGTGGATGGAGGACCATGTCGCCGCCCTGCAGATCTCGGCGGGTGACAGCATCTTGGTTTCCGCCCAGGATACTGCCTGGGATCTTGTAGAATGGGCCTTGACTTGTAAAGGCAGTGGCTTGCCTGCTTCCACGTAGGCCACCTTGATGACTTCTTTGATCCAGCGGGCTATGGTTGCTCGTGAGGCCGCTTCCCCCTGCTTCTTCCCGCTGTGAAGGACGAATAGATGGTCCATCTTTCGTACGGATTCCGACCTTTCCAGGTATCGGACTAGGAGTCTGCCGATTTTAAGATGGTGTAGACTTCGAGCCTCTTCCGAATTCTTATGCTCATCTGGTGATGGTAGCGAGATGGTTTGGTTGAGATGGAAGTGGGACACCACTTTGGGGAGGAACGACTGAACTGTGCGTAACTGGATGGTTCCTGGGGTGAGTCTGAGGAATGGCTCTCGGCAGGACAGTTCTTGTAGCTTGGATATACGACGGGCTGAACAGACTGCCAGCAGGAAGGCTGTCTTCAATGTTAATAGTCGGCGAGACAGGCCGTGGAGAGGTCTGAAGGAGGTTCCTGCTAGGAAACTGAGGACCAGGTTAAGGTTCCAAAGAGGCACCGGCCACTTTAGGTGTGGTCTGATGTGCTTGACTCCTTTCAGTAAGCGGGATACATCCGGGTGAGAGGCTATGCTGCTGCTCTCGCTCTTGGTTCCGTAGCATGACAAGGCCGCCACCTGTACCTTGATGGAGTTGAGGGACAATCCCCGTTCTGTAGGAATTCCAAAATCATAGGAACTTTGACTGAGTGTGGTATGATGTCGTGCTCCTCGCACCAGGATTCGAATACTCTCCAAATCCTTATGTATGTTAGGGATGTGGAGAACTTGCGTGCTCGGAGTAGGGTGTCAATTACTGCCTTTGAGTATCCCCTCCTCCTTAGGCGAGTCCTCTCAATGGCCAGACCATAAGAGAGAATCGAGCTGGATCCTTGTGGAGGATCGGAGCAGGTCTCTGTGTGGAGGTAGCAGTAGGGTTCCCTGCCAGCAGTCTTCGCATGTCCGCGTACCACGGTCTTCTTGGCCAGTCCAGGGCCACTAGAAGTACTGGCCCCCTGTGGTGTTCTATCTTGTGGATGATTGCGCCCAATAGATGCCACGGCGGGAAGGCGTATAACAGTCTCCTGTGGCCAAGTCTGTACAAGAGCATTGATTCCCTGGGACTGGGGTTCCCGCCTGCAGCTGAAGAAACTGGGTACCTGGGCATTGGACCGGTTTGCGAGGAGGTCCATGGTTGGTTTTCCCCAACGGTTTACTATCAGTTGGAATGCTGTGGTTCACAGTTTCCATTCTCCTGGATCTAGACTTTCTCTGCTGAGGTAGTCCGCTGCAACATTGTCTTTCCCGGCAATGTGGACGGCCGAGATCTCTTGAAGATTCACTTCCGCCCAGGACATTAGGGGGTCTATTTCCAGAGACACCTGTTGGCTTCTGGTTCCTCCCTGACGGTTGATGTAGGCCACTGTTATGGCGTTGTCCGACATTACTCTGATCGCTTTGCCTCGGAATCTGTGACCGAACCTTAGGCAGGCTAGTCTGACTGCCCGGGCTTCTAGGCGATTGATATTCCATCCTGACTCTCCTTTGTTCCATTGCCCTTGGGCGGTTAGCTCCTGGCAGTGTGCTCCCCATCCTCGTAGGCTGGCATCCGTGGTGAGTAGGATCCAGGTTGGGGAGGATAGTCTCGTTCCCTGGCTCAGATGGGCTTCTTGTAGCCACCATCGTAGTTGGGCCCGAACACTGTCTGGGAGTGGAAGCCGTATGGTGTAGTTCTGGGACAGTGGATTCCATCGTGATAGTAGTGAGCATTGTAGGGGTCTCATGTGAGCCCGTGCCCATGGGACTACTTTCAGAGTGGATGCCGTGAGTAAATGTGAGCCTGCCTTTGGGGGGGGGGGGGGGGGAAGGAGTGAAAAATTGTTGCCACCCTCACTAATCTATGACAAGTTCAAGGTGACTGAAAAGTTTTCAGCTATGGGAAGAGAGGTATTTTTCCCTTCTTGCTTAAATGTTCATTGTTCCATGTAATGCCGTCAGGCAAGTTTTTGTTCTTTGTAAACTGGTTTGATTTGCATCTAATGTAGGAAGATCAGTATAAAAAAACAAAAAATAAATAAAAAATAAAAATTATTAGGTGTTTGAGGCGTCTGCTATTTTGAATTGCCGTTTGGAAATTTTTGTATTGTTTCTTAATTATTGGATGGTATTCCATTTGTCATCTTTTTGGCAATATTCTTTTTATTAGTATGGCTTATTATGATTCATTTACAGTTCTTGATTTTATTGTTTGATTTATGAGGATTGGTGATATTTCTGTTTTTCCATTGCTTTGTAATATACAGTATAGAGTCTTTGTAATGTTGGAGTTTCCAGTTCAGTTTCTGTCTTTACACTTCTGTTTATATTTATGGTCTCTTTAGTCTCTGTTTGGTCAGGTTCTGTTTGTGTTCTGCATGTGTAAGCGAGGTGAGGTATTTTGCTAGTATGTATAGTTTCTATGTAGGAATTTAGAGCAGACAGGTTTGTTCTGCTTTCTTAATAGGAGGTGTTAGGGCCTGGTGTAATAGTTGCCTTTTCATAGATAGGGCTGATCCTGTTTGGTATGGGATTATTATTATATTATTGGCTGTCCAAGGGCAAAATCCACACCTATGACGCATTACAACAGGCTTAGTACTATATGGGTTAAAAGTGTCTTTTTTTTGCAGGGTTTACTGGTTGGCACCACAGTTCAATAAACTGGTGCCAGCTACAGGACCCAGCCTACCTCTATTTTATGTACTGGTGAGGAAGGAGCACCTGGGGATCATTCCTTCACAATTTAGAAATTTTGGACCTGTGGATGGGGTAAAATAGGTTCGGGGGAGTGAGTTCATTCTCATAGTTTTGATTGCCAGAGGGAGTAAGACTTTCTTTGGCAGTGGAAGGGGAATTGGGACAGAGTGCAAGACTGACAGTTTCTCTCCTGTGCTGAAATGACAGGAGTCGGACGGCACCTTTATAGACTAATCAATTTATCAAAGCATGAGCTTTCAAGGATAGCTCACTTCGTCAGATGCATTGGGGTATATTTTAAAAGACAGCGAGCGTGCGCGAATAAAAGTATGCTGGATTTTATAAGATCCGCGTGTATCTTATAAAATCCGGGGTCAGCCCGCGCAAGGGGGTGCACATTTGTGCAACTTGCGTGCGCCGAGCCCTGCACGCGCTGCCCGTTCCACCCGTTCCCTCTGAGGCCGCTCCAAATCGGAGTGGCCTCGGAGGGAACTTTCCTTCCACCCCCCTGCACCTTCCCCTCCCCCCTACCTTTATCGGAAAAGTTACTACTGCCTCCGGTCAGTAGTAACTTACACGCGCCGGGGTGGCATGCCCCGACACAGGCCGCTGTGTCGGGGCACTCAGCCACGCCCCGGGACTTATGTGCGTCCCGGAGCTTGCGAGCGCCGCCGAGCCTATGCAAAATAGGCTCTGCGCGCGCAGGGGGGGTTTTAAAAGGGTTACGCGTGTACCTTATGCGCGTAACCCTTTTAAAATCCGGCCCTTCGTGTGTTGGCTATTGGGAAAAACAACAAAAATTTTGTGTAAAAAAAAACCCCAAAACAAAACATGGGGGGCAAGCACAGCAATCTTTCGCAAAAATGCTAGTACCGGCCCTGTGTGTAGGAGAGTTGGGTTTTTTTAGCTGTTTGCCCTTACAATGCACTTCTGTCTGGCCGAGCATGCTCCCTCCTCTGCATTTCAGAAATACAACTTATTGAAACTAGAAAGAGAGCATTTTCATGTTTGGGCCCTGTCTTATGGAATACTATATCAAAATGCAATCAGTAAATAATTAGCCTCCAGGAAGGGCGGTAAAACCTAGAGGTAGATTTTTCACATGTATGTGCTGTGTCCATGTGCGTGTGCACACACAGATGTGATTTTCTTTCTATCAAGCGCACGCATGGTGGAAAATCCGTAGGCCACGCGCATATGTGCAGGCTGCGTGCACAAGGGGGGATTTTTGCAATTTCCGTGCAGCGACGCATCCCAACTTTCTCCAGTTCCCTCCCAGTCTGCTCCAGTTAAGGAGCAGACTGGGAGGGAACTTCCTTACCCCCTACCCCCCCACCTAACCTCCCTTCCTTTTCCCCTCTCCACACCCCCTTAAACCCTACCTTTTTCTTATTTTGCAACTTACTTCAGCTCCCGCGTTGCCCCTTACAAGAAGCCCAGCACTTGTGCCTGTACTAACCTTTACGCGTGTGGCTGGGCCTCTTGGAAAATTTGCCCGGCGCAAGGCCTGGCCACGCCTGTAAAGGCCAAGATTTTACACGCTCAGGCAATTTAAAATCCACCCCCTTAGCTTTTTATAGCAGCTTTTAAGAAGCTCTTTTATCATAATCAGTAGACCCAAATTCATCATGGACTTAATGGCTTGGGCTTCTTGTTCAATTTTATTTCTGGAGAATTTGAGTGTTTTTTTTTACATTTTTGAATTTGTATTAATTTAAGCTGACTGCGTTTACAGTTTGTTGTACAATTTTATTTCTTTAATTGGGGTATATTATTGTTGCTTGATATTCTCTCCATTGTACACTACCACGAGGCTAATTTTGGTTAGACTTAAAAACTGAAATAATTCATGTCCTCTGCTTTTTCCCCCCAGAGAGAACAGACACAATGAGCTTCGTACATACTTTAATGAAACTGATATTGTATTCCATAGTTTTCACTCTATTGACCCATGTGCTTCATTATACATTCATTATCAGCCTATTTGCCCCTAATCAATCTCCTAAGACTGATTTTTTTTTTTTTTTTTTTAGCACGACGTAGCACTTTAAATATTTGGATAAACATGTTAAATCCTCATTTAGCAGGGGTCTGCTTTCCAGTCTTCACCGGGGTAAACTGAGCTCCATGTGCTGAAGAAAACTAGTGAGGAAGATTAAACTTAACATAGCTGGACTTCTTTTTACACTCTTTCTATACAAGGCCACTGAAAATGATACTGACATGACCAAAAAAAGACATTATCTTCCTCACATCATGAGCACGTAAATGGAAAGAAGAAAACAGTGACATGCAGCTAGTCTCCCTTGAACTAGTAACATTGAGAATTGTTCTAGGCATATGAGCACTGTGTATCTTATTCAATTGGTAAGAAATAATACCAAGCAACAGAGGACCACTGAAGAAAGAAACAAGGAGAGCTGCTGGGAAAAACTAGCAGTGAGACAAGTGTGTGTATGAAACTTAATGAATCACTGCAAAAATCCACCTAAAGTTAGGGCAATTTCGTTTTCTGTAGACACTGCATGAAGCCCCAGAATGAATGAATGTTAATTAACTGGTCCATTTTTAAAGTATTTTGAGAAGTATGCCTGAACAGAAAACCAACATGGAGAAGGAAATCCCCAGAAGCCTCTGCCTGTCTTTGGCCTGCCTGGGCTGAATGGACTCTGAGTGACTTACGGAATGTCCCTGGATATCCGTAGAAGCAGGCAAGCTGGCACCAGCAGGTGATGCCTATTCATAGGGTCACAAAGAAGAAACCACAGGGGAGCTTCAGGCACTATTCTCAGGAGTTTGTAATCAGCATAACTACAGACGTGTTGATTGTCTTGTCCAGTAAGACAAAGAGAGCCATGGGAAATGGGCTACACATCCTGGAAAGCCAATCAGGGTAGTTAGCGATGATGTTATCATGCAGTTGACATTACAACTTATGTAAATGATCCTTTGGGCAGTCATGCAAATCTCTAGAACCTTCTATCCTTTTCCTGTATTTGAATGTTATCTATAAAACAAGGGTCATTTTCCTGTATCCAGAGAGATGCTGGTCAGTTTGTAAGACTAAGGGCACCCAGCATCTCCCGAGAACACACATTGATTAATAAAAATACATTATACTTTTACTGAGTCTAAGTGTTCTTGTGTCCCTGGCCATAAGCATAGAGTAAGCTTTACAATTTTATTCTCAGAAACACGGGGGCTTTAATATAGCTACATGCAAAGCAACTCTAATGCTCCTTCAATGAAAACATCAGTCTGTACTGTAAGACTAAAAACGGCTGGTTAGCTCCTGATTTTCTAAATTCAAAATCATTAAGACCATGTCCAACAAAAGATCAGAGAAATATCACATAGTAGGGATATAATTTAACTTACTTTTGTTGCCAATAATCCTTGTTAATGTTTTCTTTTTAAATCATTTAAAGTACCCTGAGGACTTCTCGTGTTATGTTTTTCAATATTTATGTATAGTAGATGAACTGATGGGTATTATTTAAAAACATGATGCAGGAGACACCACTGGCAAAGCATCCAAGTCACCATCCCCACCCTGCCCAAGGCAGATGAGAGCAGATGGTGCAATTGGATCCTGGCATCATCTTGCTCTCTTCCCCCCCCCCCCCCCCCCCCCCCCCCCAAGAGGAATTAGTCCTGCTTGGCGCATACTCCACCTTCTTCTGGCTACATGGACCGGTGAGAGGAGGAAGCCATGGTGTCAAAATCAGCCCATGTTCACCAGAGGAAGCAGCAGTGGTGTCAGACATAGTCTAGGATGGCAGCCTCAGCAGTGAGGCGGAGAGTGTGAGCCAGTGCACATGTGAGAAAATTCAAACCCCCTTCCCCCTCCTCATGTTGACTGCAGTTCCACTTCCTTTTTTCATATAAATGTAAGCCCTACTTAAACCAAAACCAAAACCATCACGTGTTTTTCTTGATGTATGTTTTTGTCAGTTTACCGATCTGCAGTTGCAAAATCATTTCTAGATTTTGAAAGGGATAAAATGACACTCCTCCCTAGCAGGCCGATTCAGTAAAAACGCGTGAGAGCGGACGAACACCCGCTCTCCCGGCGCGTGCACTGGCCACTTGCCGGTGCACGCGATACAGTATGCAAATGAGGTGGTGCAGTAGAAACAGGCAAAAGGAGACGCTAGGGATACTAGCGCGTCCATAGTGCCTCCTTTTAGCCCGGAGCGGCGGCTGTCAGTGGGTTTGACAGCCGACGCTCAATTTTGCCAGCGTCTGTTCTCGAGCCCGCTGACAGCCACAGCTCGGAAACCAGAAGCCGGCAAAATTGAGCGTCCGGTTTTCAGCCCGACAGCCGCCGGCCCATTTAAAAAAATTTTTTCTTTTTTTTTATCCTTCAGGATCTCCGGAGGGTGCACAGAAAAGCAGTTTGTACTGCTTTTCTGTGCACTTTCCCGGTGCCGGCAGAAACTAGCACCTACCTTCGGGTAGGTGCTAATTTCTTAAAGTAAAATGTGTGGCTTGGCTGCACATTTTACTTTCTGTATCGCGGGGAATACCTAATAGGGCCATCAACATGCATTTGCATGTTGAGGGCGCTATTAGGTGCTGTGGGTTGGATGTGCGTTTTCCGCCCCTTACTGAATAAGGGGTAAGGGAAAACGCACGTCCAAGAGCAGGCTAACACTGCGCTCAGTCGGAGCACACTGTACTGTATCGGCCTGTAAATGAGTTGCTAAGTGTCAATGGGTAGGAATATCTGTATAGGTAAGGATAGAGGGTTCTCTTGCTGTATCTATGTACATGTATACATACCTCAAACATCTGTGCTTTTTCAATGTTAAATCATTTCTAAGGCCACAACTACCAGCGCAATCCTAAAAGAGACTTACATTGTTAGGTTGAGAAGAGTAAGCACTTCATTTTAGACAATAGGTGTATTTCACTATTGGCAACACATACTGCATATATTGTATACAACATTAAAGCATTGCTCTTGAATATCTACTAGAAAACATTTATTTATTTATTTATAACTCTTTTATAAACAGAGGTTCAATTAACAGAATTAATTATCACTTTGGTTTACATTACAACCAGCAAACAACAACAGTGACAGTGTCTTGTCTTACATTGAACAAGGTGGCGAAAACTTGGATAAACATAACTTGGGAGAGCACAGTGACAGAGTCTTGAATTGTATTGAACAGTGTGGAGCGAACTTGGATAAACCAGGATAACATAACTTGGGAGAAAGCCGTGATAGAGTCTTGATTTACTTTGACAAGTGTGGAGAAAAATTTGGATACATATCATTTGGGAGAGAGCAAAATATAACCGTGATAAGAAGAATTAGAAGGGGGAAAAAAGCCGGAAGGGCAGGGTTGGTTAAGGGGGGAGATAAGGGGATAAAAAATAAAGGCTTTATTACCATTACATAGATGTTGTATGGGTCTGCATAGACAAGTGGGGCTCTGGAAAGACAGGTGGGGCTAAAGCGGAAATGAGTGGATTATGGGAAGGCTTGGCCAAACAACAAAGTCTTAAGTCTCTTCTTGAAGGTGATTGGACATTGTCCAATCATAGGAAAAAAAAGATGCATGTTTATTACAGGTTACGCTCCCACTGTCAGTCATAGGCTTAGCACAGAGCTGGAGTAGACCTAAGCATTAGGATGAGACCTCGTTAACAAGGCTTAGTCACTGAGATTAAGGATTCTCATCCTATTCTCTGCTTTGAGCCAGTATGCAAAAAAAGACTTCTAGATAGCATCATGAACACAGTTACACAGAAGAGAGAATTATGCCCAGCAGCTTCAAGGGCTTTTGGCATGGAATATGGAGCTCTAACAACCACCTACACAAAACTATTTTCTCCAGTTTGCTAACAAGCTCCATGGTTAACACAAGGACAGTGAATTTTCAAGCAAGAGAGATGCCTGCAGACATCTCTCCCCTGTTTCCTGAAGAAGATAACCAAGTACTGAAACAGCTCAGCCAAGTCAAACATGGATCAAAGAATCTCTATTGCTAATTGGAAAGATAAGAGGAAAAACTGGCCTGGGATACAGCATAAGCCTGTGAAACAAAGGGTTCTAATGATGAGGCTGATGCAATATGGACGCGCTAAAAACAGGCACTCGTATTGATCTCCCATTTCCCTAAAATACACCATCCACCTTTCCCAGCTCACGATGCAATAGGGAAACGAGCTGCCATGTTAAAAAAGGAGGTGCTAGGGAAAATTGTTCGTTCCTAGCACCTCGACGAGCGCCCGGGAGAAGTGGCTATAAGTGCAGGTTAGAAAAACGCGCTCAATACGAGTGTCCGTTTTTTCCCCACTACAGTACAATATACACAGGCTGGACTGTGGATGTTGTGTGCCCTGAAAATTTTCTTTTCCCGATCAAGCCTTTTTTTGGTCTTCATATAACTTTCTGTGGTTCCCCCTTCTTAGGGGGTCATTTACCAAGCGGATCGCACGCAAAACGATCCCAAGCGGATTGCACGCAAAACGTCCCTTATCGCGTGCAATACCAAGATGGGGGCGGAGTAGGGACAGCGTCAGCCCCGGAAGAGGAGGAGTCGGAGCGGCACCAGGGCAGACGCCGCAATGACTGCACCAACAGCGAAAGGTAAGCACCTTTATCGCTGTCAGTTTCGCACCGAATAACTACACCTTTTATGGTGTAGTTATTTGGCGTGACGCCAGCAGTGATTGCACTAGGGAGGTGCGATCACTGCCGGCTATCGCAGGACCGCCCCCCCCCCCCCGCGATTCACTATTGACTTGCGGCATTAGTAAATCCAGCCCATAGTGTCGCAAAGATAACTTTATAGGAGGAACCACAGAAAGCATGTTTTTTGTTTAGCCCTTAAGTGCAGAATGACAACACCGTTAAATTTTCCGAGTTAAACAGGGAGAGCTGGGCGTGCGGTCATTTTGTGCATCCCAGCACTATTAGCTACGCGCTCAGTTGGATGTGCTAATCCCGTTATTGCATTGGGCGTTAGCTTAGCATGTCCAATACAGTCAACTGGTGTGCTGGCGAGTGTGCCTGTATGTGTGTGTGTGAAAACAGAGTACGGCAGCACCAGCAGCAACTAACTACTTACTAGACATCGGCATTCCTGTTACCTTTGCTTCTGGCCAAAGTGGGGAACAAACTGGCTTGGCTGAGAGATAACACCTGTTCATTTAGGTAGCTAAGCACTGAAAGATGTTTGTGTGGAACTGGCTTTTACCATAGGTTCTAATTTTGTGCTTTGTTAACAGCAGTAATAGTGTGCTCAAGGGTATTCTTCCATTTTGTGCTTATAGGAAAAGTCTATAATAAATGAAGCTTAATTGATGCTGCTGAAGATTAAACACTGTAAAACTGCAATCAATGAAAAGGTAAAATCTCATGTAGCTCAAGGAACTCATACTAGCAAAGGTTGGTTCTTAATTCAACGGCAAATTAAAGAGTAAGATTTTAAATTTAAAACCTCAATTAAGTCTGATATTTAAATCTAGAACTCTGTCCAAGCTCCTGGCTGCACATGTAATTACAAAACATCCTGTTCAAGCACATACAAAACTCCAGGGGAAGGACCTACTCGTTGCCTCCACCCAGAACGAATAGATGAAAGGTCACAAGGGCTGTCCGGAGTATCCCCGCCGTTCCATAGACTGTAAAGATCTGAGACTCACCTACAAAAAAGCAATGTATACCAGGAGATGCAACTGCTTTTTGTCTGTTTTGGTGTTCCCCACATTCAAAACAAGAACAGCTTGACCCTAACTGATAACCTGATGTACCATAAGAGTAGCCTATTGCTGCTACAAGGTGATGAGGGGTTTGGGTTTTTTTTATTAGAATTATTGTACGACTTCAAGAAATATTCTTTACAAATTATTTTGTCAATGGAAAGAACACTAGAAAAATAACAGACAACTATTCATAAAGAAGATATGTTTTATTTGTAGAGAAAGCTTAAGGCTCACAGTACTTTACATTGTCTCACAAACAAAAAAAAGAAAAAATATTAGTAACTGTGCTGATGTTTATAAAATGCTCAAAGGAATCTCACATATTATACAGGAAAATACTATATGCTCTTGCAGTAGGCTAGCGGCTAAAGTTAAGCTTCCCAAATCTTCCATGAAATGTCTTCTCGCTGCCCTACGAGTTCCATGAAACAGATAGATGATCTACATAGGCCACTGCTGGGTACAAACTTCTGCATTAAAACCCTCAGAGGATAAAATCCCTGGTGGTTGTACATGATGGTTTTATGGTGCCTCAGTTTCAAGCTCCCCGAAATATCAAGGCTTCATGTAGGGTTAAGGTCTAGAAAGTTAAGGTGTAGAGGAGACCCCTGACAGAGAAATAGAAAAACACCCTAGAGTAGAAAACAACTTTTCAATCATACAAAAGAATTTTTTTTCCTGTTGTACTCTTTACATACTTGTACAATGTATATGCTTTAAATACTGCAGGATTGTGGTCTAATGTCTGGCTTCACAGCAAATACTCATTAGGACGTTTCACTTCAAGTAGATACAGCATATTACCTCTATGCAAGTTCTAGAGCAGAGGTAAGGATGTATACATGGAAATTCAGTATACAAGGACGTGTTTGTATGCATGGGTTATTTACAGTAGTAAAAAGTTCGAGTAGTTGTACTGGTCCTGCATTTTTTTTTTCCAGCAGCTGTGACATCTCTTATTGGACTAACATCAGTTATCTAAAGGATACTGGGATATGCAAGCTTTTGAGACCTCAAGGTCCTTTCTTCAAATGTCCACTCATGTAGACATCGTTCTTTGGATAATTTCTCTATTGGTCCAATAAAAGATATCGCAAGCTAGATATGTTACACATTTTTACCAGCAAGAAAACCAATTTGCACAGTGCAAAGGAAATTACTTTTAAAACAGTTAACAAAAAAAGAAGAAAATAAAATATTTATCTTATAAAATGTGGCTTAGATCAAGATATCATTTAGCTAATCAGGATACCAGGAATGTTACATTATGTACAAGATGTCTCATACATCCCTAAGTGCTACAAACTAAATACATTACATGGTTTTGGCCTTAAACACATGCCATGCACTATTTACAGTGCTAGACCGCAAAAACAGTCATTTTTATATGATTATTGTTGCAGATATTGATATTCAAAATCAGGCTTTTTACATAGTCGTAAGTTTTTAACTTGACACACTAAGGCCCAGGTTTAAAGATTAGGCAACAATTGATGTGGAATTTTCACTCCTGAAGGCTAAATTTAAGGATGGCACATAGTGCCTTTTGCATGTGTTTTTGCTTATATATATATTTTACTGTTGAATTTTAATTTCCAGAAGTGCAGGAAATGAAAGTAATGGGCAAAAGATGTGTCATTTCAAACTGATCTAGCGTGCCTTTTGCACTTTTGTTTGGCGCAATCTTTAAATCTGACCTTAAGAATGTTGCCATAATATACTTGGGAGAGTACAGTATTTACTGCTTACAGCTACTTTATGGTTCATACAGTCCTTCCACCAAGAGATATACCTGAATCTTCACAGCAACAAGTTAAACATTTTTGAATAGCTGCAACATAATCCTCTTGTGAAGAAAACAAGTACAGAGGGTCTAAGTTACCACAAGACACTAATTTCAATGAGCGATCTCTCATGAGCCGATTACATGGTTTTAGATACATTGTGAACTCTGGTAAAATAGAATGGGGCAGCAACCCATGCCCCTGTGGTAGAGGTGTCACCATGCGAAGGAGCAATAACCTCTAACTACTTCCATTACAACAACATACAATAACGGGAATTTTCTGTTATGCCTGTAGAAATAAGGGTCAAGAAGCAAATTGTAGGTGATACCTAGCTCTGTTGGCCTAAGTTGGTACATATGTGATTAGCTTTCAAGACCTGCGATCCTTTCATTGGTGATGACTGACTGAATGAAGGGAGAATAACTCCCAAAAGCTAGTCACAGATGTATTCAGTCAGTCCAATAAAAAAAACATAGTGCCTACAACTTGTTTGTTTGACCTTCATTTCTACACATCCTTCGGGATGGATGATGAGGGTTAGAAATAGGGTCGTAAAGGTAGGATCTGTTTTGTTTGAAGGAGATGGCGGATGGCTATTCGGTGAATTTTTTAGTCACACATGAGCTGTGAAGTTAAGTGAAATAGTTAAGCAGCTGAGGTTTTATTTTGTCACAGGAATTACTGACATTTTTTCTGTATATCTAAATGGCACTATGCCTTGTATTGTTTGATGTTATGTACTTTTTTGATGGCTGCAAGCCACCGTGGGTTGCCTTTAGTAGGATATAAAAATACATGGAAATGGGCTAACATGGCATCAGTCTGAAAGTAAAGCAGACTCCTCCTGTTTTGAGAAGTAAAGCTGTTTAGTATATTTGACAAATATGATTTAGTAGCTACTTTAGCGTGGTCTGCCTAAGTTTATGATGTCCTTGCAGGCACACAGCACAAGAGCTTCATTGTGGCAAGCAGATACAGGAAAGTGGCTGTGGATACTGAAAATGATGTAGGGTTCCTAATGAAGACAGTGTGTGACATCAGGTATCACGGCTATGAAAAAAATAAGTGATGCTTCTTTCTCGCCTTATAAACAGCTGCTATGCAATAATCAACTTTTTGTAATCCTTTCCTAGCATTTACAAGTTTTCACTTATTAGTATTTAGATGTTTGGGGTTGTTGTTTTGTTTTGTTTTTTAATTGTGCACCTCTGCAACACAAGTGTGACTAACAGTTATTCACAAAAAGGAAGGCATGTACTGAAGAATTACAGGCAAATTTCCATGATAAAGTAATTTAATTCTGTCTTAGGCTCCTGGTGACAGTGAACACTCCTCAATCAAATAAAATCAGCCTATCAACCAAACAGGGTGAAGCAGAAGTTACTGACGCCGCTCATAAGCACCTGGGACTTTTTCAGTGTCTCGAGCAAGCAGCTAAGCGTCATCGGCTCTGCCTCACGTTCCAGCTCCAGCCAGCAATGCAACCGTCTCTACAAATTATCACAGCTACGGGCTATTCCTCTGCCAGAGAGAGGAAGACAGGTAACAAATGGGGAGGCAAAAGAGCCATTTTACATTGTTTAGTGAAAACATTTTCCATGGAATATTATTGCCAAGAGCTAGTACTTTAAACAATGTACAACAGACTAAAAAGTTCACAATGAATACACATTAATACCACAACTCAGCAGTACCCGCTACTCCATTTGGCAAAATATTTATTTATAATAAATCTGTTCAAAAGCAATTGGTCACATCAGTTATTCATTTTACATTAGGCTATAACAATGGTAAATAAAATGAATTGTCTCTTTTTATACAGTATACAAAACCCCCTCCCCCCCAAAGAGACCTTGACGTGACAGCGACAATAAAACACGTGGAAACAGGCAGAATCAGTAAGACAAAAGGCAAAGAAAGCAATGCGAATCTGTCTGCACGCAGGCAATGCTGCCATGATTAGGTTACCCGTACAAATCCTCAGCCCCACTTTAAATTATCCCCAACACATCTCTGAACTGCAGATTATCGGCTCCACCAAAAGAATTGGTTGTCGTGCAGCAAGTCCAGTTGACTTTTTCACAGTACTGCATGTCAACACTGGGAATGGTTTCTGATATAATTTAAACTGCACACAGTACTTTAATTAAAAAATAATAGCAAAAGAAACAAAAAAGGAAGTGAGTTATTCCCACTCAGTAGTTCCCGGAGGCTTTGATGTCAAGTCATACATCACTCGAGAAATGCCAGGAATTTTCTTAATCTCCGTCACCATCTTTAAGACCACCTGATGTTCCCAAAAGAGAAAAAAAAACAAAACATGAAGGTGGATCAGGCTGAGAATCCCTTTTTATTTTTTTCTTTCAAACTGCTTCTCTAAATAAATTTGTAAAATGGTGGAAAAGCCCTACGTGCGCCAAAGCCGGGAGATGCGCGCATGTACCAGCCCAGCATGAGCCCTACGGATTTTAAGAGGCACCCGGGTACGCACATATCTCCCGGTACGCGAGTAAAAATTTTTTTTTTTTCATAAAAGGCGCGGGGTATGGGCAGGAAACGTGTATGAAACCAGCGTGTGCCGGGGTCCCTATCTGCGAAACTTTACTTCTGCTATGGACGGCATGCAAGTCATGAACCAAAAAAAACTAGACTAGTCAGCAAGGTTTTAAGGGTCGGGGCTAATAGGGTAAAAGGGAGGCAAGTAGGGGGTTTGGGAAGTCCTCTCCTTTACTGGGGCAAACTGGGAATGAACTGGGGAAACAGGTAATTACGTCTGCACACGTATCTTCTAAAATCTCCCCCCCTCACGAAATCGAGGCGACATCTGCGCGCGTAGCTGTAAAATCGTGTGCATATGTACACGCTTATAGCCGATTTTATAACAAGCACGCATATATGCACTTATGTTATAAAATCGTCGCACACATATACTCCCGCGCGTAGGTCCGAAAATTCACCTTTCAAGAGCAACCAGAAGCCAAGAACAGTGTTGACCCCATTCTTCTGTTATCTTGTTGAAGCTATATATAAACCAGGTGATGCAGCATCTGATGCCACATTTTGGGTACAGTCCTATGATCTGTCCAAGCTTTCTTACTAATCTTTGGAAGAGTGGCTGCAACCCAGCTGGCCAGAAGGTCAGTGGCAGCCATGAAGACTGATTTATCATCAGTAGGTGGCCAAATGACCGTCAGGTTTGAGAGGGATTTCTGACCCTATGGGTATTCATGCCACTCAATTAACTACACAAAAAGCTAAGCAATCTTTACCAAGATTTTCACTGTCCCACAAGATCATCCTCCTCACACCAGTGGGAGATTTAAATCAGTTGGACAGAAGAACCTCATTTTTATACTCCTCTGTGCTAATATCAGCGCTTCATTTGTGGGGTAACGGCCTGGAATGCACTTCCACCACTTCTTTTCAGACTTAAGAGGCAGAGAAGCAGGGGTGTTCTACTCCAGGCAGTCTAAATGGAAGAAAAAGGGGTTAGCCTGGAGCAGACAGAGCAGAAAACAGCCATTCTGCTCCTTAAAGTTGCCCCTTCCCTCTAACAGCAGGGGAAAGGGATACTACTGAGGTAGGCACTGCACAGCAAAGAACAAGAGAGGATGGATTAGAGCAAGTTTGAAATTTATGAGCAGCAGTGCCAGTTGTCAAGGCTTCAGCCCTGGCCTTAATGCTTAAACACCTACAGCTCCCAAGTTTCAAACTTGTGCAAATCCAACCTCTTTTTGTGTCTGTTACGCCGGGCTTAATTTCTGGCACAACCATCCAAAATGGCCTATTGTCACCATTTTTTCCAGTACTCAAGGAGGCGGAGTGGAGACAGTGGTGAAATAAGCTCAGACTCCCCTGCAGAAAAGGAGTTGAACTGGTAGTGGCCCGGATCATTTCTAGTCCCCCCAAATGAAGCAGAGCACAGTCTGTTGGAGCTGCTTATCCTGAGATAGGAGCAGCCACACGGCCTTGATTTTTGTGCAGTTTGTTGGCGCAAGGGAGGAAGCCATGAGTGAGAATTACCGAGGCTGAAGAGACAGGAAGTGAAGGTCTGTTAGTAGCATGGCTTCTGGGTGTGTTCACATATATGTTATGTATTTAGGAGATAGTTCACATAGGTCCTATCTGATCACCCAACTCCACCTCCCCCCACTCCACAGTTCTACTTCCTTTATGTCTAAAAATTAAGCCCTGGCTAATATAAATATGTTTTAACACTAGCACACAGTACAAAAGTATTATTTACAAAAAGTCATGCACAAAGAAGCAAACCATAAAAACAGAATTGCTGGTTCAAAATCCATAGCAGCCCATTATTCAGTCGGATGAATTTACCATTCTGTTCAACTGACCAATTTCAGTTGGTCAATTTCAGGTTCAACTGACCAATTTCAGGTTGAGCTGGGGGTCAGGGTTGACCCCCGCTCAACTCTTCATTTCTGCTGGGCTAGTTTCCAGCAGCCGGCCCTTTAAAGCGACGGCGGTCCCTTGATGGTGGGGGCCCCATTGCATTTAAGGGGCTGCTCACTATGTTCTTTTGTCCCACGATGTTTGACCATGGGACAAAATAATGCACCATGGAACCACGATGTTTTTTCATGGAAGGGGGTCCCCTTTATTGTGGCGAAACCCCCCCTCCCTCCCTGGCTATTGTGGGGTCCCTCCTACAAAAAAAAAAAACCAACCCAAAAACCCAATCATGACTTGTACATCCAGGTGTTAAATTGTGAGCCCTATGAAGACAGGGAAATACCTACAGTACTTGACTGTAATCTGTTTGAAGTGCCTGAAAAGCGAAATATAAATCAAATAAATAAATATATGTATGCTTGGAAATTCTTTTTATTCAGGCTGGTGGCAATGACAAACTATTTCTAAATCTTTCTGCCACATTTTCCAGGACTCTGACTGCATCTATTGCTACTCAGTAGACTTCTCTCTCTCACTAAGGGGCATCGAGCAGTTTATTGGTACTGATATTTCTATTAACAAAGCTGTTTTTGTGGTTTTTTTCGTTTACCACACCGTCTAGTTTTTTTTTTTTATCAGTTGGTATGGGAATCTCTCTGCTATTCTGTCAGGGTCATGGTCCCATGCTTCGCTGGCACTGCAGTGTTACAGTGTTTACAGTTACCAGTGTATGAGCCGTGCTACCTTACAGGAACTCTCTGTATACAGACCTCCTCGCATCGGCACATTTCAGCCAGTGATGAGATGGGAAACTATCTTCAATTTGTGCTACGGAATCTGTACTTGTCTGTCCTTCCAGTTTCTTCTATGCTTGCTGTGAACTGACTTGTGCCGTCGTTATCATCATCATTTATTTGTTTTACACTTTTCTTGAAGTGTTCAAAGCGTGTTATGGAAGTTAAAGGATTATATTCAAAGCCTTACATGCACAAGAGCAGGCCCCTCAGCATCTCTACAGTAGGCTGAAGCTACATGAGCACACTGTTGCATAGGCACAAAAACTGTTAACAGGGAGGAAACAGCAGACAGCCCTAAGATCGCAAAACAAAGGACTCCTAAAGGTGCCTATAATATGGAACACACGCCTAACACAAACAATAGACTGAATGTTTTCCATAGCAGGCCCTACACTACGGAACTCTCTTCTAGAGTCGCTACGCCAGATAACAGAAAGAAAGAGTTTCAAACGACAACTAAAAATGCATACGAACTAACGTAAAACTCCAATATGCTAATAACATAGCTGCCAGAACATTAGACTATGCTAACAAACTGAGCAATAAGTATTGAGTGATGTATACTGAATATAACATGAAGGATAATGTAATGGAAATCTTAGGTTATAATTCTACTTCAAAAGCACCCCAATTAATGTTGATGTATCGACCCAGAAAGGAAAATTGGTTCTTACCTGCTAATTTTCATTCCTGTAGTACCACGGATCAGTCCAGACTCCTGGGTTCTGTCCACTCACCAGCAGATGGAGGCAGAGAAAATTCCAACTGACTCCGCCCCTTCCATGAGGTGCACCTACAGTACATCAGTATTTAAATGTATCAAAGCAGAAAAACTAAAAAACCCAACTAAGCAGCTAACTGCTAAAAACTGGGAGAACATTCCATAAGAACCAGGCTCACTGACCCAAATGCCAGCAGAGCACCTAACAGCATAGAAACAACATTTTATATGAAAAATACTTATCTGCAAAGTAAATAACAAGAACGAGCGGACTCTCCATTATCCTGAAAACTGAAAATGGGCGGGACTCTGGACTGATCCGTGGTACTTCAAGAACGAAAATTAGCAGGTAAGAACCAATTTTCCTTTCCCTGTACATACCTGGATCAGTCCAGATTCCTGGGATGTACCAGAGCTCCTTTACGCAGGGTGGGACCCTGAGAGACCCGTTCGGATCACAGCTTCATCCTGGTGCCTAAACATCCAGGCGATAATGTCTAGCAAAAGTGTGTAAAGACTTCCAAGTCGCCGTCCTACAAATGTCTTGCGGAGAAACTTGTTGTCACTCCGCCCAGGAGGTTGCTTGTGACAGAGTAGAGTGAGCACGAAGACCAGACAGAAGCAACCGACCATGAAGTAAGTATGCCGAACCAATAGCTTCTTTTAGCCAGCGGGCTATAGTAGCCCTAGATGCTTTGTGCCCTCTCTTGGGGCCACTCCAGAGCACAAAAAGATGGTCCGACATGTGGAAACTATTTATGACTTCGAGGTAAAGCAATAGGCTCCGCCAAACATCTAGCTTTCTCAAATCCCTAGACTGAGGATCTGAAGACTGTGAAGCAGGAAAAGATGGTAGATCAATCGACTGATTCAAGTGAAAGGAAGTAACCACTTTCGGAAAAAAAGACGGAACAGTCCTCAAAGAAACTCCAGAATCTGTAATCCTTAGAAATGGCTCCCTACAGGACAAAACCTGAAGCTCAGAAACCCTACGGGCTGAAGAAATAGCCACCAGAAAAATCACCTTTAACGTGAGATCCTTAAGAGTAGCCATTATCAGAGGCTCAAAGGGCGCCGCCCAAAGAGCTTTAAGAACCAAATTCAAACTCCATGAAGGGCAAGGATTTTTAAAAGGAGGACGCAACTGTTTTGCTCTCCGAAGAAAACAAGCCACATCAGAATGAGAAGCCAGGGTGACTCCTTTAATCTTCCCATGGAAGCAACCTAGAGCCACTACCTGTACTCTGAGAGAACTGCAAGATAAGCCTTTAGCTAGACCAGCCTGCAAAAAAGACAAAATGTCAGGAATCAAAGCCCGAGTAGGAACCACCTGATTCTCCTCATACCAGGATTCGAAAACTCCCCAAACCCTGACATAAGCCAGGGAAGTAGAGGTTTTCTTGACCTGAGAAGAGTAGTGACCACCGTATCAGAATAACCCTTATCCTTCAAACGACGCCTTTCAAAAGCCAGGCCACTAGAGAGAAGCAATCTGCTTCTTCCAAACAAACGGGACCTTGACAAAGAAGATTCGGAAGGTCCCGAAAGCAAAGCGGACTGTCCACTATGAGGCTGACAAGGTTTGCAAAGCAAGGATGTCTCGGCCATTCTGGAGCTAATAGAATCACCTTTGACAGATGAGATTCTATGCACCGAAGAATCTTGCCGATGAGAAGCCAGGGAGGAAACACAAAGCAGAATGTTCATTGGCCAGGGAAGAACCAAAGCATCTACTCCTTCTGCCCCTGGCTCCCGACGTCGACTGAAGAAGCATGTGCCTTGGAGTTCCAGAATGTTGCCATCAGGTCCATGCTAGACGTGGACCACTTTTCGCATATGAGATGAAACGCCTGCTCGGAAAGTTCCCACTCCCCGGGATCTAGACGATAGCGACTGAGAAAGTCTGCTTGAACGTTGTCGAGCCCAGTGATGTGAGATGCTGCAATGCGAAGGAGATGTTGTTCCGCCCATGCTATCAGGAGCTGAGCCTCGAATGCCACCGGAAGGCTCTTGGTTCCCCCTTGGCGATTGATATAAGCCACAGTCGTCGCATTGTCGGAAAGGATTCCGACTGACTTCCCCTGAAGAAGCGGGAGAAAAGCCTGTAAGGCTAGCCTCACCGCTCTGGTCGCTAAACGATTGATTGACCAATGAGATTCCTCTGGAGACCACTGGCCCTGAACAGACTTGTCGAGACAAACTGCCCCCCAGCCGGATAGACTGGCATCCGTAGTGACTATTGCCCACACTGGAGCCACTAGATCTACTCCACGATGCAAATTCTGCAATAGGAGCCACCAATTGAGACTGGAGCGAGCAGAGTCTGTAAGAGGAAGGGGAAGATGAAACTGTTCCGACACCGGATTCCAGCGGGAGAGCAATGCTGACTGAAGCGGTCTCAAATGAGCAAAGGCCCACGGAACTAAGTCCAAAGTTGAAGCCATGGAGTCTAGAACCTGTAGATAATGACTCTTGGAGGAGACTTGGACAATAAGACTCGAATCTGATCCTGTATTTTGATGATCCATTCTTCCGTGAGAGACTTTCCCCAGTCGGGTGTCGAACAGGGCTCCCAGAAACTCCAAGGATTGGGATGGTACTAAGTGGATCTTCGCCGGGTTGACAACCCAGCCTAATGACTGCAGTAGCTGAAGAACTCGAGCCACAGCTGAGCAACAGAGATGTTCCGACTTCACTCAAATGAGCCAATCGTCTAGGTAGGGATGAACAAAGAATCCCTCTTCTGAGCTGTGCAGCTACTACAACCATTATTTTGGTAAAGGTCCTGGGCACTGTGGTGAGACCAAATGGGAGAGCGCAAAATTGGAAGTGGTCCCCCAGTATCGAGAACCAGAGAAACATCTGATGGTTGGAACAAATTCCTGTGTGAAGATATGCCTCGGTCAGGTCTAAGGAAGCTAGGAATTCGCCTTTGTGGACGGATGCCAAGACCGCTCTTAAGGTTTCCATGCGAAACCTTGGGATTCGCAGACAATGATGGACTCTTTTTAGGTCCAGAATGGGACGAAATGTGCCGTCTTTTTTGGGTACGACGAAGTAGATGGAATAATGGCCCTTTCGTCGCTCCAACAGAGGTACTGGCACAATGGCCCCAAGCTCACTTGGGCGATGTAAGATGTCCCATACTGCCTGACACTTTTGAGCGTAAGAGCATGGAGAGACAAGAAAACTGTTGCGAGGGCGCTGTACAAAATCTAAAGCATAGCCTTGTTTTATTATAGTAAGGACCCACTGATCAGATGTTTTTTTGGTCCATTCCTCGAAAGAGAGAGGCAATCTGTTTCCCACTACCAGAACTGAGGAACGGACCGGCCTCATCTCATTAAGAAGTTTTCACTCCACCAGAGTATTGGGAGGGACCAGGTCTCCCATAATGACGTCCTCGAAAGGACTGAGACCAAGATTGCTGTCTAGCTGGCTGTTGCCGAAAAGAAGAACCTGAACAGCGGGAGGAGCGAAACCTGCGGTTTCCTCGGAAACGGGATCTGGAAGGTAATGATCCCCTTGTCTTGGGCCTATCCTCAAGCAGACGATGCACCTTATTTTTCTCCTAAGGAATGAATCAAGTCTTCAAGATCTTTTCCAAAGAGAAGTTTACCCTTAAAAGGTAAAGATCCCAATCGAGCTTTGAAAGAGACATCCACAGACCAGTGTCTTAACCAGAGAAGTCTGCGGGCAGAGACAGCCGAAACCATCGATCTGGCTGAGGTACATAACAAATCATAAAGAGCGTCAGCATTGTAAGCAACAGTGGCTTCCAAACGCCCAGCTTGAATAGCTTCAGACTCAGAAAGAGAATTATTCTGCAGGAGCTGAACCCAGCGGAGCCCTGCTTTTAAGGCGAAACTGCTGCACATAGCCGCTTGGACACCAAGAGTCGAAACTTCAAAAATCTTTTTTAGTTGAACCTTCAGCTTACGATCATGAAGATCTTTGAGAGCTGTAGTACCGGTTACCAGAATAGTAGTCTTTTTGGTAACTGCAGAGACCGCCGCATCAACCTTGGGAACCCGTAAAAGGTCCAAAGCATCCTCAGGCAGAGGATATAGCTTATCCATGGCCTTGCTGACCTTCAATCCCAAGTCAGGAGTGTCCCATTTGCGAAATAATAAGTCTGTGACTGAAAGATGAAATGGAAAAGGCCGAGTTGGACCACAAAGACCAATCATGACCGGGTCAATTTGAGCCCATACGAGAATCCTCTGGCGGGGAATCAATTCCCAACTCCTCAAGGATAGCAGGAATGAGAGGAATAAGCCCATCTTTCCTAAAGAGGCGAACCACTTTAGGATCATCGCCTTTGACCACGTGTGAACCTTGAAAGGGCAAGGGATCCTGAGCAGAATCAAGATCTTGAGGAGGAATATCGCTTCGGTTACCATGGTCTGACTCTGAGGTATCAGTAGAGGAGTCAGGTAAGGGCTGAGACACAGGAGTCCTAAGAGAGTGTTTAGTTTTAGGAACGTCCATCCCACGCGAGGATTTGTTCCTTTTGGAAGCTTCTTTATGAGACAGCGGTACAGAAAGAAATCCCTTCAGGATTCTTTTTAGAGGACTTTCTGGCCTTGTAAGCTTTCTGTAAAAGCATAATAAAGTCTGAAGAAAATGAAGAAGAGGAGTCTGAAGTCCCCTCAGGACTCTCCTCACCAGCAGGAGCTGAATTAGCAAAAAAAAATCACCTCCCTCAGAGGCTACTTGCTGTGGAGAAAGAGGAGGGGGAGAACCCCCCACTCCGGAGCGAGGGTAGCAGTGCAAAGAGAGCCTGAAATAGCCTCGGTTGAAGTAGTAGGTAGGAAAGAGGCTGCAGCAGAAAGACGCGGGTGTCCCGGTCTAGCAGAGCGACAGAGAGAAGAAGAAATGGTAAGCCCAGCTGCCCCTGAAGATCCCTCCCCCTCGGAGAGGCAAGAGGGAAATAAGCCGTTGCGAGACATTCTCGCCCGTGCGTCTCCACACGCACGGCAGGCCGGACTTCGCGGCATTCTGAAAAAAACAAGTCGGCTGAGGAGAAAACGAAACTAAAATAAAAAAAGCCTGCCGACCACCGAAAATAGCAAAAAAAAACAACGGGGAGTCCAAACAGGTAAGCAAAAGGTTGTAAAACTTATTTACTTCGGAAAGAAGACAAAAAATAATTAATTCAAATTTTTTTTTTATATACGAGCTGAGAAGAAGCTGGGTCCTCTGCTCTGCAGGGTGAGTGAACCGGGCTCCCCAGTATCACCCCAAAAGCTGCAGCAAACTGAGGCCAAGGGTTCTCAACCCCTAAAGCCAAGAGCCTCAAATACCAGGGAGAATGGTCCCCTCAGGACCTGCCAACTCCCTGGGAGGCTAGACTCCGCTTACCCTTCCTCAACAAAAAAGAATTTATTTTTTTTTAAACTAAAGGAAACTAAGAAAACAGTAAAAGAAAAATTTGAAAAGAAAAACTAATTTTTTTTTTTAACTAAGAACCAGACTGTAGGTTTTGCACCTCCACCATCTGCTGGAGGCAGAGAAATACTGACGTACTGGAGGTGCATCTCACGGAAGGGGCGGAGTCAGATGGAACTTTCTCTGCCTCCATCTGCTGGTGAGTGGACAGAACCCAGGAGTCTGGACTGATCCGGGTACGTACAGGGAATATGCATTTACTGTCGAGATGAAATAGATTTTATATAAAATCAACCTAGAAAATGTGTATGATGTTATATCAATCTAGAATATGAGCAATGAAACAGAATGGGACTGTTGATCCAGCAACCAGAGGCTGATATTGTAAACTGCTGCGATCTGATTCTGGGACGACACTATTTAAAACACCTAAATAAATAAATCTCCCTCAACTTAGGGTTTAAGTTCACCTTCCTTTAGTCATTCCTGTGTCAGGTTTTAACCTACATGTAGTGGCTGAAGGAACTCTTTGTATTTCCCACTACACTCGTGCATCTGCAACTTCTTTTCCCCCTCGCATGATGGTCCAGTTCTCTGTGCTAGTCAGATCAGAAATCCCTCCCTCCTGTGGGAAATAGGAGATTGGGCTATCACTCATGTCTGTTGCTGGCACAAAATGAATACTCTGAGCAGCAGCAGAACGCCCTCTTTAAAACAAGCTAACTCACAAATTGCTTGCATCTAGAACTTTGTTGCTTAACTGAGGACTTCTCTGACCTGGCTGAATACTCTGGGAAGCTTCCCTTCTTGTTGTGCATATGTGCATTTCACATATACACAGCAAGAGTAATGATAGATATTTAGCATCTGTGAAAGAGTTGGGACACTCATGAAATGAATTTTATTTCTTTCCAAGGCCAGCTGAATGGAGCCCCTTGGACTTCAAATCTTAGAAACATATAGAAGGAGTTATTGTTTTAAAAGAAAATTAAAAAATACCTCTTCTGGGATCTCCATGCCAGGAGTTGCTGGAACACCAGTCATGAAATCACTTGTAATGAAGGTACGAATAACCACAGATCTCTGACATGAAGGCTGTTTTTGTAAGAGATCACGATCAAAATGCAATGGTGTCAGAATCACCGGCATCTGACTGATTTTTCCAGCATAACCTTCAGGAAAAAAACAAAACAAAAGATTGAAGCTGAAAAAAATTGATTTTCTTAACAAAAGTAAAATCATGCATCATGCTAAAAGCCAGGGAAACAGCAGGTCAAGTCATCAGAGCCCCTAAATTGGAGAAATTACTTACCTGATAATTTTGTTTTCCTTAGTGTAGACAGATGTTCTCAGGACCAATGTGTTATATAGTCCCCTGCTAGCAGAAGGAGACTGAGTCACCTTAGATACACCCCTTCAGTATTCTCTTCAAAAGCCATTGTGGACATACTCAACCAAACATAAACGCTGAATCCCAGCAAGATTATAGATGCCCTGATCTAGGGATTAGGCAACAGCTTACCCATAACCTCTTGGAATTGATATTCATTTCATGGACGATTCCTTGGCACCATTTTTGGGCAGCCATGGGTGGGATGCTGTGTCCATCTGTCTACACTGAAAACGAAATTATCAGGTAAGTAATTTCTCCATTTCCTAGCGTGTAGCCAGATGGACTCAGGACCAATGGGATGTACAAAAGCTACTCCCAAACAGGGCAGGAGGCTGCTCGTGGTCTGGTTAGCACTACCCTCACAAAGTCTGCGTCCTCTTGGGCCTGAACGTCCAGTCGATAGAACCTGGAGAAGGTGTGTAAGGAGGACCACGTTGCCGCTCGGCAGATGTTAATGGGAGACAGCAGTCAAGCTTCCACCCAGGATACTGCCGGAGCCCTAGTGGAATGAGCTTTAACCTGAAAGGGTAATGACTTTCCTGCCTCTACATACGTGACCACCTTCTTGATCCAGTGTCTCCTTCCACTGTGAAGAAAAAACAAGTGGTCTGGTCTTGCGCACTGGCTCTGAACCTTCCAGATACCGCACCAAAAGTCTAGTGACATTTAAATGGCGGAGGAGGTGGTATTCTTCCGTGTCCTTGTGCCTATTTAGGGATGGCAATGAAACACTGATTCAAATGAAACTCCTAGACTACCTCGGGCAAGATGGAATGGTACAAAGTTGTAACGCTCTTGGAGTGATCCGGAGGAACTGTTCCTGACGTGACAATGCCTGTAGTTTAGAGATGCGACGAGTCGAGCATACTGCGAACAGGAACGCCGTTTTCAGAATTAATAAGCGCAAGGAAAGACTGCACAGCAGCCGAAAAGAGGGCCCTGCTAAAAACTCCAAAACTAGATTAAGATTCCACAAGGGAACCAGCCACCGCAGGGGTGGCTGGAGGTGTTTTACTCCTTTCAGAAAACGGGTCATGTCCAGATTCGCCGACAGGCGGGTTCCGTTCACTTCGCCCCTGAAACAGGAGAGAACCGTTACCTGGACCTTCAAGGAGTTAAGGGCCAACCCTTTATTCAAGCTGTCCTATCTATATTCCGGAACCAGTGGGATTTGACCAGCTGTGAAATGAAGACCATGCTGCCGCTTGACAAATTTCCTGTGGAGAAATCAGTTGACACTCTGCCCAGGAGGTTGCCTGTGCCCTAGCAGAATGTGCTCGCAACCCCCTTCAGAACCGATCGACCCTTACAGATATCACTCTCCTTCAGCCATCTTGCAATCATGCTCTTGGAAGCTTTATTTCCCTTCTTTACTTCACTGAATAGTACAAAGATGACATGATCACCAAAATGCATTCATCACCTTAATTACAGAATCATGGTTATCTGAATCCGATACGGTGATTATAAATAAATCTATGCCTAAAGATTACAGCGCCTTTTCTGTTTCCAGAACTAGTCGTAAAGGAGGTGGAATCTTAGCCTTCATAAAATCTTCCCTTGGCCCTATTAGAAGGCAGATTTCCAACTCTGAACCTTTTGAACTTCTTAATTATAAGAATGATGTCATTAAATATAATTGTAATATATTGTCCCCCTAAAACCTTAGATTTACACTTATCTAGTTTTTTGGAAATCATTACCTTACTAACTTTAAATTTAAAAGAAACAGTAATGGGGGTGATTTTAACTTACATGTCAATTCAGATAGTCCGTCTGTTAATACTGCTTCCTTTTTAGATGCAATGTCATGGTTAAGATGGCTTCAACTCATTTCAGAACCTACACACTCTAAGGGTAATACTTTAGACTTAGTTTTTTACATATCCATCACATATTACACTACCACTAGATGACTATAGCAATCAAAAAGTTCCTTGGTCAGACTACCACTTGACATCTTATTCTATAAATTTCTTAGAGCAAAAAAGAACAAAAAACCCTATAAAGTCTATAGAAAAGAGGAAATTTATTAAATCTGACAATTTTGTTAATGCTCTCATACCTAAACTACCACTGGCTATGTCCAATGATGTCGATAAATCAGAAGAGTGGAACTCTACCATCTCCAAGACAATTAGATTCAGTAGTTCCAATTCAAACTATAATTCAAAACAAATATAAGCCCAATCTCCCTTGGTATAACAACAAATTACGTCAATTAAAAACGGCTCTTAGGAAAAAAGAACAACTATGGCAAAAACACAAAAATAGTACCACAAAAATGCTTATCATTGCACACTAGGGGGTAGATTTTCAAAGGGTTACGCGTGTAACCCCCAAAAACCTACCCCAAACCTACCCCAAACCTTGCATAGGCTGCCGGCGTGCGTAAGTCCCGGGGCTTTCCTGGGGGGGTGTGTCATGGCAGGCACGTCGTCGGGGGCATGTCGCGGCCGGAGTGTCATTGAGGGCGTTCCGGGGGCATGGCCGTGGCCTCCGGACCAGCCCCCGGACCGGACCATGGGACGCTGGCGGCCGGCCCGGCGCGCGCAAGTTACACCTGCCTCGGGCAGGCGTAACTTGTGCAACAAAGGTGGGGGGGGGTGGAGGGAACAGAGGCAGGCTGTGCGGCTCGGCGCGCGCAGGCTGCCGATTTTGGGCAGCCTTGTGCGCGCTGACCCCCGGATTTTAACGGCTACGCGCGTATCTATTGAAATCCGGTGTACTTTTGTTTGCTCCTGGTGCGCGAACAAAAGTACGCGCGCACGTAATTTTATAAAATCTGGCCCTAAGAATATACAGACGTAAAGTAAACTTAGAAAAAAAAATTTTTATGCAAATAAAATTAACATAGCAAAAAATAATCCAGCCACATTATTTAACATTGTTAAATCCCTGATGACACCTTCTTATAATAAAAATCAAGATGTCGATTTCTCTACTTGTAACCAAATAATGATTTACTTTCAATCAAAAGTAAAAAATATAACGCAAGAGTTTAAAGGTCTATCTTATCCTAATTATAAAAATCAAGAACCTGCAAATCGCTGTCAACTTTTAACAAAATTACGGCTGAAAGAATTTGAAAAATCATAAGCAAACAAAAAATATCATAAGAACATAAGAACTCACCATTAAATCCCTGTTCGGATCTATTTTTTAAAAGCTTAGGAGAAATCTGTTCAGAACATATATGTTTAATAATCAACCAATCTTTAGAATCAGGTAAATTTCCCGATTACCTAAAACAAACCTCAATATTACCTATACCAAAGAATAGTCTTCTTTTACCGATCTCTCCAACCTCAGACCATTACCATCACTAACTTCACTTTCAAAAACATTAGTCAGTAGTTCTTCATCAATTAATGAATTTCTCACAGACGCCGATATTTTACATCCAAATCAACATGGTTTCAGAAAAGGTCATTCCACAGAAACTCTTCTCTCCTCATTTGATACATATCTTAGAGGTTTTGACTCCAACATAGATTTTATTCTAATCCTTTTAGACATCTCTGCTGCGTTTGATAGGCTAGACCATAAAATTTTACTATCTAGTCTTCAATCCATTGGGTTACAAGATACAGTTCTAAATTGGTTCAATAGTTATCTCTCAAACCGTTCCTGTCAAATTAATATTGGCTCTTGTTCCTCTCAACCATATACTCAACATACAGGAGTCCCGCAAGGTTCATCTCTATCCCCCATACTGTTTTATATCTAATTCCACTTTGCCAAATATTATCTACACTAAATGTTCAATTCAAAATTTATGCGGACGATATCCAGTTATTCGTTCCGTATAAATCTTCATGGTCAGAAACATCTCTTTAGTTCAGATCTACATTAAAACATTAGAAAAATGGCTTGCTCATTGCAGATTAAAGCTAAATGCAAAAAAACCTGAAATACTGTTTCACAGCATTATTGAGAACCCTAGCAACACTCTGCCGTCTCACATTACTATAGGAAAAGAGAATATCCCAATCAATAAAGTAGCTCGAAACTTAGGAGTTTTACTGGACATAAACTTATCTTTAGTTCAACATATCTCAAAATCTGTCAAAAACTCATTTTTTAAGTTACATCTGCTAAAACGGTTGCGACCACTTCTATTTTTTCATGACTTTCAATCAGTGCTTCAATTTTTAATCTTTTTGGGTTTAGATTACTGTAATGGTCTATACTTAGGATTATCAGATTCAGCAATTAAACTGCTACAATTAATCCAGAACAAAGTAGCTCGAGTTCTAACTGGTATTACAATGAAACAACATATTACTCCTGTTTTGTATAATTTACATTGGTTACTGATCAAATATAGAATCAAATACAAGATACTGTCGCTAATACACACTCTTCTTAACAACCATGACACCATTTGGCTTTATACATCCTTACGTCTTTATAAACCAACAAGAGAACTTAGATCTACCAATATGAATTTGTTAGAGGTCCCATCAATACGATTAGCCAGATTGAACATTTTTTATTTATTTTATTTATTTAGGTTTTTATATACCGGCATTCATGATACAATCACATCATACTGGTTTACAGTTGAACAGGGGTGCATAATAAACTTCAAACTGGAACTGTAGTGCAGAAAAAAGCAGTTACAAATAACAAGGATGACTGAACTGGGCGAAGAGAGAAATAAAAGGAAAGGATAACGTCAGCTAAAGATAAATTACAAGACATAAAAAAACATAACAAGACAAAGCTTTTTCTGTGGCAGGTCCCATTTTATGGAACTCTTTATCTTAAGACAAATCTCAAACAGCAAAGAATTAAAAAAATCACTGAAAACATAGGGGCAGATTTTCAAAGGGTTACGCGCATAAGATACGTGCGTAACCCCCGAAAAGCTGCCCCTGCCTGCCCTTGCGTGCGCCGAAGCTATCTTGCATAGGCTCGGCGGCGTGCGCAAGCCCCGGGGCTTGCAAAAAGGGGCGGGGCGTGTGCGGTCCGAGGGCGTGGCGTGGCCTGAGCCTCCAGGCACAGCAGCCATTTGCCGTTGTGCCTGGGATTGTGAGCTGGCTGTCGGCCGGCAGGCGTAAATTCTTCAACAAAGGTAAGGGGGGGTTCTAGGTAGGGCTGGGGGGGGGGCGGGTTGGAACGGAGGCAGGCTGCGCGGCTTGGCGCGCGCAAGTTGCACAATTGTGAACCCCCTTGTGCGCGCCGACCCTGGATTTTATAACATGTGCGCAGCTGCGCGCGCATGTTATAAAATCAAGCATAGATTTGTTCGCGCCGGGTTGCGCGAACAAATCTGCGCTCGCACGCAGGTTTTAAAATCTGCCCCATATCTTTTTACAGAAGCAATTGGAATCACAGATCACTAGGCTTTCTACCAAAATCAGAACGGAGTTGGCAATCATTTTTATAAAATTTGGCTTTAGGATTTTTTTTTGTTTCTTCGTTTTTTCTTTCTGTCCTTGATTTATTTAGTTAACTATTATAGGGATTTTTATTTTTTGATGCATAAAACGTAAGATTAATTTGCGTATTTACAGTTTGTATTTTTCTCCAACTTTTATCATTATTTTTTATTTTGGTTTTAAGCATTTATTTATTTTCAAGCAAAGATTTGACATTCAAATTATGCTTTTTATTTTTCTATTTTTATTATATTGTTAACCATTGTGGTCAATACACATTGTTAAGACGGTATAGAATTATTTAAAATAAATAAATAAATCGCAAGAGAGCTCGCTGTACATCCAATAAGTGAAGCTCCCTCGCAAGCAGAGTATTGGGCGCCAAATATGAGAAGGCCGGCAGCTCCACCATCTAGTTGAGATAAAATGAGGAAACAACCTTGGGCAAAAAAGGAAAGAACCGTACACGATACACCATCCTCCGAAAAGCATAGGAAAGGGTTTCTACATGATAATGCTTGAAGCTCTGAGATCCTCCTAGCTGAGCAAATGGCAACCAAGAAAACGGAGTTCAAGGTAAGATCCTTCAAAGAAGTCCTTCTAATCGGTTCAAAGGGAGGACCACAAAGAATTCAAAGGACCAGATTAAGGTTCCAGGCCAGACACATCCTCCAGATCGGTTGACACAGATGTTTCGCCTCCTTAAGAAAATGCACAACATCCGGATGAGACGCCAATGGTCTTCCCTGCATTTTACCTCAAAGACAACCAAAGGCTGCCACCTGAACTGAGAGGGAATTATAGGCCAATCCCTTGGCTAACCCACTTTGCAAAAAGGCTAAAACCTGAAGAACATCTATGTGCAATGGCTGTAGCCTGTTCTGCAAACACCATGACTCAAATACTCTCCAAACCCGGACATAAGCCAAAAGGTGTGGAAGGCCTCCTTGCCTGAAGCAATGTCGCAATCACTGGCTCTGAGTATCCTTTCAAGTGAAAAACTCGCCTTTCAAAAGCCAAGCAGCTAGACAAAAGCGATCTGCTTGGTCTGAAAAGATTGGTCCCTGCCATCGGATCCAGTGGGTATAGAACTTCTAATGCTGGACCACCTTTAAAAATCGCTTCAGGGGCGTCCCATTGCAGGTCAATCAACTCCTGGATGGCTTCCAGTACCGGAAAATAGCAAGAGGATTTCCGTAGACACACCAGAATGGGATTCTTCTTAGGTTCCGTCATGGAGTCCGCCCCAGGAACTCCCAGCGTCTTTAGGGTCTGGGAAACCAGGGCCGGCAATTCATCTCTATAGAAAAAATGTAACATGGTCCGATATGGTTCTAAACCCAGGGGGGATTTCTTCATCTTCCAAGGAATCTGGATCCCCTTTCTTTGTCCATATTTTCTGGGTCCCTGCCAGGAATACCCTTGGTGAGGCGTGGCATGTCTCGAGGTCTGCCAATAGGAGAGGGAGGCCTTACCGGCTGTGGTTTCGTCCGGACAGGGGCAAGTGAAGCAGACTGTGTCTGTAGGAAGGCTTGCAGGCCTTGAAAAAATTCCAACCAAGAGAAGGCAGCCGGGTCCATACCTAGCCCAGGAAGTAGGTGTTGCTGAATTTTCCATTCCCACGGAAGATCCAACCCCGGTATTATTCATATCCCAGGTACTACTGGTTAAGGTTGTGGCTGACCCATCCTCAGAATGGGAGGAACCGGGCTTGGTAAAGTCTGGGGAGGCCAACTGTCCTTGGGCCTCCTCACAGTGCTGACATAAGAATCCAGGTCAGGCTGTGTAGCCCTAATATGACGAGTAGCACAGAGAGAATGGCGTTTGTGTTTCTTTGCTGCCGGAGCCATTAGAGATGGCAGCTGCAAATTCAGCTGGCTCACGCTTAGACTTTTGTGCACATAGTTTTCAGGCACCTAAGCGGGCCGTGGCGAAGCACACGCACATGCACTTGAGAATTTTGCGCCTATGTAGTTGTGCACCTACGAATGTGTGCGGCGTTGTATTTATTTATTTATTTAACATTTTTATATACCGCAATTCATGTAGCAAAGTTACATATCATTTCGGTTTACATTAAAACAATAACAAGCATGTAAGAATGCAATTACATTAAAACAGGGGAGTGAACTAGGATAAGAGAGAACAGGGTAAACAAACCATAACTTATAAAATAATAGTTATATTGTGAATCTTTTGATAGATTGGTTGTAGCTTTGGGAGAGAATTAGATTAATAAATTATACGGACTATGGATCATTTATTTGTGATGAGGGAGAGAGATGAAGTTTTGGTTTTTTGCACAAGCTTTCCCGGAAATCTAAAAGCCGGAAGAAAACAATATCAGCCTGGTCTCTGACCCATCTCACCTTATGTACATTGTTTACTGTATATTTAGTTACCTCTATTTAGCTATTTATGCTTAATCTCTGTATCCTCTGCCAAGTTCCGCTGCCCCCCCCATATTACCTGTTATCTTGTTATCTTGTTTCAATGTAAACTGCCCACTGAGGCGTCAGTTTGAGTTCCTTGCAAACCGGTGTGATATGTATATTATACAGGAACATCGGTATATAAAAACAATCAATAAATAAATAAATAAATAGTCTGTACTCTGATTGATGGACTAGTGCGTAGTCTGACGGATGGTAAAGTAAGGAACGAGTAATTGCTTGGCTTTAATTAAATGCTTGCTCGAATAACCAGGTTTTGAGTCTCTTTTTAAAAGTGTTCGGGCATTGTTCTTGCCTTAGTTCTGGTGGTAGGGAGTTCCATTCTGCGGGGCCCGCTGTGGATAAAGCTCGTTTGTTTAGAGAGGATTTGATGGGTGGAGCGAAGAGAGAGTCTCTATATGCTGCTCTTACCGGTGTGGATGGTATGTGAAGTCGAAGAGGTATATTGAGGTCCAGAGGGATGAGGTTGTGCATGGATTTGTGTATGATAGTCAACACTTTGTAGGTGATTCTATACTTAATTGGGAGCCAGTTTAGGTTCTTCAGGACAGGTGTAATATGTTCTCTTTTTTTGGTCTTAGTCAGAATCCTGGCTGATGAGTTTTGAAGCATTTGTAAGGGTTTAATGGTATTAGTCGGGAGGCCGAGTAGAAGAGAATTACAGTAGTCGATTTTTGAGAAGATAATTGCCTGGAGAACTGTACGATAGCCTTTGAAGTGGAGGAGTGGTCTGATCCGTTTTAGGATTTGTAGTTTAAAGAAGCCTTCCTTGGTGGTATTATTAATGAATATTTTTAGGTTTAATTGCTTGTCTAAGATGACTCAGAGGTTTCGGACTTGAGCGGAAAGGATGGTTGACTGGTGTATGCGCACAGCAAACATGCACTGCACGTATCGACGCTGTATGGAGGGCAATGCAAGGTGCACAAAACTGCACCGACACGGCCTAGCACGCGGTGTGCCGACTAAGCCTGAAGCGGGGCCTAGCCCACTGGGAGGCCGCTCAACCCGCTCGGATGCCCACTTCCCTTTACACCAATGGATTGGGAACGATGTCGGTATGGTACACTGAGCAAGTAGACCAGAGGAAATCTTACCGAAACCCCTCCAATGTCTCTGATCGGGAAATGTTTTTGTTTTGTTTTTTTTATACTCACCTGGGCTCAGTGCTTACTGGCTGAGAACAGAGACGATCTCCGGCTGCGGGAGGAAAGGACTCTGGCTGTCACAGTCACGCTCGGCTTCCTTCGCCCACTGCCTTTCCATGCAGGGAGTCTGCTACCTGACCAAGGCACACCTCTGAGGGATCCCGGAAATCTCCGAATTCTCAACTGGGGGAAGGACCTTTAGGCATCACCGCAGGAGAGAGGGACTCAGTCTTTCTCCAATTTAAATGTAGAATTTCTTCTCCTAAAGAATATAGTGATCCCGATAGGGAAAGCACGTCCACATCTGGTAGGAAAACGAGAGATACTGAAGAGCTGAGGTCACTGCAGGGGTTTATCTAAGGTGACGTCAGCTGTCAAACCTGACTCCATCTCCATCTGCTAGCAGGGGAGCATATAACTCATTGGGCCTGAGTCCATCTGGCTACGTGCTAGGAAAAAATGATTTGGAGCAGATGATTAATTTTATGTTATTGTTATTTTATTTGTATTTGATTTGCTAGCTGTATATTCTTTGGACAACCTTTTTTTGTCAAGAAGGTGCTATAGAAGCATTTAAATAAATGGTTCATAGATTTCAAGGGGAAGTGAATCCTAGCAATTGTTCATTTGCACCCACTGGCTAGGAATGTAAAATATTAAGAGCGTAATATTGAGCCACTTACCTGGCTAACTTTAGTAGGGTATTGAGTAGTGCACCACTGAACACACCTGATTACCTTACAGGACTAGTGTAGGCATGACCTGAGAAAGCTAGATTAGTTATACACTTAGCTTAACATAGGGATGTTCCAGAAAAGAGTTATCTGGATTTTTGCTGGATAAGTGGCGGAAATATTTTTTAAAATCGGCATTTAGCTGGGTAACTCACAAATTATCGAATATGGACCTCTAAATGTATAAATGATAAAATATCTTACCATTTAGACTTCATTTATCCATTTAATACTGGCAAGGGCATTGGACGACAAAAACTCCCAACAACTTTCAAAAGCATCTTCCCCCCACCCCTTGCCCCCAACAGACCACCAGTTTTATGCAACTGGCTGCTGGGGCGTGAGGCAGGGAATTGTTGTGCCAGACAGCAAATGAGAGAAGAGTTTCAGGCTTTACAGGAAGCAAGGAGATGGGCCAATGGAAAGGCAGGAGAGGTTGAGCCTGGGCCTACTATTCGCTCCCTACGGCTACATCAAGTGGCAGTGGATGCCAGCAAATTGCTCTTATGAGTTACATCAAGTAGTTGCACGGCTTCAGCAACAGCAGTCCTCCTGTAGCTCTAGGCAGGTGGTGGCAGAGGCCCTCAGCCTTGCATCTTGCGGGCCTGTCACTGTGCCTCACATTTAAAGGTTAACTACTTAAACAGTAGTTACATCCCTACTACTGATTGGATTGTACTGGGTTCCAGAGGTCCTTGGCCTACAGCCACAAGACTTTTACTGCAATGGCTGGGTTAAAGAAGAAGGATTAAAAGTGAGGGAAAAAACAAAAAAAAACTTATCGACAGTTGCAAACAAAAGGCCTAAATACAGTCCTGGAGTGCTGTAAACAGATCTGGTGTCCAAGATATATACAATAAATACAGCATGAGATATTTACATGCACTGCCTCCCTTGTATACAAATAGAGCTGATAAGCACATTCATTGTGGATATCCTAAAAAAGCAAACCTGTTTAAGGCACTCAGGGATCAGTTTCCTACCTCTCAAAGGAGGAGGAGGAAAGTGGACCATACTGTTCTCCCATCCTCCATCCTCTTCCCCCCCCCCAAAAAAAAAAGAAACTAAATGACATACAGATAGTTTATTCCAGTAACTCAAATGCCACCTACTGGTGCATAAACTGTGGGGAGAAGCTCCTTCAGCTTTGCACAGACCAGCCAGACTTATAGAGATGCTGATCTCAGAACAGCGGGGTAGCTGCTCAATACATCCACCTACCAGACTCCCTCAGAATATTATGAGCCTCAAAGTCAGCTTGGCGTAGTGTGCTGAGGACTCCTGTTGTTAAAAATGTGGGTGTGACATCCGTGGGAGGTTCTTTGACTGGTGGACCAAATACATAGACAACTCTAAGGGGAAAAAAAAAAAAAGCAGGAAAGAAAGTAAAATACACTTGATTTAAAGAGTACAAATGGTAAAAACTGCCTCTTATGGATCTTTCTTACTATAGTTCCTTACATTACAAAGATTTTTTTTCTGCTCAAAGAAAATTGGGTTGTTTTGAATTTGAGCCCATGAAATATAAAATATTTTCATCTCTGAATATGGAAAACTGAAAAAACTGAAATTGAAATGGCAGAAGATGGGGAAAAACAATTACATAAAATTGTAGCATTTTATCATAATCCCATTCCAAAAAGTGACTGCCCTCCATCAAGAGGACTCAGAGTAATGACTCTTGATCTTGTTAAGTCTCTCCGTTTCCATTGCAGGACATCTAACTTCAATTTGCCACAGATCTCTCTACAATGAGCATTACGGTCAACTTGTTTACTGTTGCAGTTTTACGAATCTGTGCAAAAGTGTATATTGCAATAACTTACATGTCTACCAAGCTTGACACATGTAAGGACAAACCAATCATGATAAATTATAGTGTGGATAACGGAGAAATTACTTACCTGATAATTTTGTTTTCCTTAGTGTAGACAGATGGACCAATGGGTTATACTCCCCTGCCAGCAGATGGAGACAGAGTTAGATTTAAAAGCTGACGTCACCCTAGATACACATCCCTGCAGTGACCTCAGCCCTTCAGTATTCTTTTCAAAAGTCACTGTGGACATACTATTGAAAAAACTTAATTTAAAATATGATTAAAAATGGATAACCATAACTGTACTCAACCAATCAAACACTGAACCCCAGTAAGAATACAGATGCCCTGATCTAGGGATTGGATGACGGATTACCAGTAATCTCTTGAAATAGATATGCACTGCACGGGTGAATCCTTAGCCCCATTCTTTGGCAGCCATGGGCGGGATGCTGAGTCCATCTGTCTACACTAAGGAAAACAAAATTATCAGGTAAGTAATTTCTCCATTTCCTAGCGTGTAGCCAGATGGACTCAGGACCGATGGGATGGTCAAAAGCTACTCCTGATTGGGGCGGGAGGCTGCCCACAGTCTGGTTAACACTGCCCTTGCAAAGGCTGCATCCTCTTGGGCCTGTACGCCCAGGCGATAGAACCTGGAGAAGGTGTGCAAGGAGGACCACGACACCGCTCGGCAGATATCGACAGGAGACATCAGTCTAGCTTCCGCCTATGAGACCGCCTGAGCTCTAGTGGAATGAGCTTTAACCTGAGAAGGTAATGGTTTTCCTGCCTCCACATAGGCTCCCGTGACCACCTCCTTAATCCAGTGAGCTATGATAGCCTGTGAAGCTGGTTCGCCCCCGCTTCCTTCCACCATGAAGGACAAACAGGTGGCCCATCTTTCAGACCGTTTCTGAAACTTCCAGATACCACACCAAAAGTCTACTGACACTCAAATGGTGGAGACAGTATTCTTCTGGGTCCTTATGCTTATCTTGGGATGGCAATGAAATGGACTGATTCAAATGAAACTCCGAGACTACCTTGGGCAAGAAGGATGGAATGGTACGAAGCTGTAACGCTCCTGGAACCATCCAGAGGAACGGTTCCCAACACGACAATGCCTGTAGTTCAGAGATGCAACGTGCCGAGCATATAGCCACCAGGAAGGTTTTCAAGGTTAATAGACACAAGGAAAGACTGCTTAGAAAGTCTGCTCTGACATTGTCTTTTCCTGCGATGTGGGAGGCTGAGATCATCTGTAGATGTATTTCTGCCCATTCCATAAGGAGATCTATCTCCTGTGACATTTGCTGACTTTTGGTTCCTCCTTGGCGGTTGATATAGCTACCTTCATTGCGTTGTCCGACATTACATGGACTGCTTGTCCGTAGAGTCTGTGGCTGAATTGTAGACACGCCAATCTGACTACAGGCGGTTGATATTCCAGAGGGCCTCTTCCTCGGTCCAAAGTGAGCTCCCCAGGCCCGGAGGCTCGTGTCTGTGGTGAGAACCAGCCAGTTCGGGGAGGACAGAGATACACCCCTGCCTGGATGAGCTTCCTATAGCTACCACTAGAGCTGAGATCATACTCCCATTGGTAAGTGGAGGCGAATCGAATCGTCTTGAGACTGCGAATTCAATGTGACAGTAGTGAGCGTTGAAGTGATCGTATGTATGCCCTCGCCCATGGCACTACCTCCAGGTTTGCCGCCATCAAACCGAGAACTTGGAGATAGCTCCACACCGTCGGGTGTATCATGCTCATCAACTGATGCGCTTTGGACATCAACTTCCTTATCCACGTGGTCAGAAGGAAGACCTTGCCCTTTTTGGTGTCAAATCAGATTCCCAGATATTCCAAGGACTGGGAGGGCTTGAGACTGCATTCGTCTAGGATTACAACCCAAGCAAGTTCCTGAAGCAAGGAGGGCACCCTGTTGGTCACCCGGAGATTCTCTTCCACAGATTTGGCCCAGATCAACCAGTCGTCTGAGTACGGGTGCATCAGGATTCCCTCTTTTCTCAATGCTGCCGCTATGACCATCATAATCTTGGAAAATGTTCTGGTAGAGGTGGCTAGGCCAAAGAGCAGTGCCCGGAACTGATATTGGAGACCCAGTACCGCAAAGCGTAGAAAACGGTGTTCTTGATGGATTGGAATATGTAGTTAGGTCCCGGATAGGTCCAGAGAGGTTAAGAACTTTCCTGATTGTACGGCCATTATCATGGAGCACAGGGTTTCCATGCAGAAATGATTCACTCATAGATGTTGGTTGACGCTCTTGAGGTCAAGGATGGAGCAAAAGGAAACTTCCCTTTTGGGTACAATGAAATAGATGGAGTAACGCCCCGTATTTTCCTGGGGCGCAGGTACTGAGATTATAGCCCTCATCCTGAGGAGCCTTAAAAAAGTAGTTTCCACTGCCTGCTTCTTGTGCTGGGAGTGGCAAGGAGACATCATGAACATGTCCCGAGGAGTGCTGTGAAATTCTAGTGCATATCCTTCTCGTATGATCTTCAGTACCCATTTGTCCGAAGTGATCTCGACCCACCTCTGGTAAAAGTGGGACAGTCGACCCCCTATCTCCTCGTTCCAAGGGTGGGTCAGCAAATTTTCATTGGTGGGTTTGGAATGAACCTAAACCTGCCCCTCTCTTGGGCTGTCGACTACGAAAGGACAGACCTTCCCAAAAGGCCAAGTCCTCTGAAATGTTGAGTTTTTGTAGGGGCAAAATCGTTGGGAGCCCCTGGATCAACCCCTCATAGGCAAGAGGCACTGTAACTGCTTTCTCTTATCTTCTGGTAGCCAGGGAACTGGCGATTCACCCCATTTACTGGCCAGCTTTTCCAATTCGCGTCTGAAAAGGAGTGTTCCTTTAAAGGGCATTTTTGTAAGATTTGCCTTGGAGGTTGTGTCTGCTGACCAATTCTGCAGCCATAGCTGTCTTCTGGCCGCCACCACTGAGGCCACTCCTCTGGCCGAAGTACGGACTAGATCCGAGCCTGTGTCAGCTAAAAAATGGCGGCAGGTTCCAACACTGCCCTGGAATTCACCCCCGAGTCATCTACCTCCTGAGAGAGGAGTAGGCACAAACAAGCTACCAGGGCACAACAAGAAGCAATCTGTAAGGTCATTGCTATTGCGTCAAAGGTCTATCGTGCGCATCCTTTAAGGCCGCTCCTCCCTCCAGTGGGATAGTTGTTCACTTAGAGATGGCATAGACCAGTGCATCCACTTTAAGGAAATGCAAACGCTTTCTCACTGCCAGATCTAGTGGGTATAGAGCTTCTAACGCTCATCCCCCTTTAAAACTTGATTCTGGGGCATCCCATTCCAGGTCAATCAACTCCTGGATGGCTTCCAGTACTGGAAAGTAGCAAGAGGCTTTCCATAGGGAAATCAGAATGAGGTTCTTCTTTGGTTCCCTCAGAGAGTCTGCCCCAGGAACTCCCAGCATCTTCAGGGTCTGGGAAATCAGGGCTGGCAATTAGTCTCTAAGGAAAGCAGAGTTGCTTACCTGTAACAGGTGTTCTCCCAGGACAGCAGGATGTAGTCTTCACATGTGGGTGATGTCACTGGACGGAGCCCTATCACGGAAAACTTTTCTGTCAAATTTTCTAGAACTTTCAACTGGCACACTGAGCATGCCCAGGATGCCATAATCCCTGTAGCCACAGAGGTGCGAGCGAAAAAAATAAAATAAAGCAGAGTTGCTTACCTGTAACAGGTGTTCTCACAGGACAGCAGGATGTTAGTTCTCACATATGGGTGACATCATCAAGATGGAGCCAATCACAGAATACTTTTGTCAAAGTTTCTAGAACTTTGTCTGGCACCTACTGGGCATGCCCAGCATGGCACTAACCCTGCATCCAGCAGGGGTCTCCCTTCAGTCTTATGAATAGCAAAACGAGCGTGCGAAAAATAACATAATAAATCGCAAGTGGCGGGCGGGTGGGTTCCGTGAGGACTAACATCCTGCTGTCCTGTGAGAACACCTGTTACAGGTAAGCAACTCTGCTTTCTCACAGGCAAACAGGATGGTAGTCCTCACATATGGGTGAATAACAAGCTGAGGATGCCCGCGCATGTACCAAAAACACCCAAAGACGTGCAACAGGCACAACAACAGGGGTGATTGGATAATGGGCAGCCTGAATATCCCAGCGGGTGCAGAAGGACGTTGGATATTACGCTGAGAATAGATTGCGCAGAACAGACTGGCCAAAAATAGAATCTTGTGTACCAGCTTTGTCTATGCAGTAGTGGGCTGCAAAGATATGGAGAGAACTCCAGGTTGCAGCTTTACAGATATCAATAAGAGGTACAGAACGAACGTATGCAACAGACGTTGCCATTGCCCTAATGGAGAGCGCCTTAACTTGTCCCTGAAGCGGAAGGCCTGCTTGTTGATAGCAGAAGGAAATACAGTCCGCCAGCCAGGAGGACAAGGTCTGCTTTCCGACCGGGAGTCCCAGCTTAAGCTTATCAAAGGAAACAAAAAGCTGGGTGGATTTCCTATGGCCTGCAGTGCGTTCCAAATAAAAGGCAAGCGCACGTTTGCAGTCAAAGGAATGCAGAGCCTGCTCAGCAGGAAGTGAGTGGGGTTTTGGAAAGAAAGTAGATAGTACTATGGATTGATTTAAATGAAACTCAGATACCACTTTTGGAAGAAATTTACGATGAGTGCGAAAGCCCACTCGATCATGTAGAAATTTCGTGTAAGAGGAATATGTGACCAGCGCCTGTAGCTCAATGATCCTGCGAGCAGACATTAACGCCAGAAGGAAAATGACCTTCCAAGTGATATGCCGCAACTCACAGGAATGCAGAGGCTCAAACGGAGGTTTCATGAGCTGCGCTAAAACCACATTAAGAAGACAGGGCCAGTGGACGGACAGGAGGCTTCAGGTGAAGCAGTCCCTTCATAAAGCGCACCACCAGGGGTTGTGTTGAGATAAGAGACATCCCCCGTACCCCATGGAAGGCAGCCACCGCACTGACATGCACTCGGATGGAAGAGGTTTATAAACCCGACTCTGAGAGATTCCAGAGGTAGTCTAAAAACTGATTTGTGGGGCAGGTAAAAGGATCTAACTCCTTTTACGTGCACCACAATGAAAATCTTTTCCATTTAGAATGATAAGACCTTCTAGTAGAAGGCTTTCGTGAAGCTACCAGAATCTGGGATACAGATTCCGAAAGACTGAGCGGTTTAAGATCAACTTTTCAACATTTATTTATTTATAAACTTTTCTATACCGATATTCGTGGCGATATCATATCGGTTTACATTGTAACAAAGAAGAGGAAATTACATTGAACAGGAAGGGGGGCAACAAGCGATAAATAGGAACAGAAAGCTTAGCGAGGGAAAGATAAGCGAACCAGTGAACAACAACTAACTAATAATAAGGCAAATATATACTCAACTGTAGTTATAACTGGGATCACAATCACAAAAATAGGGTAGTTGAAATTGTAATTACAATTACAATCACAGCAGAGTCTCTAACAAAAGTTGTAACAGAGAAAAGTACACAGCGTATCAGGAGAGCTGGCATGTCAGGCAGAGAGGGAGGCGGAGCTGAGGTTATTGGGGTATGCTTGTTTAAATAGCCAGGTCTTGAGGTTAGTTCGGAATTTGGAGGGACATGTTTTGAGCCGTAGGTTAGCGGGTATTTTTATTTATTTATTTAGCATTTGTTTATATACCGAGGTATAGCTGACATTGCCTTCACTCCGGTTTACATTATAACAACCAGTTACATTTAAATTCATAACAGTATGACAGAGATTGAATCAGAACAACAATAGCTTAATAAAATTCAATAAATACATTGAACATTAGATATGAATGTATGCAAATCTTAAAGTAGACGGTTGATATCGTAGATGAGAAAAAGGTTTCTGCGAGTCGGGGCAGAGTCAGAAGGAGGGTGTTGCTGGCATGAAAAGGAATGAGAGGTGGATATGAAAAAAAAAAAAAAAAAGGTTTAAGTTCTGCTGTCAATGGGTGAGCAGTCATTGTATGACTGTGAGAATAGCCAATATTTAAGTTCTTTTTTAAAAGATTTAGAGTTTACTTGTGAATTGAGGTGTTGAGGTAGTGAGTTCCATAATTTTGGGCCGATGATAGAGATGGCTCTATTTCTAGTGGAGGATAGTTTGGCTTGTGGTAGTGAAGGGACATCCAGCTGAATTTTATATGTTGATCTTGTCGTACGTGATGATTTATGTAGATGTATAATATTGTCCAGGGCAGTGAAGTCAGCTTTGTGAATTGACTTGTGTAGGATAGTGAGGACTTTGTACTCTATTCTTTTTTTAACTGGCAGCCATTGTAAGTTGTAAAGTACTGGAGATATATGGTCGGATTTTCTTTTACCAGTCAGGACTCTAGCAGCTGCATTTTGGAGTAACTGCAGAGGTCTTAAGGTTGAGTTAGGAAGGCCAATTAGAAGGGAGTTGCAGTAGTCCAAACTGGAGAATATGAGGGTTTGAAGAACGGTTCTGAAATCCTGGGTGTGAAGCAGCGGTTTTAGGTGTTTGAGTATTTGAATTTTGTAGAAGCCTTCTCTTGTTTTTGATGTGATGTGTTTTTTAAAATTTAGCTCATTATCTAGCCAAAAACCAAGGTCTTTAACGTTGTCTTTGATTTGAATTTGAGTGTTGTCAAATTGGAAGAGTGGAGTGGATGTTATACCAGAGTTTTTTCTTGAAATTAGTATACATTCTGTTTTGTTCATATTTAAGCATAATTTTAGATTGTTTAGCAGCTTTCGTATTGCTTCAAGGTGTGAGGCTGCTTTTGACAGTGTTTCTTCTAAAGACGAAGTAATGGGAAAGAGAAGTTGTATGTCATCTGCATACATGTAGAAAATGATGTTAAGGCTTGTTAGAAGATGGCATAAAGGTAGATATTAAAGAGAATGGGTGACAAAGCCGACCCTTGAGGAACTCCAGTTTCCAGGGGGATAGCCTCAGATGAAAAGCTGTTGAAGGAGACTTTGAAAAATCTGTTTTTAAGGAAAGAGGAGAACCAGTTAAGGGTTTTTCCAGCTAGCCCGATGGATTCCAGGCTAAAAATAAGCCTTTTGTGGTCCACTGTGTCAAAGGCTGCTGACAGATCGAGGAGGATCAGAAGGTGATCAAGTTTGTTATCGAAGCTTCTTAATAAGGTGTCAGAAAGACTGAGTAGTAGGGTTTCTGTACTCAGGTTTTTTCTAAAGCCGTGTTGTGTGGGAAATAGAATTTTGTGGTCGTCAAGGTGTTCGTTTAGTTGTTTCAGAACCGCCTTTTCTGTCAATTTAGCAAAGAGGGGAAGGTTTGATATTGGGCGGTAGTTGTTTAAATCTTCTGGGTTGAGGTTTTTTTTCTTAAGTAGAGGTGTGATTGTAGCGATTTTTAGTTTGGTAGGAAGCTCACCCTCAATAAGAGATTTGTTGATGATAGCTGCTATTGTTGGGGCTAAAGGATGAGCGATTTCCTTTAAAGCTCGGGTTGGGATGGTGTCCATGTCATGACGTGCAGGGTTTATTTTTTTCAACATTATCTCTGTTTCCAAGTTGGAGATAGGATTGAATTCAAGCCAAGGACTTATGTTTAATAATGATTGCTTTTCAATGATAGATGGGGTGTTGAAGGCATCAGTAATTTTTGAAATTTTATTCTTAAAGAAGATGGCTAAATCTTGGCTCAAATTTTTTTTAACAGTGGTATTGGGATTGTTGTTTTCGGCGATGAGGTTGTTTACTATGTTGAACAGTGATTTAGAATTGGGTAGGGAGTTCCAATGAGTAGGTCCAGCTATGGAAATAGCTCGTTCCCTTGTGGATGTGAGGTGAGCGTGTTTTAGGGTGGGCACATGAAGAGTTCCATTCTTGGAGGCTCTAGTGAGTCGCTTCGAGCGTTTGGGTTAGAATGGTTCTTCAAGCCAACTGGAGTTGTGAATGTGTATGGCTTTGTGGATTATGGAGAGGGTTTTATAGACGATTCGGGAAGGGATAGGGAGCCAATGCAAGTCTTTGAGGATGGGGGTGATATGGTCATATATGCGGGCATTGGATATAGTCCGTGCTATTGCATTCTGCAGAAGTTGCAGAGGTTTTAGCGAGGTAGAGGGGAGGCCTAGAAGGCATGAGTTGCAGTAGTCAGGTTTTGAAGCGAGGGTGGCTTGAATGACTGTGCGGAAGTCATTGGTATGCAGTAGAGGTTTTAGTTTTTTCATGACGAGTTTATAATAGCCTTCCTTAAGGATTTTACAAATATGTTTTTTTAGGTTCAATTGCTGGTCAAGTTGCACCCCAAGGTTTCGTGCACAGGGTTGCATAAGGTAGGAATTAAAGGCAGGATCATTTGCAATATTGGGATTGGGGGGAATATGTTGTGAGATGAAGAGCAGTTCGGTTTTTGAGGAGTTAAGGGTGAGGTGGAGATTGGAGAGTAGGGTATTTATGGAGGCAAGGCAGTTCCAAGCTGTCAGATATCTGGGACGGATCCAAGCCTAGGGAAATTTGTGGACGCACTGAGAGATCCCGAAGGATGGGAAACCATGCCTGATGCGGCCAGTAGGAGGCAATAAGAATCATCAGACCATGTCCATGTGCAGCTTCACAAGAGTCTTGCTGATGAGAGGATGTGGTGGGTAGGCATAGAGGAGGCCTTCCTTCCAGGACAGGGCGAATGCATCCCGAGGTGGAACTTGGCGACTGCGATGTAGAGAACAGAAGTTGTCCACCTTGCGATTCTGAAGTGACACGAAGAGGTCGATAGTTGGGTGCCCCCACTGCCGAAATATTTTGTCCACAACTACAGGGTTGAGGGACCACTCGTGGGGCTAGAATTCCTGATTGAGATTGTCCGGTAGAACATTGTCCACACCCGCCAGGTAGGTCGCTCTGAGAAGCATGGCCTGAAATAGAGCAAAAGCCCAAATCTGTGCTACCTCCTGACATAGGAGGTAGGACCCGGTTCCTCCTTGCATGTTGACGTACCACATTGCTACCTGGTTGTCCGTTTAGATCAGGAATGTTTGGTTGGACAAACAATCCCGAAACGCAGAGAGAGCATATCTGAACGCTCGAAGCTCCAGAAAATTTATTTGATGTTGCGACTCCTCTGCCAACCAGGTTCCCTGAGTCTGCAGGCTGTTGACATGTGCTCCCCAACCTAGAGTTGAAGCACTGGTCGTCAAAATTATTTGAGGTTCTGGAGCTTGAAAGGGTAGACTTTGAAGCAGATGGGACTCCAGGATCCATGCCAGGGAGAGATGAAGTCGCATGGTGATGTGGACAAGGTTGGACATTGGATGATGTGCCTGTGACCACTGAGACTTTAATGTCCACTGTGTTACCCGCATGGCTAGACGAGCCATTGGGTAACATGGACCGAGGACGCCATATGCCCCAGCAAGACTAGTAGATCACGAGCCATTGTGGTTTGACGAGACTGTATATCGTGCGCCAACGACACCAGTGTGTGAGCTCGGTCCCTGGGAAGAAAAGCCCTTGCTTGGATTGTGTCGAGATCCACTCCGATAAAGAAGAGGAACTGAGATGGAATCAGGTGAGATTTCTGATAATTGATTAGAAATCCCAATGATAGTAGTAGCCAGTGAAGAACTCCGACCGATGACTGAGCTCTCAGCAACCAGTAGTCCAGGTAAGGATAGACATGAGTGCCCAGGCTTCTTAAGTATGCGGCTACTACCGCCAGGCATTTCGTGAAGATTCGAGGGGCTGACACCAAGCTGAATGGAAGGACCCTGTACTGGAAATGTTGGTCTCTGACAAGGAAGCAGAGGTATTTTCTGTGAGCCGGGGTAATTGCGATGTGCATGTATGTGTCTTTTAGGCCTAGAGAGCAAAGTCAATCCCCCTGTTGAAGAAGTGGAAGTAAGGAGCCCAAGGTTACCATCCGAAACGTCTCTTTCCAAAGATGCTTGTTTAGGGCCCGAAGGTCTAATATCAGGTGAATGCCTCCCGTCTTCTTTGGGATTAAGAAGTACCGGGAGTAGAAACCGTGCCCTCTCTGGGAAAGAGGAACCGGTTCTATGGCATTTGCTTGCAGAAGGGAAGTTACTTCCTGTTGCAGTTGCTGACAGTTGTCGGAAGAGGGCCACCCCCGCCGAGGTGGAGAGTCCAACGGGACGGAGAGAAAGTTTAGATGGTAGCCTTGAGCTATGACCGACTGTACCCACCAGTCTGTGGTGATGCTTAGCCACATGGTGGAGAAGTGGCATAGTCGGCTGCCCACAGGCAGATTGGGCAAAAAGGGATGTTCTCTGCTCTGGAGCTGGAAGTCAAAATCCCACCGCAGGAGTAGGCAGGGCAGGAGGTTGAGTTTTCTGAGCCCGTGGCTGGCGCGGTGCAGACTTCTGGAAGGGCCGGGACGGGCGAGCCAGAGTCGCTGGTGGATAATATTTCCGGGCTTTATATGCTGTTCGTTTAGCTTCACGTCTGAACGTGCCCTTGGAGGGAGCCGAAAATTCAGCATGAGTGGCCGAGAGCTGACAGAGTGTTTCATTGTGGTCCTTCAATTGGGCCATCATCTCTTGGATTTTTTCACTAAATAAGTTATCCCCCGTGCATGGGAGGTCAGTCAAACGATCCTGCACCTCTGGGCGGAAATCGGAGGACTTCAGCCAAGGCCAACGGCGAGCGCTGATACCAGCCGCTGAAAATCAGGAGGCCGTATCGAAGACATCATACGCCGATCTGACCTCATGTTTTCCCGTGTCGAATCCCTTTTTAACGATGGAGTTCAGCTGTTCTTGAAGCTGCTCTGGGAGGGACTCGCCAAACTCCTGTAGTTGTTTAAATAGGTTTCGGTTGTACTGTGTCATATATAACTGATATGACGCAATACGCGAGATGAGCATGGCCCCGTGAAACACCCTGTGGCCTAAAGCATCGAGAAACTTCTGCTTCTTCCCAGGCGGTGCCGAGGAATGGGGCTTTGGATGCTTGGCCCTCTTCTGGGCAGACTCCACCACCACCGAATGATGAGCTAATTATGTCTTCTAGAAACCCGGGGAAGGCTGTCTTACGGTTCACTGGAGGGACCATTCCAGGATGCTCCCAGTTTCGCTGCATCAAATCCTGCAGAACTTCATGGACTGGGATGGACATGATTTCTTTTGGAGGATCCAGGAACTGAAGTACTTCCAGCATTTTATGCCTGGAATCCTCCTCCGTCTGCAGTGTGAATGGAATAGTTTCTGCCATCTCCTTGATAAAGCTAATAAAGGAGAGATCTTCTGGAGGAGACTTGCATCTTTCCTCCGGAGGTGATGGCTCCGACGGAACCTCAGTTGAGTCCTGGGATTCAGATGTATCTTCCGTCCATGGATCTTAAGATTGATCCCCTGCATCCATCGGTGGCCCTAGTGGAATTCCTCCAGCCGGAGGAGGTCTTGGCATCAAAGGTATCGGTGCTGGCATTGATGGACCTGGCTTTGGCATCGAGAAATCGAGGTCTGGAATAGTTATCGGACTCAATGGCACCGATGGCATCGGGGACTTCACCAGTGGCCTCGGTGCGGGCACACCCGAAGGCCCCGGAACGGGCTCCGGCCTCGACACATCCTCTTCTCCCAATGAAAGTGGGATGGGCATCGATGGAGCCATGGGTAATGGTGATTTTCTCAGTGCCCCCGGCAGGGCACCAATTAGCAAATCCAGCTTATCCAGGAGAGGAAGCAGCATCGGTGGCATCTGTGTCAGTTCTGGCACAGGCACCGATGCTGGCGTCTGTGGTCTCGGGAGGCCTTGGACAGCCTGGACCACTGCCTCTTCACCATGCGGTGCAATTCCTCTCGGAGCGCTGGGGTGGTGAGCCCCAGGTCCGGAGTGGGAGGCATGGCGGGCAATACTGGAGTGTCCACCGGTCCCGGTGGAATCTCGGTAGCCGTGCCCTCCGAAGGCGAGGGACGCCTCTGTGCATCCGGCTTCGAGGGCAAGGGACGCTCCTCAGCCCAGGTCTTCGTCTGTGGCTTGCTCGATGGCACCACCGGTATTGCGAACGTCGAAGGCACTGGTCTCCGATGCTTGTGTTTGTACTTCTCCCGGTGCTCCGCTTTACCTGACTCCGGCATCGATGAAGGAGACGCTGAAGATAGACACCGGTCGGGAGTCTTCAGCCTCGGAGCGATGTTGATGTTTCGCCGGGGATGGTGACTATGGCGCCTGTGGAGATGGACGCTGAAATAAAAGTGCCATTTTTTCGAGTCGTGCCCTATGGCCCTTCGGGGTCATTTCGGCACAATTGGTACATGTCTCCACGTCATGCGACGGTCCGAGACATAACACACAGACCAGATGAGGGTCCATGATTGACATAGTTCTCGGACAGTCGGGGCACTGATGAAAACCCGTCGCCATCGTGGCCGCCGAAAAAATTTTGGCTGATCGCGGTCGGTGCCGACAAGGCCCACAGTGGTCCCCACCGGGAACTGACTGAAAAGCGGGGTAAACTTACCGTACGACTCGGCATTCGACGGCGGAGAAGGGAGACCCCTAGGGGGTATAAACTTTTGCAAGTTTTAAAGTAAATTTCCTGAGGAGAAAATTCCTATCAGGAACTATGAAGAGCTCCAAAAATCCACGAGGCTATAGCTGCGCAGGAAAAACAAGAGACTAAAGGGAGACCCCTGCTGGATGCAGGGTTAGTGCCATGCTGGGCATGCCCAGTAGGTGCTAGTTAAAGTTCTAGAAACTTTGACAAAAGTATTCCTTGATTGGCTCCATCTTGATGATGTCACCTATATGTGAGGGTTACCATCCTGCTTGTCCTATGAGAATAAAACATTTTGGACCCAACTCCATGGGGTGGCAGGTGGGTTTTGTGAGGACTACATCCTGCTGTCCTGGGAGAACACCTGTTACAGGTTAGCAACTCTGCTTTCTCCCAGGACAAGCAGGATGGTAGTCCTCACATGTGGGTGATTAGCAAGCTACAAGCTGACTCATATTTGTTTGTACCAACAGTGTACAACTTGTGCAACAGGCCCAACAACTGGCGTACTGTTGGGAAAATGAGGCAGCATGAAAATGACAGCAGAATGGATGTGGAAGGAGTTGGGGTTATACTGGAAATAAGTTCTTCAAGATGGATTGGCCAAAGGCAAAGTCTTGATGTCCTTCCTTGTCCAAACAGTAATGTACTGCAAATGTGTGAAGATGTTGCAGCTTTGCAGATGTCAGCAATCAGTACTGAACGATAGTGTGCTACTGAGGTTGTCATGGCTCTTACTGAGTGCACCTTCACTCGTCCCCAGAGAGGAAGGCCTGCTTTTTCATAGCAGAATTTGATACAGTCTGCTAGCCAGTTGGAGAGAGTTTGTTTTCCCACTGCAACTCCCAATCTGTTTTTGTCAAAAGAAACAAAGAGTTGGGTGGATTTCCTATGGACTGCAGTGCGGTCTAGGTAAAATGAAGTGCACGCTTACAATCCAAGGTGTGTAAAACCCTCTCGCCCTGGTGAGAGTGAGGCTTTGGGAAAAAGGTGGGAAAGACTATAGACTGATTCAAGTGGAAGTCAGTAACCACCTTGGAAAGGAATTTAGGGGGAGTACGTAGGACCACTCAGTCATGTAGGAACCTTGTATAGGGTGAGTATGTGACAAGTGCTTGTAAACTCACTAACCCTTCGAGCAGATGTAATGGCTACTAGGAAGAGAACTTTCCATGTAAGAAATTTAACATCGCAGGAGTGCAAAGGCTCAAATGGGGAGCACATGAGCCTTGAAAGTACTACATTTAGGTCCCATTCAGTGATTGGTGGCCGTAGAGGGGGCTTAATTTGTAGCAGGCCCCTCATAAACCTACTCACAAGGGGTTGTGCTGTTACCGGGGCATCTCCTACTCCCCTGTGGTATGCTGAGATGGCACTCAGGTGTACCCTCACCGAGGAAGTCTGGAGACCAGAGTCTGAAAGGTGCCAGAGATAGTCTAATAGAGACGAAGTGGGGCAGGAAAAGGGGTCAATACCTTTTTGCATGCACCATATGGTAAACCTATTCCACTTAGAACGATAAGATTTTCTCGTGGAAGGCTTTTGTGAGGCTACAAGCACTTGAGAGACATCAGTTGAAAGATTGAGCGATTGCAGGATCAAGCTTTCAACATCCAGGCTGTGAGGGATAGGGTCTGAAAGTTTGGATGGCGTAACATGCCTTGGTTCTGAGTTATGAGAGTGGGCGCTGTGCTCAGGCGAATGGGTTCTCTGATCGAGAGGTCTAGAAGTATGGGAAACCATACTTGTTGAGGCCAATACGGGGCTATGAGTATCATTGACCCTTTGTCCTGTTGCAGCTTCACTACAGTTTTGGCTATCAGCGGTATCGGGGGATACGCGTATAGGAGGCCTGTGTTCCAGGGGCGAGCGAAGGCATCCATGGTTAACTTGTTTTGTTGCCTGTGCAGGGCGCAGAATCTGTCCACTTTCTTTTGTTGGTTGACCCCAGCATTGGAAGATTCTGGTCATTACCACAGGATCCAGAGACCACTTGTGGGGATGGAACTGTTGTCTGAGGCGATCTGCTACTACGTTCTGTATGCCTGCCAGATAAATGGCCCGGAGACACAAGGAGTGTGCAAGGGTCCAGGCCCAGATCTGCGCGGCTTCTTAGCAGAGGAGATAAGATGTGCCGCCCTGCTTGTTCAAGTACCACATTGCAACTGTGTTGTCCGTTTGTATGAGAACAGTCTTGTGTGAAAGGCAGTCCTTGAACGCATATAGGGCACATAGCTCGAAGCTCTAGGAAGTTGATCTGAAATGTTGCTTCGAGTTTCATCCAAGTACCTTGAGTTTGAAGATTGTTCACGTGAACTCCCTAACCCAAGATGGAGGCATCCGTGGTTAAGGTCACTTATGTAACTGGTTGCTGGAAGTGTAGACCTGTTAGCAAGTTGGCTTTGTTTGTCCACCAGAGAAGTGATTAAACGTAGCTGGTGGGTTGGTTCTTACCTGCTATTTTTCGTTCCTGTAGTACCACGGATCAGTCCAGACAGTGGGTTGAGCCTCCTGTCCAGCAGAGGGAGACAGAGAAAAACTGAAAAGGAATCCTATATCAGGACAGTGCTCACCCTGCGTCCCTTCAGTAAAATTGATATCAAAGCAGCCAAAATAGCATAGAGAACCAGGATAAGATCAAGCAAGTAAACAACTGTAACTATCAAAATGAAACAAGAAATTCAAACATGTATGAAAAATGCTCTTACACAGCTATTATATTTTTATTTATTTATATTTATTTTTTATATACCGACATTCGATCTGAGATATCACTCCGGTTTACATTCAGGTACTGTAGGTATTTCTCTATCCCCAGAGGGCTTACAATCTAAGTTTTGTACCTGAGGCAATGGAGGGTAAAGTGACTTGCCCAAGGTCACAAGGAACGACAGCGGGACTTGAACCCTGGTCTCCTGGTTGGAAGCCCACTGCTCTAACCACTAGGTTATTCCTCCTCCCTCCGGCACCTTACAATTCGGATAAACGTCCAGTGTCTTAAAGCTCAAATAGGAAGTAGAGAATCCCAAATAGAACCTGTGAAAGAAAAACTCCGAGTGGACGTAGCAATGTAGATGTAGTCAGGGCGGGAGTCTGGACTGATCCGTGGTACTACAGGAACGAAAATTAGCAGGTAAGAACCAATTTTCCTTTCCCTGTACGTACCCGGATCAGTCCAGACAGTGGGATGTACCAAAGCATTCCTAAACAGGGTGGGACAGACAGTCCCGCTCGAAGTACCTGTCTGCCGAAAGAGCCTGAGACTGGTGCCTGAACATCGAGGCGATAATGACGCGCAAAGGTATGTAGGGATTTCTAAGTAGCTGCTCTGCAGATTTCTTGCAGCAAGACTGACCGATTCTCCGCCCAAGAGGTAGCCTAAGAATGTAAAGAGTGAGCTTTTAAGCCCTCCGGAACCGACTGGCCCCGACAAATATATGCAGGCGCAATCGCCTCTTTTAGCCAGCGAGCGATAGTAGCTTTAGAAGCCTTATTCCCCTTACTTGGCCTGCTCCATAAGACAAAGAGATGATCAGAGACTCGAAAATCATTCATCACCTGCAAATATTGCAGTAGGACACTCTTCACATCAAGGCGCCGTAGATCCACGCCAGGCGTGTTCGCAATGTCCTCTGGAGAAAAAGCAGGGAGCTCCACTGACTGATTTACATGAAAGGATGACATAGGATTGTTTGGAGGGAAACACCTGAATCAGAAAAGCGAAGGAAAGGCTCCCTTCAAGACAGGGCTTGGAGCTCGGACACTCTCCTGGCTGAGGAAATAGAGACCAGAAACACAGTCTTAAGGGTCAGATCCTTAAGTGTGACTCGCTGAAGGGGTTCGAAGGGCACCTCGCAAAGAACGCGGAGAACCAAGTTAAGGCTCCACGACGGATAAGTAGCCCAGACAGGCGGGTTCAAGTGCTTAGCCCCCCTGAGGAACCGAATGACATCCGGATGGGTCGCCAATGCGTAACCATTGACCCACCCAAGGAGGGAACCGAGCGCCGAAACATGTACCCACAAGGAATTGAAAGACAAAGCTTTGGAGAGACCATTCTGCAGGAAGGAGAGAACCTGAGACACCGAAGCCTTATGTGCTGGAACTCCGGAGTCAGTACACATAGTCTCAAACATTCTCCATACCCGAATAAAAGCTAGAGAGGTAGAAGTCTTACAGGCCCGCAACAGAGTGGAGATAACCTCCTCCTTATAACCCTTCTTCCTTAGTCATCACCGCTCAAAAGCCAGGCCGCTAGACAAAAGCGATCCGCCTGATTGAAAAATGCTGGACACTGTCGGAGCAGGTTTGGCATGTCTCAGAGGCCACTCTGGCGCCACGAGGACGACCGACCTCCTGTGGAGTTCTATTCTGAGTACCTTTCCCACCAGAGGCCAAGGTGGGAACACGTAAAGGAGGACATCGTGAGGCCAGGGTAGGACCAGTGCATCCATTCCTTCTGAGCAGTGCTCCCTTCTGCAGCTGAAGAATCTGGGGCCTTTGCATTGCTCAGAGTAGTCATCAGGTCTAAGTGAGGGACCCCCCCACTTGTGCACAATCAAATCCATCGCTGCTCCGGACCACTCCCACTCTCCGGGTCTAGATGCTGACGACTCAGGAAGTCTGCTTGAGTGTTCTCCTTCCCCGCAATGTGGGAGGCCGCTATCCGTTCCAGATGCCAGCAAGCTAGCAGCTTGCTGGCTTCTAGGGCAACCGGACAACTCCTGGTGCCCCCCTGGTGATTGATGTAAGCTACCGTGGTGGAATTGTCGGAGAGGACTTGCACAGCTTTGCGATGGATCAAGGGCAGAAAAGTCTTGAGAGCCAGACAGACCGCTTGGGTCTCCAGACGATTGATATGCCACTGAGACTGGATTGGGGTCCATCGTCCCTGGGTAGACTGATTGTGACACACCGCTCCCCAGCCGGAGAGGTTGGCATCTGTTGCCACAACAATCTACTGAGGTGTCTGCAAGGGAATCTCCTTAACAGGTGGGCAAGAGAGAGAGCCACCACTGCATGCTGTCAATGGTAACATCGGAAAGTGGTAAGGGTGTCTGAAACCCTTCCGAGACCTTTCTGCAAAGGACGCATATGCGCAAAGGCCCAGGGAACCAAATCTATAGTTGAAGCCATAGTGCCCAGAACCTGGGGATAATCCCAGGCCGTGGGACCATAAGAGATAATAGATGTTGGACTTGACCCATGAGCTTGAGTGCACGGGCCTCAAGTAACAGAACTTTGCCCACACAAGTGTCGAAGCATACGCCTAAGAATTTGAGGACCTGAGAGGGTTTGAGGTTGCTCTTTGAAAAATTAACTATCCACCCGAGGGAGGTGAGAACCGACAAGACCCAGTTGACCGCTATCATGCACAGGTCCTCCGACTTTGCCCAAATGAGCCAGTCGCCCAGGTATGGGTGGACTAGGACTCCCTCCCACCGGAGGAAGGCCGCCACTACCACCATGATCTTGGTAAATGTGCATGGCGAGGTGGCAAGACTAAACGGGAGTGCTCGAAACTGAAAATGTCATCCCAGGATGTCGAGACGAAGAAATCTCTGGTGTTCTTGGTGGACCGGAATGTGAAGGTAGGCCTCAGTCAGGTTGAGAGAGGCAAGGAACTCCCTTGTAGAACCGTCGCTATGACTGCCCTCAGGGTCTCCATCCAAAAATGGGGAACCTTGAGGGCCTTGTTGACTATCTTGAGGTCCAGGATCGGTCGAAAGAAGCCGTCCTTTTTGGGGATGACGAAGTAGATGGAATACTGGCCGGATCTCTGTTCCTGGAAGGGGACCGGGACTATGGCACCGAGTGCTTGAAGCCTGTCGAGAGTCTGGCACACCGCTGAGCGCTTCCGAGTTCCGCAGGGAGAGATCAAGTAGAGGTCCAGGAGATGCCGAGCAAACTCTAACACGTAGCCTCTTTCGATTACTTCGAGGACCCACTGATCCGAAGTAATTTTGGCTCATTCCTCAAGAAACAGGGACAGCCGACCACCTAAGTCTGGAATGGAGGAATGGGCCGGCCGTATCTCACTGTGAGGACTTTGCAGCGGTGCCTTGATGGGTACCGACTCGGAAGGGCCGTCTACCCCGAAAGGAGTGAGACCATGCTGAAGACCTAGTGGAGGTGTTTCGTTGAAAAGCTCCACGCGGCTTGTTGTACCTGTGCTGCCCCCGGAAATGAGAGCGCGACGGAAAAAAAGGATCTGGGCTGCTTGGGGCGGTCCTCTGGTAAGCTTATGAACCTTGTTGTCACCCAAGGATTTGATAAGCTGGTCCAGGTCTTCGCCAAAAGGTAACTTACCCTTGAAGGATAGAGTGCCCAACTGCGATTTAGAAGAGGCGTCTGCAGCCCAATCGCCTGGCTGACACCACTGAGACCATAGCAATGGCTTGCACCCTGAGGAGATCTTAGAGAGCATCAGCCCCATACACAATCGCGCCTTCCAGCCTGCCTGTTCCACCTCTGCAGATGGGAGGTCCTGGCTACTGAGTAATTGTTGAACCCACCTGAGGCTTGCCTGCTGCATGACACTGCTACAGACTGTGGAGATCGAACCCCGAGCTCCGCCAGGAATGAGGGGTTCCAACTCCTCCCCTCTGGAACAGACGTACCACCTGAGGGTCATCACCCTCCAAAGAAAAGGAATCAGAATCAACATCAATATGGAACTCATGCCCTATGACATACGCATGGAGTCCTACACCCCCAAGTTCAAAAAAAAATTGAAAACCTGGCTTTTCCAGCAAGCCTATCCCCTGACACCATCCAATTCATAATTATTCAGCAACCTACGATTAAGTATGCTCCACGACCTCGACCAAGAATGCCCACGACCACCGATTTATGCCTTGACGTTTTTGACGACGACTGATGCTTTGTATATAGTTTTATGCATGTTATATTTATAGTTTCTCCCTATTTATTGACCTATTAAGTTGCATTGCCTCCTTCCCCGGTTATTTGTATTGTTATCTGTTATTTGTAAGGGCGCTGCCCATAAGTTTTTTGTTCTTTGTGAACCGATACGATGTGCGAACGGCTATCGGTATATAAGAGACGTTAAATAAATAAATAAATAAATCCTGATCTCCTGGAAAAGCAGGGTCCTCCTGTAAAAAAACCTGATCCTGATCTGCATTCTCTTGAGGAGTTGCAGGGACTGGATACAATGTTGGAGGAAGCTCCCCCTCCCCCACAGCCCTTGCCTGAGCTGCAGCACATGTGCTTAAGATGGCTGCTGTCCCTGCACTGAGGGAGAAAGGATCAGCTCTGAGCTCCTATGGAGCCTGATGTTTTTGAGCCCCACGAGGCTTGGCTGTTGCTGCAGACCCTGAAAAAGAGCTGCCAACCCCCCCCCCCCCCCACTGGAAGGCACCTTGAGCAAATCCCAGTCCTAGAAAACCGTGCAGCAGATTCCTCACATGCTATACACCAGGATGGCCGCGGCATGGTGGGGGGGAAAAACTGCTCACAAAACACAAAATCGGCCAACAACACAGCGATTCAGGTGGGCAGGGGTCCTGGATTGCAGCTGACCAAACAAGGAATTTTTTTTTTACACAGTGCTTAGACACACACGGATGAAGAGAGGGACTGGACCACCAGTAATCACTTCCCCTGCTGCTTACCTTGCTGGAGCCTGCAATGAAAAGCGTGGGTAATCTATGCCTCCGATGGTCTTTTTTTTTTTCAAAGAAACGAGCTGAGGAATGGGAGCCTCTCTGCTAAAAGACCTGAGGCAGGCGCGAAAAGGGGGAGTGACTGGACCACCAGTATCACCCCTTTAAGCCAGGCAAGTGGTCACCGGGAAGAGGGGTCCCAGACTGAGTACTCAAGGGGAAAATCCCCCCTGGAACCCTATAAGAGCTGTGAGACAGAGCTGTCTCACATAGACAAGAAGTTTGATTCCCTTCAAATTCTTTTTTTTTTTTACATATAGAAATTAATCAATACTTGCTTGATCCTGGAAACAATCAGAAGGAGAAAGAAAGAAATCACCACAGTGTGGAAAACAGAGAAAGCTAGGGAACCGCAGGTTCAATTGCCTGCCTCTGCTGGGAGACAGAGAAATACTGAAGGGACGCAGAGTGAGCACTGTCCTGATATAGGATACCTTTTCAGTTTTTCTCTGTCTCCCTCTGCTGGACAGGAGGCTCAACCCACTGTCTGGACTGATCTGGGTACGTACAGGAAAATCTGGGTTGACAGAGGTTGAGTGGCTTGGAGCCACTGAGATTTCAAAGTCCATTGAGTTATTATCATGGCCAATCTGGCCATAGGAGTAACATGGACCGTGGAAGCCATGTGGCCCAGCAATGGTAGGAATTGACGGGCTGAAGCTGTGTGTTTTGTGCGCAGAGTCGTAGCTAGCTTGGAAAGTGTGTATGCACGGCCGTTGGGCAGGAAGGCCTTTGCCACTGTGGTGTCCAAATCTGCTCCAATGAAAGTCAGGAGGGTGAGATGGAATCAGGTGGGATTTTTGGTAGTTGATGAGAAATCCCAAAGAGTGCAGCAGATTGATAGTGAGCTTGAGGGTGTCGAGAGCTCCTTGCTTGGATTGGCTCTTGATGAGCCAGTCGTCCAGGTAAGGAAAGACGTGTATGTTTTTCTTGAGTAGATGGGCCATAGCCACTGCTAGGCACTTGTAAATACACAGGGTGCCGAGGCAAGTCCGAAAGGCAGGACCCGGTACTGAAAGTATTGATGTCCCACTAGGAAACACATGATGTGGGAATACTGGAATGTGAGCATAAGCGTCTTGAAGATCCAGAGAACAGAGCCAATCTCCTTTTTGCAGAAGGGGAAGCATGGTGCCCAAGGACACCATCCTGAATTTTTCTTTTTGTAGAAATTTGTTGATATGGGGCGGAGGCCGCCTGATTTCTTTGGAATGAGAAAATAGCAGGAGTAGAACCTCTGCCCTGCTATGCCCAGGGAACAGGTTCCACAGCCATGGCGCCCAGAAGGGTGGATAGTTCTGACTCTAGAAGACTTGTGTGATCTTTTTGAAACCACAGAGGATTGGGTGGGGAGTCCGGGGTACCATGAGGAAGTTTAGATGGTATCCCTGTGTTATGATGGATATAACCTATTGGTCTGTGGCAATGTTGAGCCAGTTGATTATGAAGTGGTGAATTCGACCTCCAACTGGCAAATCTGGATCTGGATTTGTAGAGCGGCTGCTATTCTCTGGATAGATCTCAAAATCCAGAGGCTTGGCCTGTTTGCAGTGGTGGCTGAGGCCTGGATGTCTTAGGCTGTCGAGGATGTGCTCTCCTGAGAAGGCCTGGTTCGCCTTGCGTGAGATGTAGGTGTGTAGTATCTGTGTGGGCGATAAAATGATTTTCTAGGGTCCCTTCTGGTGGATCTCCTTGCAGAGGTAGGGGCCTTGGTAGTAACTGTAGATAATTGCCGCAGGGTTTCATTGTGGTCTTTTAATTGAGCCACTGCGTCTTGTATCTTGTCTCCGAATAGGTTTTCACAGGTACATGGCAAATCAGCAAGTTTGTCTTGGACTTCAGGTGTCAAGTCAGAAGCTTTCAGCCAGGCCCACCTCCTGGTGCTGATTCCCATTGCCGACAAGCGAGAAGCTGTTTCAAAGGAGTCGTAAGCAGCACAAACCTCATGTTTCCCAGCCTCAAGGCCTTTCTGTAGTATGGCATTGAGACTTTCTTGCTATTGTTGGGGAAGAGCGTCGGCTATTCCCTGAACCTGCTTCCAGAGATTCCTTTGATACTGTGTCATGTAAAGTTGGTATGCAGCTATGCGTGACACTAGCATAGAGCCCTGAAACATCTTGTGACCCAAAATATCAAGGAATTTTGGTCTTTACCAGGAGGTGTTGAAGAGTGAGGTCGCAGTCTTCTGGCCTTCTTCTGTGCAGACAACCACCACCGATTGATGAGGTAGTTGTAGCTTTTGGAATCCAGGAATATGTTGGATCAGATAAGTTGCATATGTCCTCTTATTAACTGGCTAGACAGTACAAGGATGCTCCCAGAGACGATGCTGGAGATCCACTAGCACTTTGTGGACAGGGATAGCCATAACTTCTTTCGGAGCATCAACAAATTGGAGAACTTCAAATGTTTTGTGGCGTGTGTCCTCCTCTGTAATCAGTTCAAAGGGGATTGTCTCTGACATCTCCCTTACAAAATTAGCGAAGGAGAGATCTTCTGGGGGAGATTTTCTCCTTTCTTCCGAAGGAGATGGTTCTGATAAGATGTCCTCCGTGGATGTATCTGTGTCAACATCTTCCCATGTGTCAGAAAAGGTCTCTAGTCGAGATCCTGCGGGAGGGAAGAAGGTTGGTACTGTTGGACGTGTTGGCACCGCTGGACCCTTCAATGGCCTCGATGGAAGATGCGGTGGCCCCGGTGTGGGTATCAACGGCACCGAAGGCAAATGTGGGCCTCTCTGTCCCGAGAGCCCTGATGGACCAGGCATCGGTTCCAGCATCAGTGGAATCTGTGTTGAAAGGGGACTGGAGTCCATACCTTCGTCCTCCGAGGATCCCGGAATGGGAATCGGGACTTTCAGAGACTTTGCTGGTTGCTTTGGCATCTGTGGCCCGGGCTGTGTTGGAAGGGCACTGATGAGTGCATCCAGTCTGGTTAGCAACGGTGTAAATATCGATGGCTCCGGGGTCGGTATGGGGGCCGGCATTGATGGCTGTAAGTCTCGAAGAGCATCGAGCACTGCCTGGCGGATGAAACCATCCAGTTCCTCCCTGAAAGCTGGTATAGATATCGCAGCTACAGGCGGAGACAGGCTAGGTGCTACTGGCACCTCCACAGGGACTTGTGGGGGCTCGGTATCTGGCACAGATATTGGTGGGGATTGCCTTGATTTTTCGGGTGCTAACGGCTCCTCTACCCGTGTCCTCTTCGCAAGCGGCTCGATAGCCATCGAGGCCGGTGCGGTGTTGGTGCCGGCACCAGGAGTAGACTCGCATCTGTCCTGGTGTCGGTGCTTCCCTCAGTGCTCGGTCTGGTCTTTCTCCAGCACCGAGGAAGATGATACAGATGCCTTAGACTGAGTCAGTGACAGACTGTCACCGCTGCCCTAGTGCTCCCGGTGAGGCATGATGACTAATTTCTTCGATGCTCCTGCCGGTGACGATTAGGTTGACGTCAATAGAGTCAGCTTGATTTTAAACAGGGTCTCCAATTTGTCGAGGTGAGCCCGCCTACCCTTCAGAGTCATCTGGGCACAACTTGGGCAGTGAGAAACGTCGTGTAATGAGCTGAGGCACAGCACACAGACATCATGTGGGTCGGTAATTGACATGGTACGGGGGCATTCCGAACATTTTCGGAAACCTGTTGCCATGATGGCAGAGGTTGAGGCCCAAAAACGGTCGATGGCCTGCGGACACCGAAAAAGGTAGGGGCAGAAACCGACCGGGGACAGTGAACTTTACTCACCGAGCGATGAAAGCAATATCGCGATGGGAGACCCCCATGAGGGAACTTTTTAATGAAGTAATCTTCAAGTTTTTTCCGTGAGGAAACTTGTGTGAGAGAATTCTCACAGAGCTCCTAACCGCGAGGCAAACTGCAGCAGGGAAAAAAAAGAGACTGAAGGGAGACCCCTGTGGCTATAGGGATTATGGCATGCTAGGCATGCTCAGTGTGTCAGTCAAAAGTTCTAGAAACTTTGACAGAAAAGTTTTCTGTGATAGGGCTCCGTCCAGTGACATCACCCACATGTGAGGACTACCATCCTGCTTGTCCTGGGAGAAAAACCGTAACATGGTCCAATACGGTTCTAAACCAGGAGGGATTTCCCCATCTTCCAAGGAATGTGTATCCTCCTCTTCGTCCGTGCCATCTGGGTCCCTGCCATGGACACCCTTGGTGAGGAGAGGCATGCCTCGAGGTCTGATGATAGACTGGGAGAGGGAGGGCTTACCGGCTGAGGTTCTGTCCAGACAGGGGCAAGTGAGGGTAGCAGATTGTGCCTGTACGAAGGCTTGAAGGCCCTGGAAAAATTCCACCCATGAGAAGGCAGCCGGGTCCTTGTCTAGCCCAGAAGGTACTAGGATAGGTGCCACTGAATTTCCCTCTCCCATGGATGACCCAGTCCCGGGAGTACTTAGATTCGGCGTACTTCCAGTTAAGGCTGTGCCTAATCCATTCTTTGAATGGGAGGAGCCGGGCTTAGCAAAGTCCTGTGAGGCCATCTCTTCCTGGACTTCCTCACAGTGCTGAAATGTTGGAATCCAAGTCAGACTGTGAAGCCCTAATATGACAAGCAGCACAGAGAGAAAGGCACTTATGTTTCTTTGCTGCTGGAGCCATTGGCGGAGGTAATTCTGTGTTCTGTTGGCTCATGCTTAAAATTTTATGCCCACAGATTTTGGGTGCCTAGGCGGGACGCGGCGAGGCACATGCATAGCCTGTGCACCCGGCTTTACCTGTATTCTGCACTTAGTAGGTTGTACGCATGTATCATTATGTGCACAGTGCTTGCGCAGAGCCGACGCACTATGTGTACCGACGTTCTATGGAGAACAATACTGCATGAACAAGGAAGTGTGCAAGATGGTGCCACCGCAGCCTACTACGCAGTGTACCAACCAAGCCTAAAGCGGGGCTTAGCCCACCAGAGGGACCACTCAACCCGCTCGGACGTCCACTTCCCCTTATCTCAACGGAATGAGGCCGATGCTGGTTCGGCACACCAAGCTAGGAGACCGGAAGAAGTCTTACCCAAACCCCTCCAAATGTCTCTGAATCGGGAAGTAAATCTCTCTCTCTTTTTTTTTTTTTTTAAAAAAAAACTTACCTGCGCTCAGCGCTTTCTGGCTGAGTACAGAGATGTTCTCCGGCTGTGGGGGAAGGTGGCTTTGGCTGTCACCGCCACGCTCAGCTTCCTGCACCTGCTGCCTTTCAGCTGCTTAAGCAGCAAAGTCCACGCCGGGAACCAGCTACTGGGCCAAGGCACACTTCTGAGGGATCTCGGAAAGCGCCTCAGGAATTTTCAACTGGGGGAGGGACCTTTAGGTATCACCGCAGGAGAGCGGGGCTGAATTTTTTTCTTAAATTTAAATGTAAAATTTCTCCTTCCAAAAAGTACAGCAATCCCCATAGGGAGAGGTACGTCCACCATCTTCTGGAGACGGAGAAATACTGAAGGGCTGAGGTCACTGGAGGGGTGTATCTAGGGTGACATCAGCTTTGAAATCTGACTCAAGTCTCCATCTGCTGGCAGGGGAGCATAACCCATTGGTCTTGAGTCCATCTGGCTACATGCTAGGAAAAATAAGAATTTCTCAAGTTAAAAGTGCTAGAAAGCAAGATACATTAAGAATTTGTGCTAAAAAAAAACAAAACAAACCAAAAAAAAAACCCCACTATGAACAATCTTCTTTTTCTGTGGCATTACATACTGCTGTGTTTTCTATAAAGCTGATTTCTGACTAACAAAAAGCTATTTCAGCAGGTAGAAATTTGGTTAAGTTACCCTAAATTTCACAGATCTTAATGAAAACAGAAATCAAGAAGTTGGATTTTTGATTATAAACTAGAACATCCAGGCTATTTTCTAACTTCACTGTTACAAAGCACAAGATATCTCGGTGTTACAGATGAGACCTCCTACCTGTTGATGTTATGACACATGCGCGGTATAAGCTTGGCTAGGAACATGAGGGATTCCCAATGTGGAGCATCTTTGCTGGATATCCCACATACGTAGCTGTATGAGCGACAGTCACCCTGTGGAAAGAAAACAATTTTAAGCAATGGTCTTGTTGCTTTTCGCCCTAAAGCAAGAAATCTAGTGTTAATGCTAACTGCTAGTTTTAAAAAAACAAGTCTAATGAATCCAGATAGAAGAAAGGCACTCAAATAGCACTTTTGTGGGAGCCAGCTCGAAAGTCACTCACACTGATGTGCTCCCCTCTTGTGGGTGTGCAGCATTATTTTGTTAGGGGACTTGTAGGTTCTGTGATGGGTACATATACAGCTGGGCAAGAAACCTTAAATGCATGTTGCATGCTAGCCATGAAACACATCAGACAACCACCAGTGTTTACATTTTTACCTCACAAGGCAACTAAAGAACATGGAGCACTGTAACAGTGCTGAAATACTTTGAAGGTTACTCGGGCAGTTGTTAGCTCAACCCACTGCATCAAGCTTGGTCAAGATGTATTTGTACTATGCAGAGTAAACAATTCCGAGCATAATACAAAAATATGGAATGGTTCCAAATTTTATTTAAAAATATTTCTAACTGGTTGCCTGAGGCAGCTTACAATAAATCAGTTAGAAAAACTAAAACATTAAAAAAAAAATCTCCCAGACCTCCCAGAGTGGAAAGCTCATAACAGTTCTCAAAAGCAAATCAAAATTTCTGTGTAGCCATCAATATTATTTCAAAACATGCACAAAATGTTAAAACCCACCCCAAATCAGTTAAAAATGTTAATGAGCCATAATTTGTAAATTTTAGCAGCTCCCCTGCAATTCTCCTGATCCCTTTGGGGACCCCTTCTTTGCAACTTCATAAATTGTCTTACATGACATAAGATCAGCTCATTCATGGCATGTTCAAGGTCATTCCTGAAGTAACAGCTAATATGGACCAATCAGATCCACTAAATGCTAGGTAGATTTGTTGCCCTTGCTAACGCAGCTTGAAAGTATGTCAAAAATAACTGCTGAACTGTTAAAACAGTTTAAGCCCTGCACAAGAAGTTCAATAGCTTTATATGTGGTCTTCCAAAATAAGCGCACAGTGCAGAAAGAATATAAGAAAATTGGTTCTTACCTGCTAATTTTCATTCCTGTAGTACCACGGATCAGCCCAGACTCCTGGGTTTTGCCTCCCCTCCAGCAGATGGAGACAGAGAAATTTTAACGGACCCTGTCGTATACCCCTGAGGTGCCACCTAGAGTCTGTCAGTATTACACTATACCCAAGTAGAATGAGAATAAATCCATAACTTACACATGAACAATCTCCCCCCAAAGAGCAGAGGTAATAAAAAACATGTAACTGAAGAAACCAAATCATGCCCAATAATTCTTACCCTAAAAAAGGGGGACATTATGTAACTCGTAGAAAAAAGATTGTTAGCTACCGACTGAGCGGACTCTCCCTATAACACCATGGGTGGGACTCTGGGATGATCCGTGGTACTATAGGAACGAAAATTAGCAGGTAAGAACCAATTTTCCTTTCCCTGTAAGTACCTGGATCAGCCCAGACTCCTGGGATGTGTACCAAAGCTTCCCTAACCAGGGTGGGACTGAGAGAGTCCCGCTCGGAGCACACTAGCTCCGAAGGAACCGGGTTCCGGGGTCCGAACGTCCAGCCGATAATGCCTTGCAAAAGTATGTGCAGATTTCCAGGTAGCCGCCCTACAAATCTCTTGAGGCGCCATCTGTTGGCATTCCGCCCACGAGATCGATTGCGATCACGTAAAATGAGCCTAAAGTCTGACCGGAATCGGACGACCCTGCAGGAGATATGCCGAAACAATAGCCTCCTTCAGCCAATGTGCAATTGAGGCCATCGAAGCCTTATGACCCCTCCTGGGTCCACTCCATAAGATGAACAGATGGTCCGAGACACGAAAATTGTTCGTAACCTCCAGGTAACGCAACAACACCCTCTTTACGTCCAGCTTCCATAAATCTCTGGCCTCTGGCGTAGAAGAATCCATATCCGCAAAAGGAAGCAAGCTCCACTGTCTGATTCAAATGAAAGGAAGAGACCACCTTCAGGAGAAAAGAGGGAACTGTTCGTAAGGAAACTCCAGAAGCAGAAAACCGCAAGAAAGGCTCCCTGCAAGATAATGCCTGAATCTCTGAAATATGCCTTGCTGATGAAATAGCCACTAGAAACACGACCTTCAACCTTTACAGTTGCCCGTTTCAACGGCTCAAAGGGAGCATCACAAAGTGCATGGAGAACCAAATTTAATTTCCATGAAGGACAGGGATTCCGGACTGGAGAGCGCAAGTGTTTAACTCCTCTCAGAAACCGAGCCATGTCCGGATGAAAGGATAGCGTAACCCCCTGCACTTTACCTCAAAAACAGTCCCTGAGGGAATTAAAAGCCAAGCCCTTGGACAACCCCGCCTGTAAGAACTCCAGAACCTCCGGAACTGAGGTCCTGGACAGTTGCACGTCATGGTCCAAAAACCAGGCTTCAAACACTCCCCAAACTGTAACGTATGCTCTGGAAGTAGAAGTTTTACGGGAGTGCAAGAGTGTGGCAATAACCGCAGGAGAGTAACCTTTCTTCTTCAACCTCTGCCTTTCAAAAGCCATGCCGCTAAACAGAAGCGATTTACCTCTCCGAAACAAACGGGATCCTGACGCTGGAGATGCGGAGACGTTCGAAACCTCAGCGGTCCGTCGACAGCCAGATTCAGAAGATCTGCAAACCACGGACGCCGTGGCCACTCTAGAGCCACGAGAATCACTTTGCCCGTATGAACTTCAATTCGACGCAATACCTTTCCGACCAACAGCCACGGCGGAAAGACAAAAAACAAGACGTCCCTGGGCTAGGGAAGGACCAGGACATCCACTCCCTCTGCTCCTGGTTCCCGTCGCCGACTGAAGAAGCGAGGAGCCTTTGCATTTCAAAACGTGGCCATGAAGTTCATGGACGGTATGGTCCAGCACTTGCACAGAAGATGAAGGCGTCGTCTGAGAGAGCTCCCACTCCCCTGGATCCAACTGGTGACGACTGAGGAAAATCGGCTTGCACATATTCTACCCCAGCGATGTGGGAGGCCGCAATCTTGTAGAGGTGTTGCTCCGCCCAGGTAATCAACAGCTGTGCTTCCACTGCCACTGGATGACTCCTGGTTCCTCCCTGACGATTGATGTAAGCCACCATCTTGGCATTGTCGAACAGTATCCTCACTGACCGACCCTCTACTAAGGGTAGGGAGGCCTGTAGCGCCAAACGAAGCGCCCTGGTCTCCAAACGATTGATCGACAAGGAGGATTCCATCTTTGTCCACTGACCTTGTACCGCCGACCCTAGGCACACTGCTCCCCATCTGGAGAGACTGGCATTGGTAGTTACCACTATCCATGAGAGAATCTCCAAATCCACTCCCCGACGCAGGTTGTCCCGGACAAAGCCACCAGAGGAGACTAGAGCACGCCGAGTCCATCCGTGGCAAGCGAAGCTGAAAATGCTCGGAAAGCGGATTCCAGCGGGAGAGCAATATGGATTGAAGAGGACGCATATGCGCAAATGCCCATGGGACCAGTTCGAGTGTGGAAGCCATCGATCCCAGATCCTGCAAATAATCCCAGGCCCTGGGCCAAAGCAAGGACCTCAAGGAGTCCACCTGAGTGACAAGCTTGGATAGTCTTTCTTCGGTAAGAAAAACCTTGCCCAAGACGGTATTGAACCGGGCGCCCAAACATTCCAGAGACTGTGAAGGAACCAGATGACTCGTTGGGATTGACCACCCAACCTAACGAGGTCAGCCTCTGTAGTACCCTCTAGACCGCCACTCTGCAAAGTTCTTCCGACTTTGCTCGAATTAGCCAATCGTCCAGGTAGGGTGCATCAAGTATGCACTCCTTTCACAGAGCTGCTGCCACTATCACCATCACATTGGTGAATACCCTGGGTGCCGTCGCCAGGCCGAATGGTAGGGCGCAAAATCAGAAATGTTGTCAGAGGATCGCGAACCGTAGATACTTCTGATGATCCGGACGGATGGGTATGTGCAAGTAAGCTTCCGTCAGGTCCAGCGACGCCAGAAACTCTCCCTTGTGCACAGACGCTATTACTGAGGGCAGAGTTTCCATCTGAAAAAAAGGTACCTTTAGCGTCCGATTGACCCTTTTCAAATCGAGGATGGGGCGAAAAGTGCCTTCCTTTTTCGGCACAATGAAATAGATGGAGTAACTCCCTTGCCTGAGCTCTCCTGTGGGAACCGGAACGAAGGCACCCAGAGCATGCAAACGCTGTAGAGTCTCCTGCACCGCTCGCCACTTTTGATGGTATGAGCACGGAGAAATCATGTAGTGGTCGGGGACTGGATGAGCAAAATCTAGAGTGTAGCCGTGTTCTATTATATTTAGGACCCATTGATCCGATGTCACGGTGGTCCATTCCTCTAGGAACAAGGACAACCTGCCCCTAATTCTTGGAACCAAAGAGTGAACTGGTCTCGCTTCATTGTGTGGACTTGGGACCCCCTTGAGTTTTGGCGGCCTTGTCCTTGGCAAAAGGACGATCCGGCAGACCACGAGGAGCGAAAACGTCAATTCCCCCGAAACCTCGCCCACTGAGGAAAGGAGCCTCTCGTCCTGGGCCTATCCCTCCGGCAGTTTATGGACCTTGTTCTCCCCCAGTGACTTTATCATATCCTCCAATTGCTGTCCGAAAAGCAGTCTCCCCTTATAGGGCAGAGAACCCAACTGTGCTTTAGAGGAAACATCCGCCGACCAATTCCACAGCCATAGGAGTCGGCGGGCGGAGACCGCTGAGATCATTGTCCGTCTGGACGTCCTCAAAAGATCATAAAGCATGTCCGCACTGTAAGCCACTGCGGCCTCCAGCTGCCCGGCCTGCTGTGTCTGCATGTCTGAAAGGGCTAAAGCTGTCTGCAAATCCTGCACCCAGAGGAGACAGGCCCGTAGCACGAAACTGCTGCACATGGAGGCTCGGACACAGAGAGCTGACACTTCGAATATCTTCTTAAGCTGTACCTCCAACTTATGGTCCTGCAAGTCCTTTAAAGCCGTGGCTCCCATCACTGGGATGGTAGTCTTCTTTGTCACTGCTGACACAGCAGAGTCCACCTTAGACACCTTGAGGAGATCCAGCGCGTCCTCTGGAAGCGGGTACAACTTGTCCATAGCACGGCTTACCTTCAAACCCAGATCAGGAGTGTCCCACTCCCTAAACAAGAGGTCAGTCACCGACAAATGAAATGGGGAAAAACCAAGCCGGACCTCGGAGCCCCACCATCACCGAATCCATAGCGCCAAAACAGGAATCTTCCTGAGGGACCTCAATCCCTAGCTCTTCCAGGATGGCCGAGATAAGGGGTCCCAATTCGTCCTTCCGGAACAAGTGAACCACCTTGGGATCATCACCCTCCTCTGGGGGCAATCCCACATGCTTGGTCGGCTGGAGCTGGTTATCCAGGTCCACATTTGGTCCCTGATCAGGAGCTGGTGGGGGAGACTCCCTCTCATCCAACTGGTCAGACGAGCTGCTTCCACCGGACAGACAAAGGACCTAAGCGGGCGCTTGTCCTTAGGTCCTCCGCTGTCTTTTGGCGCCTGAACCTGCTTTCAGGCCGAGGAGGACCCTTCCCCAGGCCCAGCTGACACTGCTGCCTTGTGGCCCTGAGATTTTGCAGCCCTGCCAGCCTTGAAAGCCTTGTGCATTAAAAGCACAAAATCCGAGGTGAACGAGGAAGAAGACCCCTCAGAATCGTCCCCGGCGTCGTCCACTGAAGAATCATGCGCAGCCCCCTCCAAATCGGCCCTCCCAGGAGCACTAGGCCATGGTGACAACGGGGGAGGGGAAAGCCCTCTCCCTATAGCAGCTTTCTCCTGTTCCCTAAAAGTCCTCAAAATGGCCTCTGTTCCCACACTAAGCAGGAACGGATCCGGGGCCTGACGCGGCAACACGGGCTTCTCAGCCCTCCAATGCGATCATGAGCCACTGCCCTTAGATTTCGTCGGCGCTGCAACCCCCCCGATGACCCTTTGCCCCCCAACAAACACTCCGTGCAAATACCGGCACAGGAGAGCCGCGCACGCTGCTGCACGCAGCACAGACCACACCACATGGCATGAGCAGCGGGCTAAATTTAGGACGGTGGGAGAGAAGAGCGGCAAGAACAAAAACAAAGAATGCGATCAGGAGCTGTCCACGGTCTGAATCAATTCGGCTGCTGAACACCGCGCGAAGAGAAAGCTAGGCCGGCAGAGCAGGGAAAAGTCCCTGAGTAAAAATTGAACTTTACTTTTTCTTTTTTAAACCTATGAAAGGTCCTCCTGAGGGTGAGTGACCTGGGCTCCCCAGTATCACCCTCAGCCGTGGGCAGTCACAGGGTTCTCAACCCTCTGCTCCGGAGCCTCTACTACCAGGGGGGGATGGTTCCACCAGGACCTAGCAACCCCCTGGGAGGCTTAAAAGGAGTCCTAACCGGAAGATCCTAACTTCTTTCTCTTTTATTTTTTTAAGGAGTACTATCAGACCAAAAATCTGAAATCCAAAATCTAAATCCTGACACTAACTACCAGACTAAAGGGATGCACCTCCACCATCTGCTGGAGACAGAAAAATACTGACAGACTCTAGGTGGCACCTCAGGCGTATACGACAGAGTCCGTTAAAATTTCTCTGTCTCCATCTGCTGGAGGGGAGGCAAAACCCAGGAGTCTGGGCTGATCCGGGTACATACAGGGAAGATTCACTTTAAAGCAACCATTAACTCAATCGGGTCTGGCATGCAGAAGCAGAGCATTCCAGGAAAGAAGGGCTGGCACACAGGTACCAGATGCATGCTGCTTTCTGACCTCAACAACAAAGGACCAACTCCGGGCATCAAAAAGCCCATAGGGGACATCTCACTCTTTCCATAAACGCACTGAAAATGCTTAGAAAAATAGCTTCAAGATCCCAGTTTCCTCAAAACCCCTAGGGCCAAAGATAATGAAGAGAACCGGCATTCTTTTCTTTTAATATAAAGGTGCTTTTACTAAGGTTAAGGAACATACTAAGTTGAATACACATGTTCTCTCATTTGTTGATACAAAAATAGCATAATTTTGCTAATCCTTCAAGATCCTTTGGTCAGTGGGTGCCATCCTCCCCATTTCTACAAGCAGCTTCTGCTTCTGGTCAGAAAGCCAGCACTAGAGCTTCCAGGGGGTCCCACATAGGCATTATCTGATTTTGCACAGTCATACATTTCACAGCAGGGGGGGGGGAGGGGAGGATGTGGCTTTGTTTTCCATGGTGATTGTGTCCCTTTCCCAGCCCACATATAAACAAGAGCCATGCAGGAGATGAACAAGCTAAATGCAGCCAGAGTGCATCACAGTTAATAAGAGCTGGAACTGCATCTTTCTCCATCCCCCCCCCACACCCCTGATCCCATTTTTGCCTCCTTTCCAATTTCCTCTCCTTTCATTCTCCCAGATTCCATTTTTGATGACAAACTGACCATTTTCTAAGCCCTCCACCAGGCACGCCTTCCATTCACAGTCTAGGACGCCACTAACCTGTACCCCCACAGTTTTGATCGGCAGCAAGAAGGCATTCAGTGAATGTAGGCTTGTGATTTGCATCAGCTTCTCCTGGTCCTCCTCAGTTGTGCAGGCTCTGACCCGCTGCAGCAGTGTGTGTGGCTGCGAAACAAGGGTGTAACATCATTTTATGAACTCTTGAACATGAGGCACATTCATGAGAAATGTTGCCAGAGGATGTGGTTAGTGCAGTTAGTGTAGCTGGGTTTAAAAAAGGATTGGATAAGTTCTTGGAGGAGAAGTCCATTACCTGCTATTAAGTTCACTTAGAGAATAGCCACTGCCATTAGCAATGGTAACATGGAATAGACTTAGTTTTTGGGTACTTGCCAGGTTCTTATGGCCTGGATTGGCCACTGTTGGAAACAGGATGCTGGGCTTGATGGACCCTTGGTCTGACCCAGTATGGCATTTTCTTATGTTCTTAAATTCCAGCTTCAAGGCAATAACTCTAAACATTATATACCTTCTTGTTAAGGTTTAATGTATATGCAGAGGATAAGACCCTGGTGTATTTCAGTTACCTGTAGCACTAATATACCCTGAACAACAAAAAAAAAAGTACATATTCTCAAACTTTACTGTTTATTACTCATTTAAATGGCACTTTCACTACAGTGCCTCAGAGTAAAGGAAGAACTCATTCAATACAAAGATTAGATTTATAAATAACAGTTGCACAAAGGAAGAAAAAAATGAGAAATTACTACTTACCTGATAATTTCTTTTCCTTTAGGACAGACAGATGAATCCAGAACAAGTGGGTTATGCACCTCTACCAGCAGATGGAGACGGAGCAAACTGACGTCACAGTATATACACTCCTGTAGTGACATCAGCCTGCCAGTGTTCTCTTCAAAAGCGACTATGGACAGACTTGCAAAATTATTGATTAAAAACAAGTAACCATTTCAATACTCAGCCAACAAGCAACACCGAGCTCAGACAAGAATGTATAAACATAAGTCTAGGGACTGGATTAACACTTACCAGTAATTCCTGTAACACAGTCACACAAGAGGACCATAATGCAATCATTTGGCAGCAATGGGAGGGAAACTGGATTCATCTGACTGTCCTAAAGAAAAGGAAATTATCAGGTAAGTAGTAATTTCTCATTTCTTAGTGTTCAATCAGATGAATCCAGCATAAGTGGGATGTACCCAAGCTACTTCCGAACAGGGTGGTAGGCTGCTGCGGCTCAGTCAAAACCGCACATGCAAAGGCTGCATCCTCCCAGGCCTGCACATCTAGACATTAATACCTGGAAAAGGTGTATAAGGAGGACCATGTCACAGCTCGGAAAATGTCAACAGGGGATAACATTCTAACTTCTGCCCATGACACTGCTTGAGCCCTAGTGTAATGAGCCCTAACCTGACTAGATAACTGCTTCCTGGCATCCACGTATGCAGCCATGACTACCTCCTTAATCCAGTGAGCTATCGCAGCCCAAGAGGCCGGCCCCTCCCTGTCTAGCACCGCCAGGCGATCCAACTTCCGGAAAGGCTCAGAAACCTCCAGATACCTGACAATATGTCTCTTGACATCCAAGGGTCGCAACAGATAATACTCCTCTGCATCTCTCTCTCTGTCCAGAGATGGCAGGGAGATGGACTGATTTAAGTGAAACTCAATGACCACTGTCGGTAAAAAGGAAGGAACAGTACACACAGCTGTACCGCTCTGGAGTCACCTGAAGGAAAGGCTCATGGCAAGACAAAGTTTGGAGTTCGGAAATCCTATGCGCAGAGCAAATTTCCACAAGGAACACTGTTTTCAAGGTCAGTAACCTCAAGAAAAGGGTACACAGTGGTCTAAACATAGGCCCTGCCAAGAAATCCAATACGAAATTAAGACTCCAAAGGGGCACCGGAAACTGCAAGGGAAGACTAAGATGGTACACGCCTTTCAAAAAACGGGCCACATCAGGATGAGCTCTCACATGAAACAGGCGAGAGCCGCTACTTGCACCTTCAAGGAACTGAGAGCCAAGCCTTTATTCAAGCCATCCTGCAGAAATTCCAAAATGAGCAGAATCTTGACTCTAATATCACACCAGGCCTCAAATACTCTCCAAACCCATACATAGGCCAAGGAAGTAGAGAATTTTCTAGCTCTCAGTAAGGTGAAAATTACCACTGTAGAGCATCCCCGCTTCAGCTAGCGAGCCCTTTCAAGGGCCATACTGTAAGACAAAATCGAGTTGGATCTTCATGAAGGACAGATCCCTGCTGCAAAAAGGTCCTGTGTGTTGGAAGTTGAAGAGGGAAATCCACCAGGAGCCTCCGCAGATCTGCATACCATGGTCTCCTGGGTCAGTCTGGAGCTACCAAGAGCATCATCCCTCTGTGGCACTTAATCCTCCGAACCAATCTACCCAACATGGTCCATGGAGGAAAGGCATACAGTAACTGGTCTTCTGGCCACTCCTGCACTAGGGCATCGATTACCAATGACTTCGGATCTCTCCTGCGGCTGAAGAATCGCAGAACTTTCACACTGTGCGAAGTTGCCAGGAGGTCTAGAAATGGAAGACCCCAGAGGTCCAGAATCATCTGACCACGCCCACTCTCCTGGATCCAGTCTCTCCTTGCTGAGAAAGTCTGCCCTTTTCCTGCTGTGTGTGAGACTGAGGTCATCTGGGGATGCACTTCTGCCCATTCCATAAGTTGATCTATTTCCAGTGACACTTACCAGCTCTTTGTACCTCCCTGCTGATTGATGTAAGCCACAGTCGTTGCATTCTCTGATATTATTCAGACCGATCGACCTTGCAGCCTGTTGACAAATTATAAACATGCTAACCGGACCGCCCTAGATTCCAGCTGATTGATGTTCCAAGAGAGACTCTTCTGCATTCCAGCATCCTTGCGTTGTCAGCTCCTGACAGTGAGCTCCTCAACCAAGGAGACTTGCATCCATTTTCAGTACTAGCCACTCCAGTGGGGCTAGGGAGACTCCCCTCTTTAGATGATCCGCCTTCAGCCATCACTGCAGTTGGGAGGAGACCACCATCGGCAAGTGGAGCCAAACTGAATAGTTCTGAGACTGCAGGTTCCACTGAGACAGCCAGAAGCACTGCAGAGGACACATATGCACCCTTGCCCACCTTTAAGCCACTATTAAGCCAAGTACCTGCAGGTAAGACCACACGGTTGGGCGTAGTGTTCATCAGACGGAATTGCGCCAGCAACTTCTGAATTCGAGCTTCCAGCAGGAAACCTTGCCCAGCTTCGTGTCAAACCAAACCCCGAGGTAATCCAACAACTGAGCAGGTTGAAAACTTGGCCAGGTTCACTACCCAGCCGAGCTCCCACAACAGGGAAATAACCTTGAGAGTAACCAGATGGCTCTCTTCCAGTGACCTGGCGCAAATCAGCTAGTCGTCCAAATACGGGTGTACTAGGATTCCATCCTTTCTGAACTCTGCCTCAACTACTACCATTACTTTGGAAAAGGTTCTGGGAGTGGTGGCCAGACCAAAGGACAGTGTTCGAAACTGAAAGTGGCGACCCAGAACTGCGAACCGAAGGAAGCGTTGATATTCTAGTCAGATGGGAATGTGGAGGATATTCCTTGGACAGATTCAAAGAAGTCAAAAATTCCCCTGACTGTATAGCCATGATCACAGAGTACAATGTTTCCATGCGAAAATGCTTCACTCACAGATGACGGCTGATGCCTTTGAGGTTAAGGATGGGACAAAAAGAACCCTCTTTCTTTGGCACTACGAAATAAATGGAATATCGTCCCATATTTTCTTGAGACGTGGACACTAGGACCACAGTCTTCAGACTGAAGAGCCTTGCCAATGTACTCTACACTGCCTGCTTCTTCTGCAGGGAGACTCCATGAACACGACCCGAGGAACACTGCAAAACTCCATCGCATATCCTTCTTGTATCACCTCCAGGACCCACTGATTCAATGTGATCTCAACCCACCTCTGATAAAAGAAAGAGAAGCATCCACCTATCTCCTATTCCCGGGGGTGGGTCGGCAAACCTTCATTGGGAGGCTTGGAAGGTTCCACTACCTGAGCCTGTGCCCCTTCTGAGTTGTCGGGGATTAAAGGACTGAGACCTACTAAAGGATAGAGTCCTCTGAAAGGTCACTCCCTCTATAGGGTCGAAAACGCTTGGATCCTCTAGCACGACCTCTCATGGTAAAGTAGCACTGCACCTGCTTCTTATCCTCCAGCAAACGAGGAACTGGAGATTCACCCCACTTACTGGCCAGTTTCTCCAACTCGCTGCCAAACAAAAGCGAGGTTAGTCTTGGAAGTCACATCGGCCAACCAATTTCTCAACTGTAACTGACGCCTGGCTGCTACTATCAAAGCCACCCCTCTGGCTGAAGTGCAGACCAAATCATAGCCCACATCTGCCAAGAAGGCAGCAGCTGGTTCCATAACTGCCCTGGAGTTTACCCCAGATTCATCAACCTCCTGGGAGAGAAGCAAAGAAGAACGAGCCACCATGAAACAACAAGAAGCGATCTGCAAGTTCATTGCCAGCGTTGCAAGATCGCTCCTTCTTTCATGGGAATAGTGGTTCGCTTGGAGACTGCACACACAAGTGCATCTACCTTTGGAAAACTTAAGTGCTCTCTTACCACTGGATCCAGAAGGTACAGGCCTTCCAAAATCTGACCCCCTTTGAAATTAGCCTCTGGGGATTCCCCACTCAAGATCAATCAATTATTGAATGGCCTCCATTAGGGGGGAAAAACAAGAAGCTTTTTGCAAGGAAACCAAAATGGGATTTCTCTTTTGCTCAGACACTGAATCTGCCCCAGGAACTCCAAGCATTTTCAAGGTCGTGGAAATCAGAGCTGGCAGTTCATCTCTATGATAGAACAGGTTCTAATCCAGAGGTAATTTCACCATCCTCAAGAGTCAGGATTGGCGTCATCATCCATGACATTCAGATCTCTAACCGGAGGTCCTGCTGCCGCTCTAGGAAGCAGAAGGTCCAAGCAAGGGTCCTACCTGCACCTCTGCTCTGGGAACATTGGACAGGGTTGAGGGACTGTGCCTGAAGAAAGGATTGCTACCCATGAAAAAATAGAAGTATCCAGACCAGTATCTGAGGTGTACTCACTGAGCTACCTTCCCCTGCTTAGGAACCAGTTAAGGAAGTTCCAAAATCAGGCACCCCATCTGAATCATCTTTACCCAGACCCATATCTGGCTGGGGAAAAACCAGGCTTAGTGAGATCAGAGGAAGACAATTATGCCTGAGTTTCCAAACAGTTGTGGCACAAATTAGCAGGCACTCCTGGCTGAGACGCCCAAATATGACAAGCAGTGCACAGAGAAAGATGCTTAGGCTTTTTAGGTACAGGCACCTTTATGGCCGACAGTGCACTGAGCGGTGGCCAGAGGTGTGCATCTAGCTGTTTTCTTTTTCTTATATGCGCACTCAACCTAAGTGCCCCAAAACTGTGCATCCAGCACTTAGGCATAACACACCTAGGTGCCCAAAAATAAGTGCCCAAAAAAATTTAAGCACGCAGTACTACTTGTGCGGGAAGAAGGTGGACAGACTACAAGGCCCGACTATGCATCCAAAAACTGGGCGCACAGCTAGACGCACACACCGGACCGACAATTCTGTAGAGGGCAGCCTTAGAAGGGGCGTGAAATGCCGTTGCGGCCTAGCACTCAGCGTGAAGCGAAAAGCCTCGGAGCGGGCCCTAGCCTAAGGAGGCTGCTCAATCCGCTAGGCTGCTCATATCCCTCAACCTCCCATAGAGCGGGACAAACGTTGGACCAGTGCGACAAGCATGGAGATCGGGGAAAGAAGGAAGCCCTACACAACAAAATCTCCTTCTAGGTCTCTGTATAATCTTTTTTTTTAAACTTACCGGAGCTCAGCCTTATCTGGCTGAGTATAGAGACGGTCTCCAGCTGCGGGGGGAGAGGGCATATGCCATCACCGCCATGCTTGTCTTCCTGCACCCGCTGCCTTTCAACTGCTCAAGCAGCTGAGTCCACGTAGGCTGAAACCAGCTACCGGACCAAGGCACTCGTCTGAGGGACCATGGAAATCACCTCAGGAATTCTTAATTGTGGGAAGGACCATTTGGTATCACTGCAGGAGAGCGAAGCAAATTTATTTCCTTAATTCTCCTTTTCTTAAAAATGAAGCAATCCCCAGTGGGGAGATGCATGTCCACCATCTGCTGGAGATGGAGAATATTGGCAAGCTGATGTCACTGCAGGGACATATATATGTACTGTAACGTCAGTTTGCTCCATCTCCATCTGCTGGTAGATGTACATAACCCACTTGTTCTGGACTCATCTGACTGGACGCTAAGAAATTGATAATTTTCTTTTCTTTAGGACACACAGATGAATCCAGAACCAGTGGGTTATGCACCTCTATCAGCAGATGGAGATGGAGCAAACCGATGTCACAGTATATATACTATTGCAGTGACATCAGCCTGCCAGTATTCTCTTCAAAAGCAACTGAGGACAGACTAGTAAAAAATTTGATTAAAAACAGACAACCAATACTGTACTCAAACAACAAGAAACACTGAGCTCAGACATAGAATGTATTAACACCAGTCTAGGAACTGGATTAACACTTACCAGTAATCCCTGGAAACACTTAGTCCTGCAGGAGGACCATAGCACAATCATTCAGCAGCCAAGGGCAGAAAGCTTTATTCATCTGACTGTCCTAAAGAAAAATAAATTATCAGGTGAGTAGTAATTTCTCATTTCTTAGCATCTAGACAGATGAATCCAGAACCAGTGGGATGTACCCAAGCTACTCCCGAATAGGACGGGAGGCTGCTCTAGGTCCAGTCAAAACTGCATGTGCAAAGGCTGTGTCCTCCTGGGCCTGCATATCCAGACGATAATACCTGGAAAAGGTGTGTAAGGAGAACCACGTCGCAGCTTGGCAAATATTGACGGGAGGCAACAATCTAACCTCTGCCCATGACACTGCCTGAGCCCTAGTTGAATGAGCCCATACCTGAGTGGCCAATGGCTTTTCAGCTGCCACATAAGCAGCTGTGACCACCTCTTTAATTCAGCGAGCTATTGTAGTCCACAAAGCTGGTTCACTCTGTTTTTACCCACCATGAAGGACAAACAGGCGACCCAACTTTCAGAAAGGTTTAGAAACCTCTAGATATCTCACGACATGTCTCTTTACATCCAAGGGACGCAACAGGAGATATTCCTCTGCATCTCTTTCCTTATCCAAGGATGGTAAGGAAATGGACTGATTCAAGTGAAAATCTGAGACCACTTTAGGCAAGAAGGAAGAGTACGTAACTGTATCAATCCTAGAGTCACCTGAAGGAATGGCTCCCAGCATGACTAGGCCTGCAGCTTGGAAATTCTTTGCACAGAACAAATTGCCACCAGAAACATCCGCAAGGAAAGACTACGCGGCGGTCAAAACATAGGGCCCACCAAAAAATCCAACACAGGTTAAGACTCCACAAATGAACCAGTAACCATAAAGCAGGATGAAGATGTTTCACGCCCCTCAAGAAATGGGCCACATCAGGATGAAATGATAAGGTTTCACCATTCACCTAGCCCCTGAAACAGGCAAGAGCCTCTAACTGTACTTTCAAGGAATTAAAGGCCAATCCTTTATTCAACCCATCCTGCAAAAATTCCAAAATAAACAGGAACCTAACGAAACGAGGAAGCACTCCTTGATCTTCACACCAAGCCTCAAACACTCACCAACCCACACATAAGCTAAAAAAGTGGAGAACTTTCGTGCAAGGTGGCAATCACTGCAGTAGAATATCCACGCTTCAATAAGTGAGCCCTCTCAAGGGCCATACCGGATCCTTGTGAAGTACAGGTCCCTGCTGCAACTGGTTCTTACATGGCAAAAGATGACGGGGGGTTTCCACCAGCAGATGTCGCAGATCTGCATACCATGGCCTCATGGGCCAATCTGAAGCCACCAGAAGCACAATCCTGATGTGGCCTTCAATCCTTTGAACCATTCCTCCCAATAAGGACCACAGGGGAAAGGCATACGGCAGCTTGCTTTCTGGCCAGCCCTGCACGAGAGTGTCTATTCCCACAGATTTCTGATCTCTCTTGTGACCGAAGAATCGAGGAACCTTCGCATTGCGAGAAGTCGCCAACAGGTCTAGAAATAGAAGGCCCCAGTTATCAGCTATCAGCTGGAACACCTCTTCCAACAATACCCATTCTTCTGGGTCCAGACTCTCCCTGCTGAGAAAGTCTGCTCTTACATTGTCTTTTCCTGCAATGTATGAGGCTGAGATCTTCTGAAGATGTACTTCTGCCTATTCCATATGTTGGTCTCTCTCTTGCAATACTTGCTTGCTCTTGGTCCCTCCCTGCCGACTGATGTAAGCCACCGTTGTTGCATTGTCCGAATATTATTTGGGCTGCTTGACCCAGCAGCTTGCAGCTGAATAGCGTGCAGCTGAATTACAAGCATGCCAACCGAACTGCCTAGGCTTCCAGCCGATTGATGTTCCAGAGAGACTCCTGTGTATTCCAGCGCCCTTAAGCCGTTAGGTTCCTGACAGTGTGCTCCCCAAACCTGGAGGCTCGCATCTGTCTTTCATACCAACCGGTCCAATGATGTCAGTGAGACCGCCCTTTCTCAAACGATCGCTTGCAACCACACTGGAGGTGAGAGCAGACTTCCACCGGCAGATGGAGCAGAACTGAATAGTCCAGAGACTGCAGGTTCCATCAAGACAGCAGGGAATGCTGAAGTGAACGCATATGCACCCTTGTCCATGGGTACTACTTCCAGGGTTGCCGCCATCAACCCAAGTACCTGCAGATAAGACCACACTGTCGGGCATATAGTGTTAATCAAGAGACGCACCTGCACCATCAACTTTTGAATACGAGCTCCCAGAAGAAAAAAAAAACTTTGCCCTGCTTTGTGTCGAACCGCACACCCAATACTTCAATGACTGAGATGGCTGAAGAATGCTTTTAGCTAGCTTCACCACCCAACCGAGCTCCTGCAACTAGATCACTTGCAGGTCACCAGACAGCTCTCTTCCAGAGGCTTGGCCCGAATCAACGTCTAAATACGGGTGTACAAGGATCCCATCCTATCTCAGTTCTGCCACCACTACCCCCATAACCTTGGAAAAGGTTCTGGGAGCGGTGGCTAGACCAAAAGGCAGCGTCCGAAACTGATAATGGCTCCACAGCACTGCAAAATGCAGAAAGCGATGATGCTCCAATCGGATAGGAATATGGAGTTGTGCCTCGGACAGATCCAAGGAAGTCAGAAATTCCCCCGACTGAACGGCCATTATCACTCTGCACAATGTTTCCATGCGAAAGAGAGTCTCCCGCAAACGATGGTTGACTCCTTTGAGATCTAGGATCAAACGAAAGGAATCCTCCTTCTTGGGCACAACAAAATTAATGGAATATCGACCTGTGTTTTCTCGAGACATGGGTACTGGAACCACAGCCTTCAGACTGAGGAGCCTTGATAGTGTACTCTTGACTACCTGACTGTGACTGAAGATGTGCGCCCAGCCTAAGCCCCGCTGAAACAAAATTTATTCACATAAATTTTATGCGCACAAAATTTAAGCATCCCAAGTTTGTAAACCAAAAGGCTAAAGTGCAGTCACTGCTCAAAACGTTGGCACACAACCGATACATGTGAGAGTGTGTGCACAGGCCACGTGCACAATTCGGATGCACAGCTGGACACACTTGCGCGCACTGGCAATCCTGTAGAGGGCAGCTGACTGCACACAAAAAAAAAAAAGCACCCGAAATGCCACTGCAGCCTACCCTGCGGCGCATTAAAAAGAAGCCTAACAGCGGGGCCTAGGCCAACCAGTTCACTCAACCCGCCTGGCTACCCAGTTCCCCTAACCCCCACAGGAGCAGTAACACACGTCGGAATGGCGCGCTGAGCACAGAGACGGGAGGAAGTCCTCAACTAACATCTGTACCCTGTCTCTGAGTACAGAGACAGTCTCCGGCTGTGGGGAGAGAGGGCATAGAAAGTCACCACCGTACTCAGCTTCTTGCACCCGCTGCCTTTCAGCCGCTTAATCAAAGTCCATGCTGGTCTATAACCAGCTACCGGACCAAGGCACTCAGAGGATCAGGGAAATAACCTCAGGAATTCTCAACTGGGGGAGGGAACATTAGGTATCACCGCAGGAGAGCGGGCAATCCAAATTTCCAATTAATTCTCCTCTAAATTTGAAGCAATCCCCAGTAGGGAAATGCACGTCCACCATCTGCTGGAGACGGAGAATACTGGCAGGCTGATGTCACTGCAGGAGTATATATACTGTGACGTCAGTTTGCTCAGTCTCCATCTGCAGGTAGAGGTCCATAAACCCATTGGTTCTGGATTCATCTGTCTGGATGCTAAGAAAAAATGAAATATGCATAAAGGGAGCAATAGGTAAATTGAGCATCTACGAAAGCAAATAGAAAAGGTTATATTTCTTGCAGAAACATGAAAGCGATAGAAAAAGGGTACTGAACAAAATACTCTATGAAGACATGAAAATAGACTGGAAAAAGCATGGTGGTAGGAGAGAGCCAAGACTTCAAACCTGGATTCAGAGATAAATGGAGTGTAAGTGGGCAGAAGAGGGAAGATTCAAAATTAGAAAGGCAGAAGAGTTTTGGATGAGCTAAAGATGCTGTCTCACAAGAAGAGGGAAGCTAGCATGAGACCGGAAACACAAACAGAAAGGAAAATTGGTTCTTACCTACTAATTTTTGTTCCTGAAGTACCACAAATCTGTCCAGACAAGGGGTTTTGCATCCCTACCAGCAAATGGAGGCAGAGGAAAAAAGCTTCTCACACACTGCTACATAAAACGAGAGTGCCACTTGCAATCCCTCAGTACTGAACTGTACCCTTTGCCAAGTAGAGCCCCAAAATCAAATTTAATGAACAATGACTCCTATCAGGGTGATCACAGTTGGGGGACCCCGACGCAGAGCCCTCACATCCAACAACTACCTGAAAACCAAATAGCCCTAAAAACTCCAGCTATATCATAAGCTCTGCAGAACACATATCACAATTATGTCAGTCTTTCAGAACCAGGGGATGGGTCTCTAGACTGATCTGGGAGTCTTCAGGAATGAAAATTAGCAGGTAAGAACCAATTTTCTTTTCCTGTTTGTACCCCAGATCAGTCCAGTTAAGTGGGATGTAACCAAGCTCCCCTACATTGGGCGAGCCACCGAAAGACCCACTCTCAGAACACTCTCACCGAAGCTCGCCTTTTCTGGCGCCCGCATATCTAAGCGGTAATGCCTGGTGAAAGTATGAAAGGAAGACAATGTCGCCGCTCTACAGATGACTTAAAGTGTTACCAACTGACACGCCGCCCAAGAGGCCGCTTGCACTCTAGTAGAATGCACTCCCATACCTTCTGGCCTTTACAAAGATAAGCCGAAAAAATAGTCTCCTTTAACCACCGAGCAATAGTGGCTTTAGATGCTTTGGCTCCTTTATTTGTGCCTCTGAACAAAACAAACAGATGATCCGATAGTTGGAAACTGTTAGTGACCTTAAGATAACGCATCAAGGACCACCACACATCCAATAAGTGAAGCTCTCTCTGTAAACAAATCCTGAAATGCTGGTAATTCCACAGTCTGGTTGAGATGGAAAGGAGAAACCACTTTCGGCAAAATCGAGGGTACAGTACGCAAAGTCACCCCATCCTCCGAAATCCGCAGAAAAGTTTCCCTACAGGATAGCACCTGAAGCTCCGGAATCCTTCTGGCTGAACAAATCACCACCAGAAACACAATCTTCAATATGAGGTCCTTCAGCAATGCCCTCTGTAAAGGTTCAAATGGAGGACCTCAAATCATAAGACCAAGTTCAGATTCCACGATGGACATGTTCTTCTCACTGGCGGAAGCAAATGATTGGCCCTCTTGAGAAAAATGATATCCTGATGAGAAGCCAAAAGTCTTCCCTGTAACTTTTCCCGAAGACAGCTCAAAGCCACCACCTGCAGCCAACGTGAATTGTATGCCAAACCTTTTGACAAGCCCTGTTGCAAAAAGGCCAAGAATTGTAGAATATCCACCAGCAACAGATTCAGGCCTTCCTTTCTATACCAGGACTCCAACATTCTCCATATTCTGACCTTAGCAAGAGAAGTGGCTGGCCTCTTTGCCTGTAGCAAAGTAGCCACAACTGACTCTGAGTACCATTTGGATCATAAATGTTTCCTCTCAAAAGCCAAGCTACGAGCCAAAAGCAATCCACCCAATCCGAAAAGATAGGTCCTTGCCTGAGCAGGCTTTGCAGATGAGCCAACCGTAGGGGCCTGCCACAGGGAGCTGAATCAGATCCGCGAACCGCAGACGCCATGGCCACTCTGGCACTACCAGAACCACTCCTCTCTGCCTGGATGTCGCTCTATGTACTGCAACACTTGACCCACAAAGGAGCCATGGAAGAAACACATACAGCAGGAGTCCCGTAGGCCATGGAAAAATCAAAGTGTAGGTTCCTTTGGCTCCTACCTCTCTTCTGCTGCTGAAGAACCACACTGCTTCGGCATTTTCTCATATTGCCATTAAATCCAGGTGGGGAGTGCCCCATCCGACTTGAATGAGACCCAAAGCCTCTGCCAACACTATTCCCCTGGATCCAATTGCTGCTGCTGAGAAAATCCACCTGTACATTGTCCATTTCGGCCACATGAGATGCCGCAATCCCAGATGTTGTTCTTCTCAAACAATTCCTGAGCCTCTATAGAGACATACCTCGACTCTTCATCCCTCCCTGCTGATTGATATACATCAATGTTGTTGAATTGTCCAAGAACACTCTGAACATTTGACTCCGAACTTGCGGAAGGAACTCCACCAAAGCCCTGCACACTGCCCTTGTTTCTAAGCAATTGACAGACCTGGCAGCTTCTCCTGGCGACCACAGTCTTTGGGCTGTCCGCACTTGGCAGACCATTCCCCAACCTCTGAAGCTGGCATCTGTGGTTATCACAACCCAGTCCAGATCCACTCCCTTCTCCAAATTGGGTAGAGACAGCCACCACGAGAGACTAGTATTGGAGATCCCCTGCAGCCAATGAAACTCCTCCGACAATGGATTCCAACGGGACAGAAGCGCCCTCTGAAGTGGACACATATGGGCAAAGGGCCCATGGCACCAAATCCAGCATAGATGCCATAGAACTCAGCACGTGAAGATAATCCCAGCCCTGGGCACAGGAATTCATAGAAGCTGAACCACCTGTGACTGTAACTTCAGAATCCTCACTGAGGTCAAAAACACTGTGCCCAATCGGGTGTTGAACCTTACTCCCAAGTATTCCAAAGTCTGGGTTGGAACCTCTTCCCTAGGTTCACCACCCAGCCCAGAGATCGCAACATCTCCAGTACCCTCCAAACCGAATGACGACATTCCTCCTCTGACTTTGTTGGATAAGCCAGTTGTCCAGATAAGGATGAACTAGGACCCCTTCCCTTTGGAGCACCGCCATCACCACAACCATTACCTTCATGAAATTGTGTGGCACTGTCGCAAGGCCGAATGGAAGAGCCAGAAACTGGAAATGTTGCCCCAGCACCACGAAACAAAGGAAGTTTGATAATCCGCACGTATGGATACGTGTAAATATGCCTCCATTAAGTTCAGTGACGCCAAAAACTCCCTTCGACGGACCACCGCTATAACTGTCTAATGTCTCCATTAGAAAATTGGGACACTTGCAGCACCACATTCACCTTCTGCAGGTTGAGGATGGGTCTAAAGGTCCCTTCTCTCAACTCTTCTCTGTTGATGACACCGGAATGATCATGCCCAACTGCTGAAGATGACCAAACGTCTCCTGAATGGCTTCCTGCTTAAGAACATAAGAAATTGCCATACTGGGTCACACCAAGGGTCCATCAAGCCCAGCATCCTGTTTCCAACAGTGGCCAATCCAGGCTACAAGTATTTGGCAAGTACCCAAACACTAAACAGATCCCATGCTACTGATGCCAGTAATAGCAGTGGCTATTCTGTAAGCCATGGGACATGCATTGTGAGACCACGAAGACTTCCCTGATGGGATGAGAAAACGCAGCCGTCTCTTCTCACTTCTAACACCCATTGGTCCAAAGTGATCTTGGTCCACTCCTCATAAAATTATGTTAGGCGTCCCCTGACAGTCTCCCCAAGAGAATGGACCATCCTGGTTTCATTGCGAAGACTTAGTAGTTCTGGTGCCCTGACCAGAACTCTCTGGGGAGTCTTCAGGAACCCCGAAAGGACTGTTGCATTCTTGCTCCCTGCTTCTGGAAGGATGCCAAAGAGCTCCTGTTGAGACAAAACAGTCTTGTATCCCAAAAATGGGTGTGAGCCGGGAAAGTCTTCCTGCCTGTATTATCTTCCGGTAGCTTGTTCCCCTTTGACCCCCCAAATGCTTCATCAACTGCTCCAGATCCTCTCCAAACAAAAACTTTCCTTTAAAAAGAAGATGCCACAACCATACTCCTGGCTGAGGTCCTGATCAAATCATACAAAATGTCAGTCACATATGCAACTCCGGCCTCAACCTCGACCACCTGCCTAGCTGGAATCAATTAAGGATGTCGCTTGAGACTTCTGTACCCAGTGCAAACAGGCCCTTTGCATGAGGATACTAAAGATTGCCACCCATAGGCTCAAAACCGAAACCTCAAACATCCTCTTCAGCTGTATTTCTAGCTTACGGTCTTCAGCATCCTTTAAAGCAGCTGACCCTGCAACCGGAATGGTAGTCTTCTTGGTGACTGCCGACACTGCAGCATTCACTTTAGGCAAGACTAGCAGATGCAACGCATCCTTCATTAAAGCACATAACTTCGCCATTGCCCTGGCCACCTTGAGCCCCCATTTCCGGAAAATCCCATTCCCGGTTCATTCTTAGGCAGCGGAAAAGCCTTTGGCAGGCCTCGCAAACCATCCAGCATGGAATTCACCCCTTCATTACCCGTTTCCTCCTGAATCTCCTTAATACTTGGTTCCTTTAGCACCTGGGGAATAAGGGGCTTTAACTTCTCTTTACGAACAAATGAAGCACACGTGGGTCATTGCCCTCCGCAATCAGAATCTCGTCTGGGTCAACAAGATACTTGTCCTCATCACGGTCCCAACCTGCCGAGTCATCTCCAGGATCATCCCCCAGATCAATACTCAGCCCAACCTGCAAATCATCCGATTCCTCAGATTCACAGTCTCCATCAGGATGGGCAAGGCACAAACAGCAAAGCAGGTCCCCTGATTCTCTGTTTGAGGACCTCTTAGATAGATGCTGTGGCTGATGATTCAGAGACCATTTGCCTCCAGCACTTTTCCTGGTCAGATAGATCTTGTGCAGAAAAAAAGATGAAATCTGTGGAAAAATCTTCCACATCATAGTTTCCCTTATTTGGCACGGGTCTTTCAGCCTGCACATCCTCCCTTTGATCATCCAACCCAGTCTGGATTGGAGGTGAAAGTGAGGGAGGGGAATCCCTAGGCTCCAGAGAGTCTGCTTGTCTCTTGCTGTGTGCCTTCATCCTGCCTGTCAGCTGCAAACTTCCCCCCCCGGGGGTTTCCCTGAAGGGCCTTGAGAAAGAGTGCCCTCCTAACATCTGTCGCACCCTCAGAGGATCCTTACCCTCCCAAAGAACATTCCCAGCACAGCGTGGCTGAATTAAGCCAAACGTGACAGGCGCAATAGGCCTGACAGTTTTCCGCACTCAGAGGCCGATGTCTGCGCCATTATGCTCACACATGGCTGAGACAGCTTGCCGCACTAAAATGTTGGCCCGATTGTGGCATGCATTTATAGCCGAGCAGATAGCCCTGATGCTCTACCAGAGCTGAAAAGACTGCCCTGCCTCTCTGGCCGGCGCGAACACTCAGCCTGTTCCTCCTGAAGGCCAGCTATGCACCTGCACAGCCCAACTACCAGCCGCTCACTCCTCACTTGCTTTTTTTTTTTTTTTTTTTTTTTAAAGACATAGCAGCCACCAAAGAATAAACCCCAGGCAGAATACAAATACTTCCCTGCTGCTGGAGAAAACCTCGGGGAAGAAGCCTTCAGGAGGAAAGACGGAATCAAGACCCCCTTGCTTTCAAGACCCCTGGTTGCTGCGGGCTAAAGCTGGTCAGGCTTGCCCGGCTCAACCTGAGGGATGGCCCATGAAAGGAAAATTGGTTCTTACCTGCTACTTTTCATTCCTGTAGTACCACGGATCAGTCCAGACTGTGGGTTGAGCCTCCTTTCCAGCAGGTGGAGACAGCGAAAAACTTGAAGGGCACCCTCACTTAAACTGATGTGCCTCTTGCATCCCTTCAGTATATAGATTAACCAAGCAGAATAATAGTTAACCATAACAACAACGAATCAAGCAATAACAGAACTACAATAATAAAAGTAGAACGTTGAAAACAACCTGTAGCGTTCTTTATTAGTGTGCTGCAATAAAAATTAGAATATGTGCGCGCGCGGATTCTGGAAACACCCACTGCAGGGCGGATGTCTGGACTGATCTGTGGTACTACAGGAATGAAAATTAGCAGGTAAGAACCAATTTTCCTTTCCCTGTACGTACCCAGATCAGTCCAGATTGTGGGGACACACACACACTTCGCGAGTCCTGCGCGAAGTACGCCACTGCAAAAATTGCAGCTTTCTGGAGCCTGAACGTCCAAGCGATAGTGGCGAGCAAATGTGTGGAGCATCTTCCAAGTAGCAGCTCTACAAATCTCTTGTGGCGACACCAACTGAGATTCTGCCCAAGAAGCCACATGAGCGTGAATGGAATGGGCTTTCAGGCCCTCCGGAATGGGTCAACCTTTACAAATGTAAGCGGACGAAATAGCCTCTTTCAACCAGCGTGCAATCGTTGGCTTAGCAGCTTTCTGACCTCTCTGGGGCCCGCTCCTCAGGACAAATATATGATCTAACAGTCTAAAAGAATTCGTGACCTCTAAATAGCATAACAGAGATCGGCGGACACCCAAACGACAAAGTTCTCTTGCATGCGGAACATCTGCCTCCAAATTAGGAAAGGCTGGAAGCTCAACTGACTGACAAATGAAAAGTTGAGACCACTTTTGGCAAAAAAAGGGTTCCTTACAAGAGAGAGCCTGTAATTCTGAGATCCTCGAGCAGAGCAGATAGCCACCAAAAACACCGTTTTCAACGTGAGGTCTTTTAACGTCGCCTTTTTAATGGGTTCAAAGGGCCGATTACACAAGACACAAAGAACTAAATTAAGACTCCACGAAGGACATACAGGCCGGACGGGAGGCTTCAAGTGCTTCACTCTTCTAAGGAAACACACCACATCCGGATGAGACGCTACCGAACTGCCAACCAGAGAGCCTAGGGCTGCTACTTATACTCGGAGGGAATTAAAAGACAAGCCCTTGGCTAAGCCATTTTGCAAAAAAACTTAACATCTGGGCAATAGAAGCGTGTCGGGCAAAATCTCTCGCTCATGACACCACATCTCAAACACTCTCCACACCCTGACATATGAGAAAGAGGTGGACGTTTTTCTGGCTTGCAGCAGCATAGTAATAACCTCCTCCAAATACCCCTTCTTCCTCAATCTCCTCCTTTCAAAAGCCAAGCTGCTAGACAAAAGTGATCTGCCTGGTCGAAAAATATAGGACCTTGAAGAAGATGTGGAAGACTTCAGAGTCGTAGAGGCCCGTCCACCGCCAGATTGACTGGATCCGCGAACCACAGACATCTGAGCCATTCCGGAGCCACTAGAATTACGCTCCCTGGGTGAACTTCTATCCTGCGAAGAACTTTGCCCACCAACAGCCAAGGAGGGAACACATACAGGAGGACTGAGGTCGGCCAGGGAAGTACCAGTGCATCGATCCCCTCTGCGCCATGATCTTTTCTGTGACTGAAGAAGCGAGGAGCTTTGGCATTGTCCCGCGTTGCCATCAAGTCCATGTGGGGAGTCCCCCACCTGCGGGAAATTAGATCCATTGCTTCGTCCGAAAACTCCCACTCTCCTGGATCTATGCGCTTCCGACTTAGGAAGTCTGCTTGTATGTTGTCCTTTCCAGCGATGTGAGTTGCCGCTAACAGCGCAAGATTGTTTTCTGCCCAAGCCAAGAGCTGCTCCGCCTCGTCAGCCTCGGCTTGACTTCTGGAGCCTCCTTGACGGTTGATGTAGGCCACCGTCGTCGCATTGTCTGACAGGACGCGGACTGCCTGATTGCGTAAGCACGGGAGAAAGTGTTGCAGAGCCAGTTGGACCGCTCTGGTTTCCAGGCGATTGATCGACCAGCTGGATTCCTCCGGGGACCAACTGCCCTGAACTGAATGAGACTGGCAGACAGCTCCCCAGCCAGAGAGACTGGCATCCGTGGTCACCACTACCCAGCTCGGAACTTCGAGATCCATCCCTCGAGATAAGTTGTGCGGGCAAAGCCACCACCCAAGACTGGACCTGGCATGATTGGTGAGCGGTAGAGGGAACTGGAACTCCTCTGATTTGGGATCCCACCGGGAAAGCAACACTCGTAATGGTCTCATATTTATTTATTTATTTAAGGTTTTTCTATACAGACATTCGTCGTTGGACATCATATCGGTTTACAGGCAGCATGGAGTCAGCAACAGAGCTTTACAGTGTAACCAATATAACAACTTTTACAGAATAACTATAATGACAGTTTAACAGAAACAGCTAAGCAGATTATATTTAAGTGCAGTAGTAACAGGTTAATAATGTGATCAATAGGGGTTTGCATCATAATATAAATATCTAAATTGACTAGTATAGTTAATGTAATAATATATTTGTGTGTATGGACTGGACTGTTTTTAGTAGAATAAACTAGGGTAAGGTGAAGTTTAGTATTCTCCGTGATGGGAGCTACTGTGTGGTGAGGTGATAGGATAAGTGCGGGGGACGTAGGTTATTGTGAGGGCAGGGAGTTGGGGTGGTATAGGATGCATTGTAATAGGATGCAGTGTAGTATTCTTGAGATTATGAGTATGCTTGTGTGAAGAGCCAAGTTTTTAGTTTTTGTTTAAATTTGTGTAGGCAGTGTTCTTGGCGTATGTCAGCGGGCATAGAATTCCAGAGTATGGGGCCGGCAATGGATAGGGCGCGTTCCCTGGTGGCATTGTAATGGGTGAGTCTAGGTGTGGGAATGTTTAAGGTTGCTAGGTAGCATGATCGGGTGGGTCTGTTTGTGCTGCGGAAGGAGAAGGTGCTATCGGGCCAGTTCATATCTGGGTTGTGTAAGGATTTGTGTATTATTGTGAGGGTTTTGTACTGTATGCGCTGTTGGATAGGTAACCAGTGTAGTTCTTTTGAGGATTGGGGTTATGTATTCGTTCCTGCAAGTGTTGGTGAGGATGCGTGCAACTGCGTTCTGCAGCAATTGGAGGGGTGAGTTGGTGTTTTTTGAAATATGAGCAAAAGCCCAGGAACCCCCTCCAGGGCTCCAGGCTTTGGGCAATGGGAGCGACAACAAGCAACGAACCTGCTCCATAAATGTGGTCATTCGATCCAGCGGGAGAAAACTTTCCCAACACTGGTATCGAACCGGGCTCCCAGGAAGTCCATTGTCTGAGAAGGGACAAAGTTGCTCTTGGCCTGATTGATCACCCAGCCGAGTGACTCGAGGAGACTGACCACCTTGCTGATAGCTTGTAAACAGCGCTCCCTCGACTTCACCCTAATGAGCCAGTCGTCCAAATAGGGATGAATGAGAAGGCCTTGCTCTGCAGGGCCGCTGCTACTACCACCATGACCTTGGTGAACGTGTGGTAGCCAGACCGAACAGTAGAGCAATGCATTCCCAGGACCATGAAGCGAAGAAACGTTTGCTGATCTTCGCGGATGGGTATGAGCAAGTATGCTTCCATTAGATCCAGAGAAGCTAAAAACTTGCCCTTGCAGACTGCCGCAATCACTGAGCGCAGAGTTTCCATGCGGAAATGCGGGACCTTTAGAACCTTGTTCACCTTCTTGAGATCCAAAATGGGTCAGAAGGACCCCTCCCCTTCTTTGGGACCACAAAGTAGATGGAGTATCTTTCCATCTTCCAGTGCTCCGGAGGAACCGGCTTCACTGCCCCGAGAGACAGGAGACGGTCGAGGGTCTGACGAATAATCTGCCTCTTTGCCTGCGCTCCGCAGGGGGATAGCAGGAAGAAGTCTTTGAGAGGCCGAGCAAATTCCAAAGCGTAGGCGTGTTCTACAATGCTTAGCACCCACTGATCAGAAATAATTCTGGCCCATGCCTCGTGGAACTGGGATAATCAACCCCCAATGCGAGAGATCGAGAGATGGGCCGGCCTTATCTCACTGAGGAGTCTTGGAGGCGAATGAGGAGGAAGATCCTCCCTCCCGGGAGGGTCTACAGCCTCGAAAGGAAGTGTTTCAGGATTAGGGCCTGGACATCGGCTGTCGCTGCCCTGCCGGCTGTTGCCGGCTCTGTCGAAACCTACGCTACCCCCGAAAGCGTGAGTGGGATGACTGAAACCTCCTGGAAGGTTTCGGTCTGTCCTCTGGCAACTTGTGAACCTTGTTTTCACCCAGGGACTTAATCAACTGCTCCAAATCACCACCAAAGAGAAAACCCCCTTTAAATGGTAAAGCCCTAAGCTGAGCCTTGGATGACACATCTGCTGACCAGTTACACAACCAGAGAAGATGCCTCGCCAATACTGCCAATGACATAGTGCAAGAGGAAGTGCAGAGAAGGTCATACAGTGCATTAGCGCCATACGCCACCGCGGTCTCTAAGCGCTCCGCTTGTTCTGACTCCCCCGGAGGGAGATCTCTGGACATTAGCAATTTTTGGACCCAACGCAGGCTCGCCCTCAGCATGTAACTGCTACACACTGCTGGCTCGGATACCTAGGGCCGAAACCTCAAAGATGCGCTTGAGAAGGACTTCCAGCTTCCGATCCTGAAGATCTTTGAGAGCCACTGATCCTGCGACCAGAATTGTGGTCAGATTCATAACAGCCGATACTGAAGCATCTACCTTGGGGGACTGCAGGAGCTCCAGAGACTCCTCGAGCAAGGGATAGAGCTTATCCATAGCCGACCAACCTGCAAGCCGGCATCCAGAGCATTCCACTCCCAGGTCATCAGCTGCTGAAGCATGGGATGGAAGGGAAAAGCTCTGGTCAGAGCTCGCAACCCTGCCAGGACCGGGTCCACAGAATCCTGTGGCGGAGTACAAGGAGGAAGTTCTGAGAGGACAGAGGGAATGAGTGGCTCCAACTCCTCTCTTTGAAACAGACTGACCACTTTAGGGTCATCTCCATCCAAGGGAGCCTGCTTTCCCTGCTCCTCTTCAGATCCCCCGCCTGCAGGAGGGAAAGGAGAAGTGCCTGCGTCCACAGCCCGGAACCTCTGGAGGGGTCACACCATTTTGAACCATGGAGCCCTTCAACTTCACGATCCGCAGCGACACAGGCACATCTGGACGCTTGGCAACCTTGGGGGGTGGTCCCTGCAGCTATCTCACAGGCAAAGCACCACTCTGCGGAGACTGTGAAGCTAAAAAAGCCTTATGCATAAGGAGAACAAAATCCAATGAAAATGGATTTAAACTGACCTCATCCCCTCCTGGGGAATCGGGATCCCCCTGAAAAATGTCCTGGTCCGGATCTGAGGGATCATCAGGACTGGCAGGGACCGGCAATAATGCTAGGGGAAACTCCCCTGCCCCCATTGCTCTTGCCTGAACCTCAGCACGCTGAGAGGGAACGGGTCAGCCCGAGGCTCCCGAGGTGCTGACCTTTTAAGAGCATCTCAGGGCTTTGCTGAAGCTGCTGAAAGAGTGGGAAGGCAGCGGGAGCAAATGCCTGAACAGGAAAGCCTCGAAGAGGACTCCTCACAGGCAAGACACAAAGACAGCCGCGGCATCGTGGGAGCTCAAAAAACAGCTAAATCGCGACGAGGGGAATGGCAGGGAGCCCGAAAAAATGGCGAAATTGCACCGGAGCTGTCCAAGAGTGCAGCAGACAAAAAAACAACCCCAACAGGCTGCTTTGTCTGTCTCTTCACTTTTTGTTTTTTTTTTTTAAACGGGAGATCGCCACAGGGTGAGAGAGGGACCGGACCACCGGTAATCTCTCCCCCAGCTCCTTACCTGTCCGGAGCCCCACGGGGTAACCAACCCCAGCTCCAAAGCCTGCAACCAGGGGGGATGACCCCGCAGGATCTGCCAACCCTCTGGGAGGACTGTAAAGTTACTCCTGCCTTCACTTTCTTTTTCCTTTTTTTTTTTTTTTTTTACTGCTTGATTCAGAGTTATAAAGTTTGCTGTTGCCTTTGCTTTTTTTTTTTTTTTTTTTAAAGGGAAATAGCCTAGCCTAAACTCAAGAATCAGGGCAAGACTGCAGGGTTTGCACCACCTCCATCTGCTGGAGACAGAGAAATACTGAAGGGATGCAGGAGGCACACCAGGTTAAGTGAGGGTGCCCGTCAAGTTTTTCTCTGTCTTCATCTGCTGGAAGGGAAGGCATAACCTACAGTCTGGACTGATCCGGGTACGTACGGGGAAGCTACCAAACACCTCAGGGAGCGTCTCCTGAAACCTTCTTTTCTTCTCTCTAATCTAATCTAAAATTCTCTCTTTTCTCTCTTTATTTATTTATTTATTTATTTAGAGTTTTTCTATACCGGCATTCGCGATGGGAACCGCATCATGCCGGTTTACAATTAACAAGGTGTGACAAAGGAATATAATAAGAACATTAACAGGTGCTAAAAGAAAAAGTAGCAGTTACAATAAAACAGGGACATAATACAACTTGGAACGGTGAAAAGGCGATAGTAGTTTAACAGAGAGAAAAAACTTGCCAATTAAAAGGAGATTGTAAAGTTATGGAATTGGCAAAGTTGTTGATTACCCTATTGGGTGATCAGAGTTGTTTGAAGGTGAATTACGGTTCAGATGTCGTCTGGAAATTACGTCTGGAATTACGGTTCAGATGTCGTCTTTCTTTTTTTTTTTTCTAAATCGGGCTGCAGGTTTGTACCTCTACCATCGGTTAGAGACAGAGAAATACTGAGAGATTGCAGGTGGCATTCTTGGTATGTAGCAGTGCCTGAAGTTTTTATTTTCTGCCTCAATCTGCTGGTAGGGATGCAAAACTCACTTGTCTGGACTGATCTAGAGTACGAATAGGAACAGCAATCACCAGCTGTATAGGTGACAAAGGGGCAGCTCTGTGCATTACTTGAGATCAGGAATACTAATCAAGGCAACACTTTCAGTCCCTGACCGTGGTTACTTCACACAGCTTTCAGAGCAATTTACTGCCCGTTGATGTGTGCAAGTACACGTGGTCTTTCTCGACTGGAGAAATGGTGCTAATGTGCAGGATACACAAGGAGCTACAGAGAAGTACAGACAGGAAGGTTCAGTCCAGAATAAAAGGGATGGCAACCACTACCAGTTGCTTAAAGCATTACTCTTCTCTACATAGTTTCCACTTTGAATTTAGAAGACCAAAGACCTATAGAGTGCCATGAGAGAGGAATGGAAAACTTGTGTGTTTAAACTCTACACTTGGCTGGTTTATAACCGCTGGGCAGAATGCGATGAGGGTCCCAGAGAGTCCTGGGGCTTCATGGTATGCTCGTTCCACAAGCAGCTGCAAAGAAACGAGCCCAGAATGGCAGAGATGTCTCTGGCTCCCGTGAGAATGCGGAAACCCCCTCTGGACCAGTCTTTAGAATTTCCCTCAACTGATGGATAGGCCCTGTTTTTGCCATGTAATTGGAAGCAAGTACAAACCCATCCTTATCTACAGAAACAATATGGGCCGGATTTTAAAAGCCCTGCGCGCGTAAATCCGTCCGGATTTACGCGCGCAGGGCACTCGCACGCCGGCACGCCTATTTTGCATTGGCCGCCGGCACGCGCATAGCCCCGGGACGCGCGTAAGTCCCGGGGCTTCGTAAAAGGGGTGGGAGGGGGCGTGTCCGGGGGCGTGGTGCTGGCCCAGGGGCGTGGCCGAGGCCTCCGGACCAGCCCCCGGGTCGGGTAGGTGTAAATCTGCCGACAAAGGTAGGGGGGGGGGGGGGGGTGGCGGAAGGAAAGTTCCCTCCGAGGCTGCTCCGATTTTGGAGCGGCCTTGGAGGGAACAGGCAGCGTGTGCCGGCCTCGGCACAAGCAGGTTGCACAAATGTGCACCTCCTTGCGTGCGCCGACCCCGGATTTTATAAGATACGCGCGGTGCTGTTTTTGAAAATGTACCCCACTCTGTTTTACATTTCAGTCATCCACTTTTCTATCAACTAGTTCTTTTCAATACCCCTCCCTCCCTCCCTCCCAAGCTATAATATTAAAACAGGAGTTACCTTTTTAATACTTGCAGAAAAGTCTGCTACTATTTTCAAGATATTGTTGGTTTCCGGAAAATCTTTGCAGATATAAGGTTCTTCAGCACATATTACTCGGATTGCTAGGCCAGGACCTATAGCATGCAGTTAAAACAGGATTAATAAATGTATTGTCGTTATATCAGTTGCCCAACCACATTAAAAATACATCAAGACATGCAATTAAACTCCTGTACTAAGAAACAAGCGGGTAGTTTTATCACCGAGTGCCATCTGTTTCCAGTCAACTCCATCAAGTTCTCAAGACAGACAGATGTGTACTTATTTGTGCAAAAACATCTGCAGAAGAAAGCAATGCAGTCTGAACAGCTCTCATACCACAATATCTCAAAATTATTTTCATACTGGTCCAATAAAGGAATCACAATTTACAAAAAAATTCCAAGAAACTGCAATGAAACTCCTCAAAATCTGGTTCTTCCTAGTCTTCGTCTCCTTTGTTTTAAGTGGCATTCTATAGCCTAATCTCATTAACAAAATGTATTCAAAAGAAACATGTGCATCATTATTAAGCAACGTATATACCTGGGTGGTGGGGGTAGCCTCTAAAAAGAAGAAGTTGGCTACAAAAATAGCCACGTAATTATAGTTTACGCTCTGTTAATGTGCAACCATAATTACTTTGGAAAGGTTAAAAGAAAGGTATAATTTTTAATTTTTTTTTTATAATAGTAGCTGATGCTGTAGGGTTTTTTATTTGGCCAAATTATAAGAGAGAAAAAAACAAGTTTGCTTACCGTAAACGTTGTTTCCGTAGATAGCAGGATGAATTAGCCATGCTGACCTGGGATCTGTCAATCAGGTCCGGGAGGCAGAGCTTGATAAAGCAGAGGATAGATTTTTGTTCCCTCTGCGGCTGCGCGTGGGTTCCCGCGCAGGAAGTACAGATTCTCCTCAGTCTGTGATTAAGCAGTGGTAGATCGAAATATAGCTGATTGCCAGGGAGGAGGGTGGGTCAGCATGGCTAATTCATCCTGCTATCTACGGAAACAACGTTTACGGTAAGCAAACTTGTTTTTTTCCCGTCGATAGCAGGGATGAATTAGCCATGCTGTCCTGGGAGTCCCAAGCTCCCAATCACGTTCAGTGTATTCTTTTTTTTTTTTTTTGAACGTGAAATGGTTGTGGCAATCACTTTGTCTGAGCTGTTGCGGATTGTAGGATTATCTGACCTAGCATCGTATCCGCCGAAGCTTGTTGATCCAAGCAGTAATGTGCTGTGAAAGTGTGAAGCGATGTCCAAGTCGCCGCCTTGCATATATCTATGGGCTGAATGTTCCTGAGGTGAGCCCACGTGGTTGATAGGGCCCGCACCTGGTGAGCCTTAGGTTTTGGAAGTAATGGTAAGTTCTGTTTGTCATAGCAGAACTGGATGCATTGGATAATCCAGCTCGAAATGGTCCGTTTTGTGACCGGAAGACCAGGTCCTTTAGGGTCAAAGGACAAAAATAGTTGAGATGGTCGTGAAGCAGCAGCTGTTCTATTTCTGTAATAAGCTAATGCTCTTTTACAATCTAGTGTATGCAGTAATGACTCGCGTTCATTGGCATGCGGCTTTGGAAAAAAGGTTGGTAAGTCAATAGTTTGATTAATATGAAATTGTGACACGACCTTTGGCAGGAAGGAGGGATGCGTCCTTAGTACTACCTTCTGATGGAAAAACTGTAGGTATGGTTCATAATGAACCAATGCCTGTAGTTCGCTTACACGTCTCGTTGAAGTGACTGCGACAAGAAATACTACTTTCCAGGTTAGGTATTTTAAATGTGCGGATTCCATGGGTTCGAATGGAGAACGCATAAGTTGTTCCAATACTATGTTGATGTTCCATGGAACTGCCGGTTTCTTGTACGGTGGTCTAATGTGGAGCATGCCTTTGAGAAATCGAGCCAGAAGAGGATGAGCCGCTATTGTTACATTATTAACTGGCCTATGGTAGGCTGCAATAGCGCTCAGATGGACTCGAATGGATGCTGTTGCTAAGCCCGCTTCGTATAGGGTGTGCAGATAATCCAGTAATTGTTGAGGCGTGCAATCCATGGGAGAAACCTGGTTCAAAAGACACCATGAGGTATATCTCTTCCACTTGTAACTATAGTTCAATCTAGTGGAGGGTTTCCTGGATTCGAGAAGTATGAGCTGAGCCCTCTGAGAAACTTCTTGTTGTGTTAGCAACCACCTGTCAGCCTCCAGGCTGTCAAATGGAGGGAGGAGTGTAGCGGATGGAGCAGCGTTCCTTGCTCCTGAAGTAGAAGGTCTGGACGATTCGGAAGTCTGATCGGATCGTCCACGGAAAGGCGAAGGAGGTAACTGTACCATGGTTGGCGTGGCCAAGCTGGGGCGATGAGTATCATTTGTGCCCTGTCTGCTATGCACTTTTGTATGGTCCTGGTGATCAGAGGGATCGGTGGAAAGGCATATAGAAGGCCGGAAGACCACGGGATCAGAAAGGCGTCCTGTGCTATCCTGAGCCTGCTGGAATGGATGGAACAGAACCTGGGAAGCTGCGTGTTGTGTTCCGTAGCAAACAGGTCTATTGCCGGAGTTCCCCACTTGTTGAATATGTGGAGAATTACTTCCCCATTGAGGGACCATTCGTGGGGATGAAATATACGACTTAACTTGTCCGCCCTTGTGTTTGCTATTCCTGGCAGATACGTAGCCTGAAGATGGATGCTCTGTTTCTGAGCTAGGTGGAAAATCTGTAGTGTTTCTCTGCACAGGATCCAGGAGCCTGAGCCCCCCTGTTTGTTTATATAGAACATTGCCACTTGATTGTCCGTATATACCATGAGTCTGCGGCCACGCAAGAATGTCTGGAATGCTCGCAACGCCAGTCGAATTGCTCGCAGCTCCAGTAAGTTGATCTGTAGGGATTGTTCCGGTAACGTCCATAATCCCTGCGTCTCGTACACGTCTAGATGTGCTCCCCAGCCCTTTCGGGAAGCATCCGTCGTGAGGACTGTGTTGTGTATGGGCTGTCGAAAGAGAGCTCCTTTCACTAAGGTGGATGGAAGGAGCCACCAAGCTATGTCCTTGAGCATTTCCCTTGTTAAGAGGATTGACTGAGTGAGAGGCTGCGAATGCTGCTTCCACTGTCGTTTGAGTCCCCACTGTAATCTTCTCATGTGTAATTTGGTATTCGGAACAAGGAAATTGGCTGCTGCCATGTGGCCGAGGACTACTAGTACCTGACGTGCTGATGTTCTTTGCTTTGTGTGTAACTTCAGTAAGAGCTGTCGTAACTGAAGTTGTCTGTCCCGCGGTAGATATGCTCTGGTTCGCGTAGTGTCCAGATATGCTCCTATAAATTGGAGTTGTTGCGTCGGTTGTAAGTGAGACTTCTGGAAGTTGACTACCAACCCCAATTGTTGCAAGCATTGCAGGATGAGATGTAGGTGAGAGTTGAGGAGTTCTCGGGTCGGAGCTACTACTAGCCAATCGTCCAAATAAGGGAAGATTGTCATTCCCTGTAGTCTGAGATGAGCCACCACCACTACCATGCACTTGGTGAACACTCTGGGTGCAGCTGATAACCCAAAGGGGAGTACTCTGTACTGGTAATGATTGTGCTGGTAACGAAAGCATAGGTAACGCCAAGAAGAGGGGTGCATTGGAATGTGGGTGTATGCATCCTTCAGGTCGATTGAACACATCCAGTCGTTGGTCTGCAAGAGTGGAAGGATTGACTTCAGGGATACCATTTTGAATTTTTCCTTTACCAGAAATTTGTTGAGTTCGCGTAGATCCAAGATCGGACGTAGGCCTCCTGATTTCTTTGGGATGAGGAAGTATGGGGAATAGAAACCTTGGTTGTGAAAGTTCTTGGGAAGAAGTGATATGGCCTTTGCTTGACAAAGGAGGGATATCTCCTGTTGAAGCTGTGGGTGAGACCGCAGCTGGTTTGGAGAGGTGAATTGTGGCAGGTGAGGCTTTGACTGAAAATGGAGATGATACCCCTGACGTACAATGTCGAGAACCCATTGGTCTGATGTTATATGTTCCCACACTTGTAGACGAGCTTGGATTCGTCCCGGCGGTAGTGATGGATGTGGTGGTGGCATTAGATTCAAAAAGATTGAACCGGCTTAGCTGCCGCCGGTTGTGTCTGGGTTTGTTGACGGGGCGCCCGTTGTTTACCCCTTCGTGGGATTTGAGCTGTGTGTTGGCTAGATTGTGGTCTCTGGTATGTAGAATACGGTTGAGCACGATATCCTTGATAAGAGCGATATGGACGACGTCCATATGACGATCTGCGAGGGTATGGGTAGCCCCGTCTGGAAGACTGGTAAGGTTGGTGCGATTGCAGCGACTGTACCGCTAATGCTTCTTCTTTTAGTTTTCCCACCGTCTCCTGTAGTTTGGTGCCGAAAAGGTGTTCCCCTGTGCATGGAAGGTTAGCGAGTTTTTCATGCACATCCTCTCTAATAGAACTGGAACGTAGCCACGCGGTTCTCCGCGCCGCTATGGCTGTGGCCGACGCTCTTGCTGAAGTCTCCATTCCCTCGTACATGGAACGGAGGAGATGCCGGGAGCATTCCTCCATATCATGAAGTGTTTGTGGTAATTTCTCCGCTGTTGTGGAGAGGAATCCTTTAGTGGCCTGTATGCACTCGTACATGTATTGAATCATGTAAAACTGGTGGTGGATGATACGAGTAGTGAGCATTGAATTTTGATAGATTTTCCTCCCAATTTCGTCTAGGTACTTAAGGTCCTTATTGGGGGGATATGTGGCATGAAGCTTTTGTTTTCTAAAGCGCTGCATTGCCGATTCCACCACTACGGACTCGTGAGGCAGTTGAGGGAGCGCGTACGGAGCTTCCTTCTTTATACGGAACTTAATATCTGATTTTCTAGATACGGCCTGTAGAGAGAAGGGAGTTTCCCATGACTTTAACATGAGTTTGTGCAGGAGATCATGAGGCGGAAGGGTGGTGGGTTCCCCCGGTACATCAAAAATTTTTAACAGTCCTAGGGTCTCTGCTCTAGGGTCAGGTTCCTTTAGAAATTGTAACTGGAGGATGTTCGCCATCTTTTCTAAAAAGCGAGGATATGACAAGTCCTCCGGGGGAGAGTATGGTTCCGGTTGAGTGTCTGGAACATCCGAGGGATACCCCGTGGATGAAGTGGGGGATTCAGTCGGTGATTGGAAGTGTTCTGGTGAGGTCCAATGATGTGGAGAGGGTTGAGGAGTATCCCGATCAGGCGAGGTTGGTGTATCATCTCTGTCAGGCAATGGGGGTGTGTCCTCCGCTTCCGGTTGTGTATTCCTGGAATCCTTCCCCAACTTGAATGAGGATTCCAATGTGCTATAAAATCCCGCCAAGGATTGGGATAGTTGCCAGAACGCATCTTTGGTGGCTTTTGTCATCTCTGGTCTATGGTGGCTTGTACTAGGTCTAGTCGCACCGTCTGGTGTGCTGGAGGTCTTGGATGGAGAAGATGCCTGAGAGGAAGTCACATAAATAGGGGAATGTGATCTCCGTGACCTGGATCGTTTGGATGATCTGGAGGTGGACGGGCTGACCGCCCTGTCCTGTCTGCGTCGATGGTGCGCTTCTCGTCCCTGCGTAGCATGTCTCGTTTTTGAGGTATTTGAGTCATGTGAAGACTGTCTCTTGTAGGCCCTAGATTCTCTGGAAGGCGATTTCTTACTACGCTTGTGGGAATGCTCCCTATGAAGTTTTGAGAGGGAGTACCTTTCCGGACGTTTGTCCGTATGTTCTGTGACAAACCGTCCCTCTAGGCCTGTTCCGTTCTTCCCTGATGCTCTATCACTTTTGTAGGAAGAGTCAGGTGAGGCAGGGAGTGGTCGCTTCTTTGGACGTGGTTGTGGCCCCAACTCGGAGGTTCTTTTCTTATGTACTCCTGTCTTGTGTGAGGCCGATGGCATTGGTACCTTCTGTGGAGCTGATGTTCCTGGTGAAGCAGCCCTGGAGCCTGGTTCCCGTGCCGTTGTCGGCGCCGACCTCTCTTGTGCTGGTATGGTTGCCAGTGATTCCTGCACCGTTGACGGCTCCGATATCTCCTGCGCCCTTGTCGGCGCTGGCGTCTTAGACGGCGCCGAAAGAGATGGCGCGTGGTCGGATTTCCTCCGCGCCGAGTAAGTAGATGTCTTCGGCGCCGTCTGCTTCGGAGCTCTATGGTGGGCCGATTTCATCTTGGCCTGGTGGCCTGATCTCGGCGCCGTATGGTGTTTGGAGGTTGGCGCCGTTGCACTCGGCGCCGCCTCATGACATATTTTCGGCGCCGTGAGTGTCCGCGCCCTCGGACTCGGCGCCATCTTCTGCGACTCACTCCGTGGAGTTTCCGGCGCCGTCTTATGTCCTTCTTTGTGCGCCATGTCTGCGCGCTTGTTTGGCGATAGGCCACACTTCGAGTCTCTGCTCGAAATACTGGGCGCTCCGTGTTTTTTGGGGAAAACAGAGCCCTGTTTTCCTACCTTCTTGTCACTGGGGCGTGTGGTGTCCGACGACGCCGTCCTTGGAGCGGAATACTTCAACTTTTTCACCGGGCCCGGTGAAGAGTGTACCTCAGAGGGGTCTGAGGTACTTAGAAGTTCCTGTAAGCGATACGCTCGCTGTCGTTTGGCTCTGGGAGACATTTTGGAGCAGAATTCGCAGTTCGGGACATCATGGCTACCACCGAGGCATCGGTAACACCGGTCATGGCCATCCGTGACCGACATCACCTTACCACAGCGGCAGCGCTTGAAGCCCGATTTTGACATTCTGAGGAGAGTGTTGGCTCCGCGTGCGATCCCGCGCGCGGAAAGAACAGACTGAGGAGAATCTGTACTTCCTGCGCGGGAACCCACGCGCAGCCGCAGAGGGAACAAAAATCTATCCTCTGCTTTATCAAGCTCCGCCTCCCGGACCTGATTGACAGATCCCAGGTCAGCATGGCTAATTCATCCCTGCTATCGACGGGAAACCAAGATTGTGCGTTAAGGAATGCTATGGTACAACAGTGCAAATCGAACCCCTATCTGCTTTCTGCCAGAACTGGTCCAGAGGGAGAGCGCAAACTTAGTTATTAGGGCGATGTACCACATTCATAATAAGCAGCCCTGTCTTTGAATATTATTAAACATTATCTACCGCTTAAACCACATCCTCTCCGGGAAAAAAACAGTTCATACCAACCTCTCTCCTCCTCCTTCTCCCCCACCTCTTTTCATCTTTGCACTTATCACTTCTGTCATATAAAGGGAGTGAAAAAAGCAAGGACGGTGCTTCTATTCCAACAGCCTTAGACCTAAGTGCCACAGTGACATTACTGGTACACAAAATAGCTCTCACTCCATGGTAGCTGGTCTGATTAATAAAAGTGTGATATCAACCCTTAAAAACTCAAGTATGTCTTAGCTGGACTGCATACATGTTACTTTTGCTGAACACAACGCACACAGGCAATTACAGTCCTCAGGTAGTGGCTGCTTCCCCACCACCGCAAATTGACCAGGACAGATAGACA